>NC_140988.1:6860190-7207690 GCF_052327205.1 Somniosus microcephalus | reverse complement strand
CTAGATTTGAGGTGATTTAGAAAGTTTAGTGCTCGTTTTTGGATGTTTATTATCAGTGGGTATCTGCCTAGTTCGGCTCTACATGCATTTGTTGGTGTTTTCCTTTGGGTGCGAAGAATGCTTTGGCAAAATTCTGCATGTAGGGCTTCTATTGTGTGTTTTTCCCATTTAGTGTAGCTATGGTGATTGAGTGGGCCCCATACTTCACTACCATACAGCGCAATGGGCAGGATTATACTATCAAATATTTTGAGCCAGATTTTGATTGGAATTTGGATGTTGTAGAATTTTCTTTTTATTGCATATAGGGCTCTTCGGGCTTTTTCTTTTAGTGCATTCACTGCTATGTTGAAGCTCCCTGATGCTGTAATGGTTAGACCAAGGTAAGTGTAGCTCATAGTGTATCCTATGATGGTATCACTGAGTAAACTGGTATTTGTTTTCCTGACATCTGGGCCTTTTTTCTCTCTCCCTCTCTCTCTCTCTCTCTCTCTCTATCTCTCTCTCTCTCCCTCTATCTCTCTCCCTCTCTCTCTCTCTCTCTCTATCTCTCTCTCTCTCCTGCTATCTCTCTCTCTCTCCCTCTATCTCTCTCTCTCTCCCTCTATCTCTCTCCCTCTCTCTCTCTCTCTCTCTATCTCTATCTCTCTCTCTCTCCCTCTATCTCTCTCCCTCTCTCTCTCTCTCCCTCCCTCTCTCTCTCTATCTATCTATCTCTCCCTCTATCTATCTCTCTCTATCTCTCTATCTCTCTCTCTCTCCCTCTATCTCTCTCTCTCTCCCTCTATCTCTCTCTCTCCCTCTCTCTCTCTCTCTCTCTATCTATCTCTCCCTCTATCTCTCTCTCTCTATCTCTCTCTCTCCCTCTATCTATCCCTCTCTCTCCCCCCCTCTATCTCTCTATCTATCTCTCTCTCTATCTATCTCTCCCTCTATCTCTCTCTCTCTCCCTCTATCTCTCTCTCCCTCTATCTCTCTCCCTCTATCTCTCTCTCTCTCTCCCTTTATTTCTCTATCTATCTCTCCCTCTATCTCTCTCTCTCCCTCTATCTCTCTCTCTCTATCTCTCTCTCCCTCTATCTCTCTCTCTATCTATCTATCTCTCCCTCTATCTCTCTCTCTCTCTCCCTTTATTTCTCTATCTATCTCTCCCTCTCTCTCTCT
Source organism: Somniosus microcephalus (assembly GCF_052327205.1). NCBI lineage: Eukaryota > Metazoa > Chordata > Chondrichthyes > Squaliformes > Somniosidae > Somniosus > Somniosus microcephalus. Next base: position 7,206,526 of record NC_140988.1, on the reverse strand, counting down.
CTCTCCCTCTATCTCTCTCCCTCTATCTCTCTCTCTCTCTCTCCCTCTATCTCTCCCTCTCTCCCTCTATATCTCTCTCTCTCTCTCCCACTATCTCTCTATCTATCTATCTATCTCTCCCTCTATCTATCTATCTCTCCCTCTCTCTCTCTCTCCCTCTATCTATCTCTCGCTCTCTCTCTCTCTATCTATCTCTCTCTCTCTCTATCTATCCAATATTCTACATTTTCTTAACCAAAACGAACATTAAATGTGTGCTAACCGATGTCACTAAGAACCCGTTAAAGACCCTCCCATGGTTGGTCTCAGGTTCTGTCCATTACAGAGGTGGGAATCTTAAAAGTAAACTGTCACGAATATAACTTACGTATATAATCTAAAAGAAATATTTGAAGGATGATAACTGGGAGAATGTTACAAGCAGTAATCCAAGCCCAGCACTCCAATGACTTGTATAAACCACTTGAGGTTTCCTCTCACAGAATTATGATGTCATTGAAATCCCTTTGACTGGATTACGGCCTTGTAAATTCGTCACCCTCTATTTTTCTATATTTACTAAAGTAAACAAGCTCTGGTTAAATTCTTTCACACATTAATCACCCTCTAACCTCATTTGAAATGATTCTACATGTTTACCAGGCCAGATTCATGACTCTTCCCTTTTGGAAATCCATAACCTTTGCTGAACTCATGTGCTTTTTCAATGTTTTACAGAGCTCCTGAAATATTTGCCAAGGCTCACCTATTTTTTCCTTCATTTCTTTGAAGTTTCAAAGGTGTATCCCCTCTATCTCAAATGCCTGGTAGACATTTACATAGAATTATATATATTGCATAGAATTTACAGAAACAGGCCATTCGACCCAACTGGTCCATGCCGGTCTTTATGCTCCACACGAGCCTCCTCCCATCTTAATAATCTCGCCCCTTCAACATATTACATAAGACATAGGAGCAGGAGTAGATCATTTGGCCCCTCTAGCCTGCTCCGCCATTCAATAAGATCATGGCTGATCTGATCTTGGCCTCAACTCCACTTCCCTGCCCGCTCTCCATAACCCTCGACTCCCTTACCTTTCAAAACTCTGTCTATCTCCACCTTAAATATATTCAATGGCCCAGCCTCCACAGCTCTCTGGGGAAGAGAATTCCAAAGATTCACGACCCTCTGAGAGAAGAAATTCCTCCTAATTTCCGTTTTAAATGGGTGCCCCCTTATTCTGAAATTATGCCCCCTAGTTCTAGATTTCCCCACGAGAGGAAACATCCTCTCTGCATCTACCCTGTCAAGCCCCTTCAGAATTTTATATGTTTCAATAAGATCCCCTTTCATTCTTCCAAACTCCAATGAGTATAGGCCCAACCTGCTCAACCTTTCTTCATAAGACAACCCTTCCATCCCAGGAATCAACTTCGTGAACCTTCTCTGAACTGCCTCCAATGCAAGTATCTCCCTCATGCATTTATCTAGCTTCCCCTTTGATGTGCCAAATAACTGCCCGAATCCGTGAAGTTAAAGTTTAAGACTGAAGGCTTTTATTAAGTAAGAATCATGGCAGAGTTAACAGAGTTCATCATCAACCGAGCCCTTGGTAGAACATACCAGAAGAGGGGCGGGGCCAGGGAGGAGCATTAGTGGTTCCCCCCGGTGGAACATTCCAGACATTACAAGTACAAGTACAAATATCAGAACACAGAGTTATTTCATCACATTCACCCCCTGCTATAGATTCAGTCTGTCAGGAGGTCTGATAATCCTCTGGGAACGACATAACTCTTGCTGAGGCTCCTCCCGGAGTACTAACTCTGGTTCATTCGAATTCCCAGAATCATCAGTATTTTCCACACTGAGGGTTTGTGTCTCTGAAGGTCCAATACCACGATTGAAAACTCTACTCTCAGAGTCGAACTCTTTTCGAGCTCCAGCAGGTGCAAGATCTTTAATAGAGACCGTATCCTCTCGCCCATCCGAATATTGAATATACGCATACTGGGGATTAGCATGGAGGAGTTGTACTTCCTCCACCAGTGGATCAGTCTTGTGGCCTCTCACATGTCTGCGCAACAACACAGGACCCGTGGTCGTCAACCATGTGGGTAACGATACTCCATTAGTAGCTTTTCTTGGAAAACTAAACATCCTTTCATGAGGGGTGGCATTCGTCGCTGTACACAAAAGAGACCTTATGGAATGCAGCATGTCTGGCAGGACATCCTGCCAGCGAGAGGTCGGCAGGCCTCGTGACTTCAGAGACAGTACGATAGCCTTCCATACTGTCGCATTTTCTTTCTCGACCTGCCCATTACCACAAGGGTTATAGCTGGTAGTTCTACTCGTTGCAATCCCCTTCGATAGCAAAAACTGTCATAATTCTTCACTCATAAAGGAAGAACCCCTATCACTATGTATATAGTTAGGCATGCCGAACAAGGAAAACAGTTGGCAGAGGCATTTAATTACAACAGTACTAGTCACATCCGGACAGGGGATAACAAAAGGGAACCGAGAGTACTCGTCTATAATATTAAGAAAATAGACATTACGGTCGCTCGATGGAAGGGGACCTTTAAAATCGAGACTCAAACGCTCAAATGGTCGAGTTGCTTTAATAAGATGAGCTGGCTCGGACGGCTTATAGAAGCGGGGTTTGCATTCAGCACAAACATGACAGGTTCTGGTCATTGTCCGGACCTCCTCAATAGAGTAGGGTAGATTGTGGGACTTAATGAAGTGGTTCATTCTGGGCTACATCTAACGATCGAGCAGCAGCGACGACCGTTTTTAAAACTAACGAGTCGTTCTCGAGGAGTCTCTGTCTAATATAATTAGATCGGAGGCCAGATATGAAAGAATCGCGGATGGCTTCTTCCTGATACACTATGGCAGAGACAGCCTTGTAGTTGCAACCCTTAGCCAAAGCCTTAAGGTCCTGCAGGAAATCATCCAGAGATTCCTCGGGTAATTGCCTGCGAGTAGACAGGAGATACCTGGCGTATACTTCGTTAACCGACTTAAGGTACTGGGCTTTAAGAGCTGCGAGGGCCTCTTCATATGTAGTGATATCTTCAATTACAGAGTAAGTTTGATGACTTACCAAGTTGGTTAGAAGACCCAACTTGTTAACCGTCGAATCGAACGATGCGATGAAGTGTTCAAAAACATCGCAGCCAATGCGTAAATTTCTTCGACGCGTCTGCCGAATGTGGATCGATATCCAGACGCTTTGGTTTCAAAAATCGATCCATCTTCCAAAAGTTGTTACTTAATAAAATTGATGTGCCAAATAACTGCCCGAATCCGTGAAGTTAAAGTTTAAGACTGAAGGCTTTTATTAAGTAAGAATCATGGCAGAGTTCATCATCGACCGAGCCCTTGGTAGAACATACCAGAAGAGGGGCGGGGCCAGGGAGGAGCATTAGTGGTTCCCCCCGGTGGAACATTCCAGACATTACAAGTACAAGTACAAACATCAGAACACAGAGTTATTTCATCACACCCTTAAATGTATCTATACTATTCTCCTCAACCACTCCCTGTGGTAGCGAGTTCCACATTCTCACCACGCTCTGGGTAAAGAAGTTTCTCCTGAATTCCCTATTGGATTTATTAGTGACTATCTTATATTGATGGCCCCTAGTTTTGGACTCCCCCACCCTCTGGGTAAAATTCCCATCCTTGTGTTCAAATCCCTCCGTGCCCTCGCCCCCCTCCCTATCTCTGTATCCTCCTCCAGCCCTACATCCCTCTGAGAACTCAGTGTTCCTCCAATTCTGGTCTCTTGCACATCCCCGATTTCCTTCGCTTCACCATTGGTGACCATGCCTTCAGAGGTGGAGATGTTTAAGGAGGGAATTCCAGAGTTTGGGGCCGAGGCAGCTGAAGGTACGGCCACCAAAGGTGGAGCGATGAAAATCAGGGATGCGCACGAGGCTAGAATTGGAGGGATGCAGAGGTTTCGGAGGGTTGTAGGGCGGGACATAAACTTTTACTTTACCCAAATCAAACTGCTAGAAGAGCTTCGTCGTTTAAGGATAGCACTGGCCATTAGAAAGGACTTTTTATTTCATTATTTTGTTTTCAATTTCTTCCTTCCTCTCATAAGAACATAAGAAATAGGAGCAGGAGTCGGCCATATGGCCCCTCAAGCCTGCTCCGCCATTCATGGCTGATCCTCAATCTCAACTCCACTTTCCCGCACTATCCTCATATCCCTCGATTCCCCTGGAGTCCAAAAATCTATCGATCTCAGCCTTGAATATACTCAACGACTGAGCCTCCACAGCCCTCTGGGGTAGAGAATTCCAAAGATTCACAACCCTCTGAGTGAAGAAATTCCTCCTCATCTCAGTCTCAAATGGCCGACCCCTTATCCTGAGACTGTGACCCCTAGTTCTAGACTCTCCAGCCAGGGGAAACAACCTCTCAGCATCTACCCTGTCAATCCCCCGCATGCCTTTTCCTGAAGGCATTGACTTTTCCTGAGGCAAGTTTCTGTTGGTGCTCAAATGACCAAACCTCATGTCTGAGCTTAGGTAGTGAAAGCCAACAGACAATCCAAGCATCGGCGGATGGAAGCTCAACTTGATCCTGTCTTCCCCCAATGTCCAGGGGCTCAGAGTCCAATTCTAGTTGCTCAGCACAAACCAGGATCTAAGTTGAGACCTTTCTAGTTTGTATCACTCAGTAGCGCTCAGGACAGCTCAGCTACTTGCTAGTAATTGGCGGGAGGGGGGGTTTGATCAAAGAGTAGATAAAATCACAGAATCTCACAGCACAGAAGGAGGCCATTCGTCCCATTGTGCTTCTGCTGGCTCTTTGAAAGAGCTCTCCAATTAGTCCCACTCTCCCCTGCTCTTTCCCCACAGCCCTGCAAGTTATTCCTCTTCAAAGTATTTATCCAATTCTCTTTTGAAAGTTACTATTGAATCTGCTTCCACCGCCCTTTCAGGCAGCGCATTCCAGATCACAACTCGCTGTGTAAAAAAAAAAATAATTCTCCTCATCTCCCCCTCTGGTTCTTTTGTCAATCACCTTCAATATGTGTCCTCTGGTTATCGACCCTCCTGCCACTGGAAACAGTTTCTCCTTATTTACTCTATCAAAACCCGTCATGATTTTGAACGCCTCTATTAAATCTCTCCTTAACCTTCTCTGCTCTAAGGAGAATATACTTATGATAAATTGCCTTGTTAAAATTAATTTTCAGACAGTATCACCATCTAAATGCAGTTCAGTTGCCTTAAAAAAAAGTATAATTTGAATTGGTTGAGTGAAAGGTTTACAGAAAGAAAGAAGAAAATGAGCGAAGCTCCGTTCAGAATCTGCGGTTGTGACGACGGTGAGACTGTCAGCATTCGCCGTTATTACAACCGTGAAACTGACAGCAACGTCTGGCGTCCGCACATGCGCAGTTGGACGTGGAAATCCGGAAGTTGCTGCCAGTCATTCCCTGCTCCTCCACAGGGGGCGGTGTTGACTTCCCCGCAGGCGGCAATCAATTGAAATCACAGAACTGACGAGAAAAGGATGCTGCCATGGACATAGTGAAGGAGGAGGTAGCGGAGATATTGAATAGAATAAAAATTGATAAAGAGGAGGTATTAGAAAGGCTGGCTGTACTTAAAGTAGGTAAATCACCGGGAGCGGCTGGGATACTTCCTAGGATGCTGAGGGAATTGAGGGCGGAAATCGCGGAGGTACTGGGCATAATATTCCAATCCTCCTTAGATACGGGGGGTGGTGCCACAGGACTGGAGAATTGCAAATGTTACACCATTGTTCAAAAAAAGGGTGTAAAGATAAACCCAGCAACTACAGGCCAGTCAGTTTGACCTCAGTAGTGGGGAAGCTTTTAGAAACAGTAATCAGGGACAAAATTAACAGTCACTTGGACAAGTGTGGATTAATTAAGGAAAGCCAGCATGGATTTGTTAAAGGCAAATTGTGTTTAACTAACTTGATTGAGTTTTATGATGAGGTAACAGAGAGGGTTGATGAGGGTAAAGTGGTTGACGTAGTGTACATAGATTTCCAAAAGGTGTTTGACAAAGTGCCACATAATAGGCTTGCCAGCAAAGTTGAAACATAGAAACATAGAAGATAGGAGCAGGAGTAGGCCATTCGGCCCTTCGAGCCTGCTCCGCCATTCAATGAGATCATGGCTGATCATCCAAATTCAGTACCCTGTCCCTGCCTTCTCCCCATATCCCTTGGTCCCTTTAGCCTTAAGAAATATATCCAACTCTTTTTTGAATATATTTAATGAACTGGCCTCCACCGCCCTCTGTGGCAGAGAATTCCACAGGTTCACCACTCTCTGGGTGAAGAAATTCCTCCTCATTTCAGTCCTAAATGGCTTACCTCTTATCCTTAGACTATGACCCCTGGTTCTGGACTCCCCAGCCATCATTAACATCCTTCCTGCATCTAGTCTGTCCAGGCCTGACAGAATTTTATAAGTTTCGATGAGATCCCCTCTCAATCTTCTAAACTCCAGTGAGTATAAGCCCAATTGACACAATCTCTCCTCATACGTCATTCCTGCCATCCCAGGTATCAGCCTGGTGAATCTTCGCTGCACTCCTTCCATGGCAAGAACGTCCTTCCTCAGGTAAGGCAACCAAAACTGCACACAATACTCAAGGTGCGGTCTCACCAAGGCCCATGGAATAAAAGGGACAGTGGCAGCATGGATACGGAATTGGCTAAGTGACAGGAAACAGAGAGTAGTGGCGAACGGTTGTTTTTCGGATGGAGGAAGGTATACAGTGGTGTTCCCCAGGGGTCGGTACTAGGACCACTGCTTTTCTAGAGATATATATTAATGACTTGGATGTGGGTGTAGAGGGCAAATTTCAAAATTTGCAGATGACACAAAACTTGGAAGTATAGTGAACAGTGAGGAGGAGAGTGATAGACTTTAAGAGGATATAGACAGGCTGGTGGAATGGGCGGACACATGGCAGATGAAATTTAACACAGAAAAGTGTGAAGTGATACATTTTGGTTGGAAGAATGAGGAGAGACAATATAAACTAAAGGGTACAATCCTGAAGGGAGTGAATGAACAGAGAGACCTGGGGGTATATGTGCACAAATCGTTGAAGGTGGCAGGACAGGTTGAGAAAGCAGTTAAAAAGGCTTACGGGATCCTGGGTTTCATAAATAGAGGTATAGAGTACAAAAGCGTGGAAATTATGATGAACCTGTACAAAACACTGGTTCGGCCTCAACTGGAGTATTGTGTCCAATTCTGGGCACCACACTTTAGGAAGGATGTGAAGGCCTTAGAGCGGGTGCAGAAAAGATTTACAAGAATGATTCCAGGGATGAGGGACTTCAGTAACGTGGATAGACTGGAGAAGCTGGGGCTGTTCTCCTTAGAGCAGAGATGATTGAGAGGAGATTTGATAGAGGTGTTCAAAATCAGGAGGGGTCTGGACAGAGTAGATAGAGAGAAACTGTTCCCATTGGCAGAAGGGTCAAGAACCAGAGGTCACAGATTTAAGGTGATTGGCAAAAGAACCAAAGGCGACATGAGGAAAAACTTTTTTACACAGTGAGTAGTTAAGATCTGGAATGCACTACCTGAGGGGGTGGTGGAGGCAGATTCAATCACGGCTTTCAAAAGGGAGTTGGATAAGTACCTGAAGGAAAGAAATTTGCAGGGCTACGGGGAAAGGGCGGGGGAGTGGGACTAGCTGAAGTGCTCTTGCAGAGAGCCGGCACGGGCTCGACGGGCCGAATTTCCTTCTTCCGTGCTGTAACCATTCTATGATTCTATGAACTTCAGCTTTTACGCTCTAATATCTCTGTTAAAAACCCTCTGAAAAAGTTAAGCCTTGTTCAATGAGATGTAACTGGGTTTTTTATGGCATACTGAGCCATAACAACCGTTCTGGCCCTGAAAAATTAATGTTATATTTGTGGAATGTCAAATTTTATCCAATATGATAAAAATTCCATGGTTTTTAATATAATATATATTTTTTTATATTTCAGCTTCTACCTTAATCACAATCTGTATTTTGCTTTCTGTAAAATGTATTAAAAATGGAGGATAATCAGTGCATTTTACTTCCTGGTTTGCTGTCGGTGAGAATTCTTCAATGCGATGGGCTATTTAACCTGCTTGATGACATCTCTGTTGCTGAACGCTGGAGATCCCCTGGACTTGCCGCCAGCATCAAACTAACGTCGGGAAAGGTGAAATCCACGCCACAGGGATCGCTCGATCTTTGTGGGCAGCTTTCTTCACGGTCAGTGGCGAGCGCCATCACTTTGCCGCTGACCGCAATATCCGGGCCTATGTTTTTGTTTTCCCCCCTGATGATCACAATATGATGATATCTTTCATACCTACGTGACATGCAGTGCGTGTCTCCGTGCATTGGGCTTGGCCAAGCTAAACACTGGTGCTGGCAAGGGTTCAAATCAAAAGGCTAAATTTACTTTGACTGACCAGACTGACTTGACACTGTCCGTGCGGCAGATGAGCATGAACAGGCAGTCGGTATATGGTTACACAAACCCAACTTTACTTACATTCGGAGTTGTCAGCAGCTCGCCCTGCCATACACAGCAAGCAGGAGCATGCGATCACTTAGCTACTGGGGGGGCTAAATCTTGCACTCTTTAATAACCTTTTCAGGTAGTAACAGTTGAAAATTCAACAAAAAAAAGGAAGACTTGCATTGATATAGCGCCTTTCACGCTGTCAGATTGTACGCGTTTGCGTGAACGCGTTCGGGCGCGTGTTTTGAAGGGCCCCCCCCCGCAGGTGCTCTGATCACGTGTCACGGGGACGGCGCAGGGTGGCAGCGCCAGGGAGAGGAAGCGGCTCGACCGGCAGGGGAGCGCTGGTTGCAAAGTGAGCGAGAGCTGCGGGCCGCTGTGAGGGAGGCGGGCCCGGCCGTGGAGAATAGTTCGCAAGAACTGAATCAGTGTCGGTTTTATAGCGAGAAGCAGGCTTGAAATTACCTCCAGTCGCGGACCCCCTGGAGAGTCTCTATGGAACCCCCACCCCCACCCCAGGAGTCCGCAGACCCCAGTTTGAGAATCACTGGGCCATTCAGCCCCTCGAGCCTGTTCCGCCATTCAATAAGATCACGGCTGATCTGTATCTTAATCCCATCTACCCGCCTTGGTTCCGTAACCCTTAATACTCTTGCCTAACAACAATTATCAATCTCAGTTTTGAAATTTTCAATTGACCCTCAGCCTCAACAGCTTTTTGGGGGAGAGAGTTCCAGATTTCCACCGCCCTTTGTGTGAAGAAGTGCTTCCTGACATCACCCCTGAACGGCCTGGCTCTAATTTTAAGGTTACGCCCCCTTATTCTGGACTCCCCCCCACCCCCGACAACCAGAGGAAATTTCTCGTGGGCAATTAGGGATGGGCAATAAATGCTGGCCTTGCCAGCGACGCCCACATCCCATGCACGAATAAAAAAAATGGTTTCTCTCTATCTACTCCCATCAACTCCTTTAATCATCTTAATAATTTTCATAAATTCGCACAGTGCTAGGGGACAGATGGTTCTATTTGCATCAATAATACTGAGTTGAAACAGTGATGACTATCAGATACAACTTGATTGCGCTGTTTTATCTTTAAAAGAAAACTATATTCAGATTCCACACTTTCTCCTCTGCACACATGGCAACTGTTGTTGCTTCCAGCTGACAGTTAAAGGTTTAACCCATGTATCACCTTGTCAGCATGTGAGGGAGTACGCCATATTTCAAAAAGATACACCATAATATGAACAGAATACTTGTTGTGTATGTACCTTTAAGAGAGAACTGATTTTATACTGTAGTACCGGCAGTGACCACACCTGTATATAAAGCCATAGCAGGCTTCTGTACTTTCAGTTTTAAGCTTACCCTCTGTTCAGTAAATACCTGTTATTATTGTTCTCCTGCAGTCCGTGTATTATTGATACTCGGACACTACACTGGCGACGAGCAGGTTCGAACTCATCTGCAGTACTGCATCACCTCACGGGGATCTTTTCCTGAAAAGAAGCTTCTTGGAGGTCGAAGTCAGAGCAACGGGCGTCGACCGCGGGCAACCGCCCAGGGATCCATCGGAGTTCGGAGAATTGCAGGGGAGGCTGTGGAGAGCTGGGCTTGGCTCCCCAGTCGAGGTGTTCCAGCAAATCGTGCTGGTAGCAGGTAGTGCACTGACCCTTCCGGACTGCGGCGGGCTCGAGCTCGATCGAGCAGCTCTGCAAAGGGGCCGTGCAGCGTCGTCGGGGAGGAAAAGAGAGAGAGAGAGGGTGGAGCGCACAGGGCGCGGTCGGTGCTCAAGAACCGGGCAGCGTAGAGAAAATAAAACGAGGGGAAGGAAAAGTGAGATGCGCCAAAGCCGCGGGTCGCCGCCATTACCCTGCAGAACGCTAGGAGCAGCGTGGCAGCAAGGGGAAGAAGGAAAAGCGCAGGAGGCGCCATTTTATTCCATTGGGGAAGAAGGAAAAGTGTGGGAGGCGCCATTTTAATCCATTGGGGAAGAAGAAAAAGGGCGGGAGGCGCCATTTTAAACCACCCAAGATGCCGAAGAGTGGCAGTATCACTGCTTTCGACAACGAGGTAGAAGACTGGACCACGTATGTGGAAAGAATTGAAGTGTACTGCAAGGCAAATGAGGTGGCCGATGGAAAGAAGGCGTCGGTATTATTAAATTTGATGGGCGCGAGAACGTACTGCCTATTGCGGAATTTAATTACCCTAGCTAAACCAATGGAGAAAAGTTTTGAAGAGATTGTTAATATCTTACAGGAACACCTAAACCCTACACCGCTGCTGATAGCAGAAAGATTCAAGTTCCATAAAAGAAACCAGCACAAAGATGAGAGCAATGCTGACTATCTTATGGAACTACGCAAGTTATCGAAGCACTGCCAGTTCGGAGCAGGGCTGGCAGACAACCTAAGGGATAAGTTTGTCTGCGGGCTCCAGAGTGAAGGAACCCAGAAACGACTACTTTCGGAAAAGGACCTGACGCTAGAATAGGCTTTCAGCGTGGCAGTATCCTACGAAGCAGCAGCACGGGGAGCTGCGGAAATACAACAGAAACCACAAGAATACAGCGCTAACGAAATGGCACATGGAGCAGAAAAGTGCTATCGCTGCGGCAGAACAACCCATGATCAGAAGGACTGCTGGTTTAAGGACAAAGTATGCAGGCAATGTGGGAAAATGGGACACATAGCAAGAGTCTGCAGGTCGGGAAAGAAGACCAACATTAAAAGAACTACTAAGGAAAAGTACAAGAAAGTAAAAAAAATGACAGACAGTAGTTCAGATGATCAGGAGAGTGATAATGACTCCGGGAACAGGAGACTAAGTTGTCTAAAGTTACACAATGTGATCGCAAAGGAGGATCACCGAACCATTTGGGTCACCCTCATGATAGCAGGGTCCCAAGTAAAGATGGAATTGGACACAGGATCAGCCCTAACTGTCATGAATCGATGAGACTATGAGCGGCTATTCTCACACATACCCTTGAAGGACACGTCCATTGTATTGAAGACATACACGGGGCAAAAAGTCTACCCCAGAGGAAAAATAAGGGTGCCAGTTAAATACAACAGCAAGGAAACACAGAAACTGTATCTATATATGCTACAAGATGGAGGACCACCATTATTGGGACGTGAATGGATCCGGAAAATACAATTGGATTGGCATTCCATTCAGGCGCTAACTGTGACTGACAAAACGGATGATGACGTCACACCTGGACGACTGTCAAAAATTCTAACTGACGCGAAAGAGGCGTTCCAACAAGGACTTGGGACTCTAAAAGGAGTAACGGCAACGATAAAAATCGAAGATAACGCAAACCCAAAATTTTTTACGGCCAGACTGGTACCGTACGCGATCCGCCCAGCCGTTGAAGCAGAGCTGGAGAGTCTGGAGCGTTCGGGTGTGCTGTCCAAGGTGGACTGGAGCGAGTGGGCCACACCCATCGTTCCTGTAATGAAGAAATCATTGAGCAGCACGCCTGGGGAGCCGAAGAAGGTTCGCATCTGTGGGGACTTCAAGGTAACTGTGAACCCAGTCCTGCACACAATACAATATCCACTGCCACGGATAGAAGATATTTTCACCTCACTATCTGGAGGGAAACGCTTTGCGAAGATTGATCTGGCCCAAGCGTATCTACAAATGGAGGTGGAAGAAGCATCTAGGAAATACCTCATGATAAACACTCACAAAGGTCTTTACCAGTACAACCGACTGGTATTCGGGGTAGCATCAGCCCCAGCTATTTGGCAGAGGGCGATGGAACAAGTCCTGCAAGGGATCCCGGGGACCCAGTGTTATTTGGACGACATCCTGGTTACGGGCGAAAATGACAGTGAACACCTTGCCAACCTGGAGCAGGTGCTCACTAGATTGCAAAAATATGGGCTACGAGCCAACCACCCCAAATGCGAGTTCTTCAGGAGACAAATCTCGTATTGTGGCCACCTGATTGATGAGGAAGGGTTGCATAAGTCCCCAGACAAGATTGTGGCAGTAGTCAAGGCTCCAGCACCGGAAAATGTGTCGCAACTGAGGTCGTTCCTCGGGTTGGTGAACTACTACCATAAGTTCTTGCCGAATTTATCTACAATTCTGCACCCACTGAACACCCTGCTGCAAACTGGAGTAACATGGAAATGGAGTGATGAGTGTAAGCGTGCCTTTCAGAAATGTAAATGCCTAATCACTTCAAAAGAAGTATTGGCCCACTACAATCCAACACTACCGATTCGGTTAGCATGCGATGCGTCTCCCTACGGCATTGGAGCGGTGCTGTCACACAAATTCCTTGACGGTTCAGAGAGGCCAATAGCCTTTGCGTCGCGCTCATTAATCTCAGCTGAGCGTAACTACGCCCAGATTGACAGGGAGGCCCTCAGCCTGGTGTGGGGGATGAAGAAGTTCAATCACTATCTGCACGGGCAGAAATTCACCCTACTGACTGATCATCAGCCTCTGGTCTCCATTTTTAACCCAAAGAAGGGCGTTCCGGTGATGACGGCGCAACGGCTGCAAAGATGGTCACTTTTTCTAGGGGCACATCAGTACGACATAGAGTACAAGGGTACGAAACTGCATGGAAACGCTGATGGGCTGTCGCGCCTACCGTTGCCTACGGTGGAGGAAGCACCTGCAGTGGACCCTGTTGAGATATTCCATTCGACCATAGTCGAATGTCTACCTGTTACAAACTCAAGTATAGAGAAGGAAACCCGAAATGACCCGACACTCTCTCGGGTCTATGATTTGATGGTGAAGGGATGGCCAGCACATGGCGACTCACTGTTGCCAGCATTCTCGCCAAGGAGAGAACAGCTGTCAGTGTGCCAGGGGACCTTGATGTGTGGATCCCGAGTGGTAATTCCACCCAAGTTGAGAGATAGAGTGCTCAATGAGCTTCATGAGGGTCATCTGGGAGGGGTAAAAATGAAGCGCCTAGCCAGGGCGTTTGTGTGGTGGCCGGGAATCGATAAAGAAATCGAGGATATGACCAAGAGATGCACAGGATGCCAGAAGGTCCAAAACGCTCCACCACAGGCCCCGCTACACCCATGGGAGTGGCCCTCATCTCCATGGCAACGGGTACACATTGATTTTGCTGGTCCATTTATGGACTCAATGTTTTTAATCGCCGTGGATGCCCATTCGAAATGGCCAGAGGTCATCAAAATGTCCTCCACCACCACGGAGAAAACTATTGCAGTCCTACAGACCATCTTCGCCAGGAATGGCTTGCCAGAACAGATTTGCTCCGACAATGGACCACAGTTTGTGTCCGATGATTTCCGGAGGTTCCTGAAGAATAATGGGGTGAAACATTACACATCTGCCCCATATCATCCAGCCACAAATGGATTGGCTGAGAGGTTTGTTCAGACCTTTAAAAAGGCAATCAAGGCGATGTATAACGACGACATACCACTAAAACACAAGGTGGACAATTTCTTGTTTGCTTACCAGAATGCGACACATGCAGTCACCAACCAAGCTCCAACCATAATGTTCTTCAACCGAAGGCTAAGATGTCACCTGGATTTGCTCAAATCAAACATAAGACGAGATGTTGAGGATAAGCAATTCCAGCACATCAATGAGAAGCCAACCAGGAGCTTCAAGATAGGGCAACCAGTCTTGGCCCGCGACTACCGAACAGAAAAATGGCAGCCAGGAACGATATGCACACAGCAGGGACTACTAATGTACACAGTGGATGTTGGAGAGAGCATCGTGAGACGTCATGCTGACCAGATTCTAGAGTCACAGGAACAAGCCAAACCCATACCACGAGCATGTGCACCTGGTAATGAACCTGAAGTACAGATTGCGTCTACCTCAGAATCAGTGGTATTGGAAGCTGACGAACCAACCAATGACAATGAGCCAGAATCGACTCCGCCGCAAGAACAGGATACTCGAGAAAGGCACTATCCAGTCAGGCTCAGGAAGCCTCCTCAAAGACTGAACTTATAAATGATTATTTCAGTTGATGTATATAGTACAGAGAAAATTGCAATTGTAATTAGTTATTATTTAATTGTTAAATGAATGTTATGTACTGTTTATCTAAAAGGGGAAGAATTGTTGTGTATGTACCTTTAAGAGAGAACTGATTTTATGCTGTAGTACCGGCAGTGACCACACCTGTATATAAAGCCATAGCAGGCTTCTGTACTTTCAGTTTTAAGCTTACCCTCTGTTCAGTAAATACCTGTTTTATTGTTCTCCTGCAGTCCGTGTATTATTGATACTCGGACACTACAATACTGATATTATTAATACATGATATACTGGGTTTAAAAATCTAAAGCCTCAGAGACACAGGCTACAAACAGAAATACAGGCTTCTGAGATAAAGATCAGTTGTTTAACAAAGTTGTAAAAACCAAACAAGCTTTGAAATGGGAATTAGTTAAATATACTAAAACAATTACCCCATTGAAATGGCAGTTTGGCGCTTCCGAGAGGTCTAGAGTTTGGAGGGAACACAATGAAAATGCCCAGTTTAAGGAGTTACCAGCTAACACATCCTTCTGTTCAAATACCTCCATGGCTTCACTACCCACCCTATCTCTGTGACCCCCTCCAGCCCTACGATCCTCCGGGATCTCCGCGCTCCTCCAATTCTGGCCTCTTGAGCATCCCCCAATTTCCTTCGCTCCACCATTGGCGGCCGTGCCTTCAGCTGCCTGGGCCCTAAGCTCTGGTATTCCCTCCCTAAACCTCTCCACCTCTCTTTCCTCCTTTAAGACGCTCCTTAAAACTGACCTCTTTGACCAAGCTTTTGGTCACCTGTCCTAATATCTCCTTACGTGGCTCGGCGTCAAATTGTGTCTGATAATCGCTCCTGTGAAGCGCCTTGGGACGTTTTACTACGTTAAAGGCGCTATATAAATGCAAGTTGTTGCTGTTAATAAATAAATTGTTGTAAGTGTAATAATAAAATGACTATGCCTTTCAGTTTAAGACCACCTCTTCCAGGTAATGGGCTAAAAGTGCTTCTTCAATTAGCTGCCAGGAGGCATAATTCGTTCGCTGCAACAATTACTGAGACAAATCAAATACTCAGCAATGGGTTAAAGCATGGACCGATTGTCCCCTGCAACTCGTATGATTGGTGTTATAAGTCTCATCATTCATCAAGAAACTACTCATGAAATAACGCTGAACGGCCAGCTGGTGGCGCCGTCCAAGGAGTATAAATACTCGGGCGTGGGCCCAGCTTGCCCAGGGACATTTTGTAGGAGAGGAGCTAGTGAAGTACAACTAGACCTCCATGTTCTGAAACAAGTTGATTAAAGCCTTGCTTTATACTCAAGCCAAGTGCGTAGTGAGTTTTATTACATCAATGGGTGCAGTTTGTTGATTTTAACCATCCTTATAATTTTGGCATGAGGCAACACCTCAGCAACAACTTGCAATGCCACAGCACCTTTAAGGTAGACAAAGTTCACAAGACACTTCACAGCAGGAGATGTTAGAAGGAGTGACCAAATGCTCGATCGTGGAGGTGGGTTTTAAGGAGGGGAGGGGGGAGGTTGAGAGCAGATGGGGTTTAGGGAGGCAATGCTGGACTTTGGGTGATGTGGCTGACTTTTACCTAAAAATCTCCCATCCAGGATTTGCCCCATATTGGCAGCTCTGCTAATACCATGTGCGAAGGTGTGGTTTACACACTAGAAGGGTCGTTATCCACTTTTGCACTCCTGGTGCGGCGCAGTGCCCGCTGGTGGTGTTGTTTGGAATTTTGGGCATGGAGGATTGCCCACGTTATGGAGCCTGCTTGATTTTTTTTTTTAATTTGTTTTGACGGATGTGGCCGTCGCTGGCAAGTCCAGCATTTATTGCCCATCCCTAATCCCTAATTAGAACATAAGAACGTAAGAAATAGGAGCAGGAATAGGCCACTTGGCCCCTCGAGCCTGCTCCGCCATTCAATAAGATCATGGCTGATCTTGGGCTCAAAGCCACTTCCCCGCCCGCTCCCCAGAACCCTTCACTCCCTTATCTTGCAAAAATCTGTCTATCTCCACCTTAAATGTATTTACTGACCCAGCCTCCACGGCTCTCTGGGGCAGAGAATTCCACAGATTTACGACCCTCTGAGAGAAGAACTTCCTCCTCATCTCAGTTCTAAAAGGGCGACGCTTTAAACTGAAACTATGCCCCCGAGTTCTAGATTTCCCCACGAGGGGGAACATCCTCTCTGCATCTAATTGCCCTTGAGAAGGTGGTGGTGAGCCGCCTTCTTGAACCGCTGCAGTCCGTGTGGTGAAGGTGCTCCCACAGTGCTGTTATGGAGGGAGTTCCAGGATTTTGACCCAGCGACGATGAAGGAACGGCCGATATATTTCCAAGTCAGGATGGCGTGTGACTTGGAGGGGAACTTGGAGGTGGTGGTGTTCCCATGCACCTTCTGCCCTTGTCCTTCTAGGTTGAAGAGGTCGCGGGTTTGGGAGGTGCTGCCGAAGAAGCCTTGGCGAGTTGCTGCAGTGCATCTTGTAGATGGTCCACACTGCAGCCACGGTGCGCCAGTGGTGGAGGGAGTAAATGTTTAAGGTGGTGGATGAGGTGCCAATCAGGCGGGCTGCTTTGTCCTGGATGGTGTCGAGCTTCTTGAGTGTTGTTGGAGCTGCACTCATCCAGGCAAGTGGAGAGTATTCCATCACACTCCTTACTTGTGCCTTGTAGATGGTGGAAAGGCTTTGGGGAGTCAGGAGGTGATTCACTCGCCGCAGAATACCCAGCCTCTGACCTGCTCTTGTTGCCACAGTATTTATGTGGTTGGTCCAGTTAGGTTTCTGGTCAATGGTGACCCCCAGGCTGTTGATTGGGGGTGATTCAGAGATGATAATGCTGTTGAATGTCAAGGGGCGGTGATTAGACGCTCGCTTGTTGGAGATAGTCATTGCCTGGCACTTCAGTGGCGCGAATGTTATCTGCCACTTATCAGCCCAAGCCTGAACATCGTCCAGGTGTTGTTGCATGCGGGCATGGACTGCTTCATTATCTGAGGAGTTGTGAATGGCGCTGAACACTGTGCAGTCATCAGCAAACATCCCCATTTCTGACCTTATGTTGGAGGGAAGGTCATTGATGAAGCAACTGAAGATGGTTGGGCCTAGGACACTGCCCTGAGGAACTCCTGCAGCGATGTCCTGGGGCTGTGATGATTGACCTTCAACCACCACAACCTTCTTCCTTTGTGCTAGGTATGACTCGAGCCAGTGGAGCGTTTTCCCCCCGATTCCCATTGACTTCTGTTTTACTAGGGCTCCTTGATGCCACACTCGGTCAAATGCTGCCTTGATGTCAAGGGCAGTCACTCTCGCCTCACCTCTGGAATTCAGCTCCTTTGTCCATGTTTGGACCAAGGCTGTAATGAGGTCGGGAGCTGAGTGGTCCTGGCGGAACCAAAACTGGGCATCAGTGAAATTTGTCAGTCCATTGCTAGCCACGGCTCAGTGGGAAGCACACTCACCTCTAAGTCAGCAGGATGTGTGTTCGTAGTCCCACTCTAGAGACTGGAGCATAAAAATCTAGGCTGACACTATAGTGCAGTGCTGAGGGAGTGCTACACTGTCGGAGGTGCCGTCTTTCAGATGAGACCAAGGCCCCCTCTGTCCTTTCAGGTGGCTGTAAAAGATCCCACGGCACTACTTTGAAGAAGAGCAGGGGAGTTCTCCCTGGTGTCCTGGGCTGATATTTATCCTTCAATCAACATCACTAAAAAACAGACTATCTGGTCATTATCACATTGCTGTTTGTGGGATCTTGCTGTGTGCAAATTGGCTGCTGCATTTCCCACATTACAACAGTGACTACACTTCATAAAGTTCTTCATTGGCTGTAAAGCGCTTTGGGAGGTCCTGAGGTTGTGAAAGGCGCTATAGAAATGTAAGTTCTGTCTTTATTTCAATGGGCAGGAATTCGAGCAGGTTGTGTAACAGGTTCTTGATCCACCTTGCCCGATATTCTGAACTGCCCTCCTGGCAAGTGCTGCTCTTCGCTGGGAGTGCGAAACGAGAGAATTAGTCCTTAGATTTTACAACCCAAATGCAGGGAAACCTGTGATCACTCTCCGTCTCCCACTGGAAGGAAATGATCGCAGCTCCTTCAATCAAAATCGGGTTGTGCGATATTGGCAAGAAATGCATTAACACCTTCATATGGAATGACTGCTATTTTAATGACGGTATTAATCGCACACGGCAATTTCAACCCTCAAGTGTTGGAGATAAACTGAACTCAATTAAAAGGTCTTCAGCTGCCGCAGTCAGTGATCATTAATTTCATTTGGGACCAGTACATAATCAAGGCTGACACTCCCACTGCAGTACTGAGAGAGTGCTGCACTGTCGGAGGGGCAGTACTGAGGGAGCGCCGCACTGTCGGAGGGGCAGTGCTGAGGGAGCGCCACACTATTGGAGGGGCAGTACTGAGGGAGGGCTGCACTGTCGGAGGGGCAGTACTGAGGGAGCGCCGTACTGTTGGAGGGGCAGTACTGAGGGAGCGCTGCACTGTCGGAGGGGCAGTACTGAGGGAGTGCTGCACTGTCAGAGTGGCAGGACTGAGGGAGCGCTGCACTGTCGGAGGGGCAGTACTGAGGGAGCGCCGCACTGTCGGAGGGGCAGTACTGAGGGAGCGCCACACTGTCGGAGGGGCAGTACCGAGGAAGCGCTGTACTGTCGGAGGGGCAGTACTGAGGGAGTGCTGCACTGTCAGAGGGGCAGTACTAAGGGATCGCTGCACTGTCGGAGGGGCAGTACTGAGGGAGTGCAGCACTGTCGGAGGGGCAATACTGAGGGAGCACCTCACTGTCGGAGGGGCAGTACCAAGGGAGCGCTGCACTGTCAGAGGGGCAGTACTGAGGGAGTGCTGCACTGTCGGAGGGGCAGTACTAAGGGAGCGCTGCACTATCGGAGGGGCAGTACTAAGGGAGCGCCACACTGTTGCAGGGGCAGTACTGAGGGAGCACCGCACTGTCGGAGGGGCAGTACTGAGGGAGCGCAGCACTGTCGGAGGGGCAGTACTGAGGGAGCGCCACACTGTCGGAGGGGCAGTACTGAGGGAGCGCCGCACTGTCGGAGGGGCAGTACTGAGGGAGCGCGGCACTGTCAGAGGGGCAGTACTGAGGGAGCACCGCACTGTTGGAGGAGCAGTGCTGAGGGAGCGCCGCACTGTCGGAGGGGCAGTACTGAGGGAGCGCGGCACTGTCAGAGGGGCAGTACTGAGGGAGCACCGCACCGTCGGAGGAGCAGTGCTGAGGGAGCGCCGCACTGTCGGAGGGGCAGTACTGAGGGAGCGCGGCACTGTCAGAGGGGCAGTACTGAGGGAGCACCGCACCGTCGGAGGAGCAGTGCTGAGGGAGCGCCGCACTGTCGGAGGGGCAGTACTGAGGGAGTAGACAGGGCTTTAAACTAATGATGGGGGCGTGGGAGGATTCAGAAAAGAGTAAATTTAAAAGCAGCGAGAGAAATGTCAAGGCCCTAGAGCAGAGTAGAGCTTTGGGTAAACATAAGCAGAGTGGGCCAGGAAGGGGCAGAGAGAGTAACAAAGGTAATAAGGCATCAGTGGCTAAGTTGACATCAGGGAAAAATAGAAATAAATCAAAGCTAAAGGCACTATATCTGAATGCGTGAATCATTCGCAACGAAATCGGTGAATTAATAGCGCAGATAGAAATTAACAGTTTTGATCTAATAGCCATAACAGAGACATGGTTGCAAAGTGGCCAAGGTTGGGAACTAAATATTCCAGGATACTTAACTTTTAGAAGAGATAGGCAAAATGGAAAAGGAGGAGGGGTAGCCCTGATAATAAAAGATGGGATAAAGAAGGATTTTAGCTCCGAAAATCAAGAAGTAGATTCAGCTTGGGTGGAACTAAGAAACAGCAAGGGGCTGAAACATTGGTGGGAGTTGTTTATAGGCCCCCAAACAGTAGTTGTAATGTAGGGCAGAATATAATTCAAGAAATTAGAGGCGCATGTAACAAGGGTAATACAATAATCATGGGGAACTTTAATCTACATATAGACTGGGCAAACCAAATTTGCAGTAATAGTGTGGAGTACAAATTCATGGAATGTATGCAAGATAGTTTTCTAGATCAGTATGTTGAGGAACCAACTAGGGAACAGGCTATTTTAGATCTAGTATTGTTCAATGAGAAAGGGTTGATTAATAACCTTGTAGTAAAGTGGCCTTTAGGGAAGAGTGACCATAATATGATAGAATTTTATATTGAGTTTGAAAGTGATTTAGTTAAATCCGAAACTAAGGTCTTAAATCTAAACAAAGCAAATTACGTAGGTATGAGGGGCGAGTTGGCTACGGTAGATTGGGAAACTACATTAAAAGGTATGATGGTAGAGAAGCAATGGCTAGCATTTAAAGAATTAATACATAATTTACAACAAATATACATTCCTTTAAGGCACAAAAACCCCACAGGAAAAGTGGTCCAACCGTGGCTAACAAGAGAAGTTAAAGATAGTATTAGATCAAAGAAAGAGGCTTATAATGTTGCCAAAAAGAATAGTAAGCCTGAGGATTGGGAGGATTTTAGAATTCAAAAAAGGAGGACCAAGTAATTGATAAAGAAAGGGAAAATAGAATGAGAGTAAACTAACGAGAGACATAAAAACAGAGAGTAAAAGCTTCTATAGGTATGTAAAAAGGAAAAGATTAACGAAAGTAAATGTGGGTCCCTTACAGGCTGAGACAGGAGAAATTATAATGGGAAATAAGGCAATGGCAGAGAAATTAAACAAATACTTTGTATCTGTCTTCACGGAAGAAGATGCAAAAAGCTTCCCGGAAATAGTGGAGAATGAGGAACTGAAATAAACTAGTATTAGTAAAAAAATAGTGCTGGAGAAATTAATGGAACTGAAAGCCAATAAATCTCCTGGACCTGATGGCCTGCATCCTAGGGTTTTGAAAGAGGTGGCTATAGAGATAGTGGACTCCACATTCAACGGATCATCCTCCGCCATTTCCACTACCTCCAAAGTGATCCCACCACCAAACGCATCTTCCCCTCCCCTCCCCTTTTAGCATTCCGTAGGGACCGCTCCCTCCGAGACACCCTAGTCCACTCCTCTATCACCCCAAACAGCCCTTCCCCTTCACCCGGCACCTTCCCGTGCAAGCGCAGGAGATGTAACACCTGCCCCTATACCTCCCCCCTTCCCACTGTCCAGGGCCCCAAACACCCCTTCCAGGTGAAACAGTGATTTACTTGTACTTCTTGCAATCTAGTATACTGTATTCGCTGCTCACGATGCAGTCTCCTCTACATTGGGGAGACCAAACGCAGATTGGGTGACCGCTTTGTGGAACACCTCCGTTCAGTCCGTAAGGATGACCCCGAGCTTCCGGTTGCCTGTCATTTTAATTCACCGCTCCATTCCCACTCGGACCTCACCGTCCTTGGCCTCTTGTATTGTTCCATGGAAGCTCAACGTAAACTCAAGGAACAGCACCTCATCTTCCGATTAGGCACTTTGCAGCCTTCCGGACTAAATATCGAGTTCTACAATTTCAGATCATAACCTCGGCCCCTATTACTTTTTTACTTATTATTTTTTCCACCCCTTTGTTTTGGGTCTTCCTTTCCACCACCACCCCCCCCCCCCCCTTTCCTTTTGTTTCCCTCTCCCACCTGGCAGCTGTATCTTACCTGCCAGCACACTTCACACCTAATCTCAGCTGTCTTTTGTCTCCACTGGCCTATTACCATCTCGTCTGGTTTCGAATACCTTTTATTGTCTCTTTTACTTCTTTTGTTCGATCGCAGCCCTGCCTTTGATCTATTTTCTTTTCTTTCCAGTTTTGAAGAAGGGTTTCGACCCGAAACGTCAACTCAAATTTCTCTCCACGGATGTTGCCTGACCTGCTGAGTTTTTCCAGCAATTTCTGTTGTTATTTCGGATTTCCAGCATCTGCAGTATTTTGCTATCGAGATAGTGGATGCATTGGTTCTCATCTTCCAAAATGCCATAGATTCTAGAACGGTTCCCGTGGATTGGAAGGTGGCAAATGTAACCCCACTATTTAAGAAAGGAGGGAGAGAGAAAACGGGAACTACAGACCTGTTAGCCTGACATCAGTAGTAGGGAAAATGCTAGAATCTATTATTAAGGACGTGGTAACAGGGCACTTAGAAAATAATAATAGGATTGTGTTAGATCTGTGTATCTTGATGTTGTGTGTCCTTCAATAATTAGACAAGAGACTGCAGGGAACAATCAACAGGTGTTTACTGGATGAGGGTTACTCTAAAACTAACTTTACAGATCCCTACTCAGGGTTTATATACAGGTGTGGTCACTGCCGGTACTACAGTATACAGGAGCTGTAAAAAGTAGTTCTCCCCTTAAAGGTACATACACTACAGATTGGGCAGAGTCAACACGGATTTATGAAAGGGAAATCATGTTTGACGAATCTGTTAGAGTTTTTTGAGGTTGTAACTAGCAGAATAGATAAGGGGGAACCAGCGGATGTGGTGTATTTGGATTTTCAGAAGGCATTCGATAAGGTGCCACACAAGAGGTTATTAAACAAAATTAGGGCTCATGGGATTGGTGGTAATATACTAGCATGGATTGAGGATTGGTTAACGGACAGAAAACAGAGCGTAGGAATAAATGGGTCATTTTCGGGCTGGCAGGCTGTAACTAGTGGGGAACCACAAGGATCAGTGCTTGAGCCTCAGCTATTCACAATCTATATCAGTGATTTGGATGAGGGGACCAAATGTAATATATCCAAGTTTGCTGATGATACAAAGCTGGGTGGGAATGTGAGTTGTGAGGCGGATGCAAGGAGGCTTCAAGGGGATATAGACAGGCTTAGTGAGTGGGCAAGAACATGGCAAATGGAATATAATGCGGAGAAATGTGAAGTTATCCATTTTGGTAGGAAAAATAGAAGAGCAGAGTATTTTTTAAATGGTGAGAGATTGGGAAATGTTGGTGTTCAGAGGGACCTGGGTGACCTTGTACACGAATCACTGAAAGTTAACATGCAGGTATAGCAAGCAATTAGGAAAGCAAATTTATTGCAAGTGGATTTGCAAATAAGAGTAAAGACGTCTTACTGCAATTATATCTTCTTCTTCTTAGGGAGTCCCTCAGAACCGAGGATGACTTGCTTCCACATTAAAAATGAGCTCGCAGGTGACTGATTAGTCCAATGCGGGACCTACAGTCTCTGTCACAGGTGGGGCAAACGGTGGTTGAAGGGGCTGGTGGGTGGGGTACTTGGGTTGACGTGCGCTCCTTGCGCTGCCTGCGCTTGGCTTCCGCTTGCTCCCGGCGAAGAGACTCGAGGTGTTCGGTGCCTTCCCAGATGCTTCTCCTCCACTTTGAGCGGTCTTGGGCCAGGGATTCCCAGGTGTCGGTGGGGATGTTACACTTTTTCAAGGAGGCTTTGAGGGTGTCCTTGAAGCGTTTCCTCTGCCCACCTGGGGCTCTCTTGCCGTGCCAGAGCTCCGAGTAGAGCGCTTGTTTTGGGAGTCTCGTATCGGGCATGCGGACAATGTGACCCGTCCATCGGAGCTGATCGAGCATGGTCAAAGCTTCGATGCTGGGGATGTTGGCCTGAGCAAGAACACTGATGTTGGTGCGCCTATCCTGCCAATTGATTTGCAGGATCTTGCGGAGGCAGCGATGGTGGTACCTCTCCAGTGCATTGTGGTGCCTGCTATACATGGTCCATGTCTCTGATGCATACAGCAGGGCAGGTATCACTGCTGCCCTGTAGACCATGAGCTTATTGCCGGGTTTGAGGTCCTGGTCTTCAAACACTCTCTTCCTCAGGCGACCGAAGGCTGCACTAGCACACTGAAGGCGGTGTTGGACTTTGTCGTCGACGTCTGCCCTTGTTGACAGTAGGCTCCCGAGGTATGGAAAGTGGTCCACGTTGTCCAAGGCCTTGTTGTGGATTTTGATAATCGGGGGGCAGCACTGTGTGGCCGGGGCAGGTTGATAGAGGACCTTTGTCTTACGGATGTTTAGTGTAAGGCCCATGCTCTCGTATGCTTTGGTGAAGGTGTTTACGATGGTTTGGAGTTCGACCTCCGAGTGAGCGCAGGCGCAAGCATCATCTGCATACTGTAATTCGACGACAGAGGATGGGACGACCTTGGATCTGGACTGGAGGCGACGGAGGTTGAACAGTTTCCCGTTTGTTCTGTAAATTAGCTCCACTCCAGTGGGGAGCTTACTGAGGGTGAGATGGAGCATTGCAGCAAGGAAGATTGAGAAGAGCGTTGGTGCGATGACAGCCTTGCTTGACCCCGGTTCGTACGTGAATTGGGTCTGTGGTGGAACCGTTGGTCAGGATCACGGCTTGCATGTCATTGTGAAGCAGGTGGAGGATAGTGACAACCTTTTGAGGGCAGCCGAATTTGAGGAAGACACTCCATAATCCCTCACGGTTGACAGTGTCGAAGGCCTTTGTGAGATCAAAGAAGGCCATGTACAGTGGTTGGTGCTGTTCCCTGCATTTCTCTTGTAATTGACGTGCGGTGAAGATCATGTCCATTGTGCCCCTTAGTGGGCGGAATCCGCATTGCGACTCTGGGAGGAGCTCTTCGGCCACTGGGAGAAGGCGATTGAGGAGGAATCTTGCGATGACTTTCCCTGTGGCAGACAGCAGGGTAACTCCTCTGTAATTACCGCAATTGGACAGAAGCCTGAAGACCGAGGTCCAACAAAAAACTCGCGACCTAAAGAACAGATGGTGGGTGGAGAAAGCGCAGGAGATCCAGCAGCTAGCCGACAACCACGACGTGCGTGGATTCTTTAGCGCAGTCAAGACCATCTACGGCCCAAGCACCCAAGGACATTCCCCACTGCGGGCCAAGAATGGAGAGGTACTCATCAAGGACAGGGAAGCAGTCAGTGCCTGCTGGAAGGAGCACTTTGAAGATCTCCTTAACCACGACTCTGTCTTCGACACGAGTGTCCTCAACTCTATCGCACAGCATGCTACCCGCCACCATCTCAGCACAACCCCAGTCCGGCATGAGGTTGAAAAGGCCATCCGACAACTGAAGAACAACAAGGCCTCAGGAGCAGATGGAATCCCCGCCGAGGCACTAAAGCATGGCGGAGAAGCACTACTGGCGCGAATTCATGAACTCATTTCTCTTATCTGGAAGGAGGAGAGCATGCCAGGGGATCTCAGAGACGCCGTAATTGTGACCATCTTCAAGAAAGGTGCAATTATATAGGGCCCTGCTGAGACCACACCTGGAGTATTGTGTACAGTTCTGGTCTCCTTACCTAAGGAAGGATATACTTGCCATAGAGGGAGTGCTTCGAAGGTTCACCAGACTGGTTCCTGGGATGGGGGGATTGTCCTATGAGGAGAGATTGAGTAGACTAGGCCTATATTCTCTAGAGTTTAGAAGAATGAGAGGTGATCTCATTGAAACATACAAAATTCTTACAGGGCTTGACAGGGTAGATGCTGGGAGGATGTTTCCCCTGGCTGGGGAGTCTAGAACCAGGGGTCACAGTCTCAGGATAAGGGGTCGGTCATTTAGGACTGAGATGAGGAGGAATTTCTTCACTCAGAGGGTGGTGAATCTTTGGAATTCTCTACCCCAGAGGGCTGTGGAGGCTCAGTCGATGAGTATCTTCAAGGCTGAGAGCGATAGATTTTTGAATATTAAGGGAAGGCATAAGACATAAGACGTAGGAGCAGGTGTAGGTCATTTGGCCCCTCGAGCCTACTTTGCCATTCAATAAGATCATGGCTGATCTGATCTTGGCCTCAATTCCACTTCCCTGCCCACTCTCCGTAACCCTCGACTCCCTTACCTTTCAAAAATCTGTCTCTCTCCACCTTAAATATATTCAATGACCCAGCCTCCACAGCTCTCTGGGGAAGAGAATTCCAAAGATTCACGACCCTCTGAGAGAAGAAATTCCTCCTCATCTCCAATTTAAAAGGGTGCCCCCTTATTCTGAAATTATGCCCCCTAGTTCTAGATTCCCCCACGAGGGGAAACATCCTCTCTGCATCTACCCTGTCAAGCCCCTTCAGAATCTTATACATTTCAATAAGATCCCCTCTCATTCTTCTAAACTCCAATGAGTACAGGCCCAAACTGCTTAACCTTTCTTCATAAGACAACCCCTTCATCTCTGGAATTAACCTTGTGAACCTTCTCTGAACTGCCTCCAATGCAAGTATATCCTTCCTTAAATAAGGAGAGCAAAACTGTACGCAGTACTCCAGGTGCAGTCTCACCAACGCCCTGTACAGTTGTAACAGGACTTCCCTACTTTTATACTCCATTCCCTTTGCAATAAAGGCCAACATTCCATTTGCCTTCCTAATTACTTGTAATACCTGCATGCTAACTTTTTGTGATTCATGTACAAGGACCCCCAGATCCCTCTGTACCTCAGCATTTTTAATCTCTCCCCATTTAAATAATAATTTGCTTTTTTATTTTTCCTACCAAAGTGGATAACAGAATCACAGAATCACAGAAACCCCACAGATAGAGGCCATTTCGGCCCATCGAGCCTGCACCGACACATATCCCACCCGATCCCCGTAACCCCACATATTTAATCCCCCTAACACTAAGGGTCAATTTATCATAGCCAATCATCCTAACCCGCACATCTTTGGACTGTGGGAGGAAACCGGAGCACCCGGAGGAAACCCACGCAAACATGGGGAGAATGTGCAAACTCCACACAGACAGTCACCCGAGGCTGGATTCGAACCCGGGTCCCTGGCGCTGTGAGGCAACAGTGCTAATCACTATGCCACCGTGCTGCGTGGGGCGCTGCGGCACATACCACAGCGATATTCACTCGCAGCTCCCCTTGGGGCGCTCCCGGTGAATTTGGCCCAATTTTTCCCATTTCTTTCCTTTCTTTCTATTCCCCTTCCAGAGTTGTTTATTGTTTCATTTCTCACAATAGTGTTGATGTATTCGTATTTACTTAATCGGTTGCTCCACCCAGCCAAGAGATTGGGTCACAGTCGTGTAAACCACAGATTTCTTTCACTCCACATTTGTTTAACAGGAAATGAAACTGAAAGACCCAAGCACTGTCTCTACAGAACACAAATGCAGTTCTAGGGAGAGAAGCATGTTACGTTGGGGAGAGCTGAGCTGTCGGCTGCTGGGGCCCCAAACCAGCAAGGACAGGATACTTCCACAAGCCACCTATTCGGGTGAAGTCTTTGAGAATGAGGAGATTCTGCACATATGCTGCAGAGCTCGATTCAGTGTGTTTGTACTGGGGAACGGCAGAGTTTACACTCTGGTCAATGAACAGAGGTGGAGAGGACAGCCAGGTAAGTGAGTAAACTGTCCAGGTGCTGTCAGGAATTATAAGGGGCGCTTTTTTTTTAGTAATTTGTGCCTTTATCGGCTGTGAAGTGCCTTGGGACGTCCTGAGGTTGTGGAAGGTGTTGTATGATACAATAGCAAAATACTGCGGATGCTGGAAATCCGAAATAACAACAGAAAACGCTGGAAAAACTCAGCAGGTCAGGGCAGCATCTGTGGAGAGAGAAACGAAGTTAACGTTTCAGGTCGAAGACCCTTCGTCAGAACTGGAAAAAAAGCAGGAAAGGGGATAGATTTTAAAGCAAGTGGGGGCTGGGAAAAGGGGGAGGGGATGAAAGAACAAAAGGGAAGGTCAGAGATAGGATAGAAAGCAGGAGAGATTGAGAGACATTGAGAGACATTAAGAGATATTCAAGGAATAAAGGATGGCTCTAGGTGAAGCGTGAATGGCGCTGGCAGAATGAAGGACAGCTGCCCTATGGGAGGGAAGAAAAAGTCCAGGCAAAAGTGTGGATTAATGTGGATACAGAGTCAATAGTAGCCTTCAAAGGGGAATTGGATAAATACTTGAAGCAGAAAATAATTGCAGGGATACGGGGAAAGAGCGGGGGAGTGGGACTAACTGGATTGCTCTTCGAAAGAGCCGGCGCAGACTCGATGGGCCGAATGGCCTCCTTCCGTGCTGTCCTATTCTGTGATTCTATGCATACAAGTTATTTTTTCTATCAATTCATAGCGATTCCACAAAATAAGTAAATAAAAATATACCTGAATCCTGAATCAGGGACTTTCTCCATAACTAAATTAATTATTGATTTAAGTCATTTATTTATGTATCTAGAAAGTTAATTAAAATATCGGAATCACATCGGGAATTAGGAAGTATCTCATTAATGAACTAATTTATACATTGAAAATTCCAGAAACGTAATAAAATATATGAATCCTATCAGGGAATTAGGGAATGTCACATTAATTCATTAATTAATTTAGACATTGGAAATCCAGGAAGTTAACTTAATATACAAATATAAACAGGGATTTGGAGAACATCTCACTAATTAATGCATAGGTGTAGAACTATGTCAGTTTACGGCACAGAAGGAGGCCATTCAGCCCATCAGGCCTGTGCCTGCCCTTTTGGCTAGAGAAATCCATAAGCTAATCCGCCCCCCACCCCACGACCATCCTGGGCCCAGCACTTACCTTGCCCTGTGGCCTCCTGGTCCGCGATCCCTGCACAACTGGAAGCCAGCCTGAGCTCCGGCGGGGAACCCGAACTTCCAAACAACAAAATCTAGCCCAAAGTCTCTCTTGGGATTCACTGATACTTGGCTTTTTAAGAAATTGTGCTTCTTGGGTGACAGCTGTGGTTCAGTGGGTAGCACTCTCGCTTCTGGCTCAGAAGGTTGTGGGTTCAAGTCCCACTCCAGGGACTTGAGCACAAAATTCTAGGCTGACACTCCCAGGGCAGTGCTGAGGGAGTGCTGCACTGTCAGAGGTGCCGTCTTTCAGATGAGACGTTAAACCGAGGCCCCGCCTGCCCTCTCAGGTGGATGCAAAAGATCCCATGGCACTATTTCGAAGAAGAGCAGGGGGAGTTCTCCCCAGTGTCCCGGGGCCAATATTTATCCCTCAACCAACATCACTGAAAAACAGATTATCTGGTCATTAACTGATTGCTGTTTGTGGGATCTTGCTGTGCGCAAATTGGCTGCCGCGTTTCCTACATTACAACAGTGACTACCCTTCAAAAAAGTACTTCATTGGCTGTAAAGCGCTTTGGGACATCCTGAGGTCGTGAAAGGCGCTATATAAATGCAAGTCTTTCTAATGTTTTTTCCGTAGCAGCCAATTATTAATGCTAAAGGGATTTTTTTGCATTTAAGAGTGACGAACATTCTTTCTTATTTGTTCACAAAAACACAATGGGTGTAAATCGCACCGAAATAAACGGTTGCTTTTCTTGTGTGAGATGCCTTCGGATGAGGATCTTGCAAGTACTGTACCTCCACACTCTCCCCAATCCAAACAACGAAGGGTTAAAAAGTAAACCCACTCAGGAATTCCCAGCGCGTGTCAGGAGCCCACGTCACAAGCCATGAATTTATTCAGATATGTTTTCCCGCAGAGAATCTCGCCTTAACACCCTTAAGTTTTGTTTTCCTTGCTGCCTTTTAAATTTACTTTCACTTTCAATTCTGCTCCGTAATGTGCGTTGTGTTGCTAAATGGAAAGCTCTGCGCTGGAATGAGGCAGAGGATCAAACCACCCTGAATTCAAGTGAGACAACAGGACCTGAGGAAGCTGTGTTCCAAGATCTACAGATGATTTCTGACGACTCATTCAGGCAGACACGCAAAATCACAACAATCTGACAGAATTTTTATATTTTACATTTTTAAAATCATACAGCACAGAAGGAGGCCATTCGGCCCATCGTGCCTGTGCCGGCTCTTTGAAAGAGCTCTCCAATTAATCCCACTCCCCCCTGCTCTTTCCCCAGAGCCCTGCAAATTTTCTCCCCTTCAAGTATTTATCCAATTCCCCTTTTGAAAGTTATTATTGAATCTGCTTCCACCGCCCTTTCAGGCAGCACATTCCAGATCACAACAAATCGCTGCGTAAAAAAAAAAATCTCCACATCTCCCCTCTGGTTCTTTTGCCAATTATCTTCAATCTGTGTCCTCTGGTTACCGACCCTCCCGCCAGTGGAAACAGTTTCTCCTTATTTACTCCATCAAAACCCTTCGGCCTAGAAACTGGGTTGGGGCGCCAAAGTGGCGCAAAAGTCGCCTGAGCGCAGGATTTAGCGCAGCGATCGGAGTGATACCGATCGCCAGAAATTCAGTTTCAGTGCCCCTCGAGGGACACGGGGCGAGGCTCGAGGCGCTCCGCGTCCCTCTTAGGGCGCTGAAACTGATTATCGCAGCGCAACGTGCCGCAGTGCCACATGCTGCGGCACGGCACGCTGCGGTACTGCAGGCCTTCCTCCCACTGTTAAGGGGGAGGTGCCTGCAACAGCGCGATCCCCGCTCGCGAGTGCCGGCAAATGAGCCCGGCACCAAGGAGAAGTGCCGGGCTCTCGGGAAACAGCCGGCAATGCCGCGGGGGGGGGTTAGGAGGCCGGGGACGGAGGTGCTGGCAGGCGGCCGCCGAAAAAGCGGCTGCCCCGCACCTCCACCTTAACTTGCGCCGCTGCCGGCACAGTAAGGCCCCGTGAACCGGGCGCAACTGCGGCGTTCGCTACCAAATATTGCGAACGGGGCGCGAATGGGGCGCTGCACACGCCGATGACGTCATCGGCGGCGCAGCGCAACAGGCTAACGCCACCATTAGCGCCCCTCCTGAATATCGCGGGAGGCACAGCCAGTGGCGCTACAGCCACTGACTGCCTCTTTAGGCGCTAACAGGTGGCGCTACTCACCCAATTTCTCCCCCTCCATGATTTTGAACGTCTCTATTAAATCTCCTCTTAACCTTCTCTGCTCTAAGGAGAGCAAACCCCAGCTTCTCCAGTCTCTCCATGTAACCTAAGTCCCTCATCCCTGGTACCACTCTTTCTCTTATTTATTTCGAGCATTTTCAAAATGCTTTTTTTGGGAGGCAAAGTTAAGATGATGGAAACAGCAATAGATGTAGAGGAAACTCTTTTTTATCCGGCACCGACGGGACCGGCGTGGTGCCGGTTGATCAAAAAGTCCGGATTACAGAGAGGTATACTTACCAAGGTACGAGAGCCCCGTACACGGCCACAGATCCAGGAACCCCGGTTACACGACCACAGATCCAGGAACCCCGGTTACACGACCACAGATCCAGGAACCCCGGTTACACGACCACAGATCCAGGAACCCCGGTTACACGGCCACAGATCCAGGAACCCCGGTTACACGACCACAGATCCAGGAACCCCGGTTACACGGCCACTAATATGAAGTAAAACTTACCTGAACCTACTCCTGAATTTTGCCGGTTAAAAGAGAGTTTCCTGTAGTTGGAGACAATATTTAATTTCGGAACATAAAAGGCGCAAAATTCGGTTATGCCCCATTTAGGGGCGGTAACTGAGTTAAGGCCGGACATTCAGCGCCCGGTGCGTAAGTACCGCCCCGGCTGCTAAATTCGGCTTACCGCCCCGCACAGGAAGTGGAGCGCAATGCCGGGCGCTCCACTTCCTGGTGGGGCGGAAACCGAGACGAGGTCGGGGCGTGATCGGCAGTTAAAGGGGAGGGGCCGCTGCACACTCTGCACGGCCTCTGATGGCCCACACTAGCCCACCAGGGTGGCGTGGTGCCGCGTCCACAGCCCGGCGCCGATATGCGGTGCTGGGCTGCGTGATGGCGGCCAGGACCACGCCACGTCCCACCACGGAGGCCCGACCTAGAGTTCGGCCAAACAAAGAAAATGGAGGCGCGGGCCACGGCCGCACCTCCCCTTTAAGTACCGCCCCGCGAGTGGAGTTCAGCCAGGTTCGCGACCCGCGATGCTGGCGCTGACATTGCCCACGGCAGCCTAGCGGGATGAAACACAATTTCTGCCGCGGGGCACTAAGGGGTCGCAATGCACGGCGATCGCGTCTTCGCTGGTGGCGCAGCGGACCGGAGGGCTACCAGGAGGCGCTTTTCTAGCCCTTTGCACCCTGTTAGCGCCCCCCGGAGGCGCTAATGGCAGGTGCAGAGGAGCCGAATTTCTAGCCCAAGAAATTAATTATAGCCCAGGAATGTGCGGCATCTTTAGAAAAGTTTGACAATTAGCGCCAGGCGCTAATGCATTAGACTACACGCAAAATTTAATCTCACTGCTCAAAGAAATGATTGGGGCGCTAAATCAAGTTTTGAAGGCCTAGCTCAGTGACATTACACTCAAAGAGTGGACCAATATCGGGTGCAGTCTAATCTCAACTCATCATTGCCACAGGCTTTTCCCAGTACTTAAAGGGGAGGTTCATTGATGCTGCAGCACCTCATTCTCAGCATTGCTGGCTGTGCAGCTGCCTCAGCAAGGAGAAGAACAACAAGGAGACTGAAGCAGGTGTGCTCATGGCCGATCCGCCTCAGTTGGGTGGTCAGAGTGATTGAAGGCTTCAACAAATGTTACACACCACCATCTGTACCACAAGCTTCACACACTGCCCAAAGCACCACACCCCCAGCGCTCACCCACCAACAATCTCTACCGACCAACACTCACACCCGCATCTCACGCCTTGCACACAGTGACAGCTATTCAACTATGGCAGGCACAAGGGTCATTAGTTATTAGAATGAATGTGATATGTTTATGCATAAATTTATTAATGGAGTTTGCAATATTTTGTGGTCTCTCTCATTTCACCTTTGCGCCCAGGAGGACGCTGTGATATGGCACGACACAGGGATGGTATGATGGGCATGTGGTGAGCAAAAGTGATCTGGGGTTTAAGTCATCCTGCTGTGAGGTTGGAGGTCTGTTTGGAGGAGGTGGCAGAGTTCTGTGACCACCGCCTTGGTGATGCGGAGCTGTCTAATACACTGCTCCTCGCTTCATTGAAGGTAGGAGAGGTGCTCTCGGAATACCCTCAGAGGGTAAGGCCTCCTGTTGAGAGCCTGATGTCCCTCCCCATCCCTCTGCGCACATGTTCCCGTATTTCAGGCTGCCTATGCTCCCTCCGCCGTAGATGCTGGCGAGCGAGGTGCCATGCCAGTACAGCCCCCAATAATGTTCCCGGCGTTGAAGTCCCTGGCGGCACCTCATACCGGTGGCGGAACGGGGATGCTGGATTCGCCTCGCCCCGGCACTACTGCATCAGTGCCTCGTTACCGCCCTTTGCAGGCGCTAACATAAGGACATAAGAAATAGGAGCAGGAGTAGGCCATTCGGGCCCTTCGAGCCTAGAAACATAGAAGATAGGAGCAGGAGTCGGCCATTTGGGCCCTTCGAGCCTGCTCCGCCATTCAATAAGATCATGGCTGATCTTCTACCTCATCTCCACTTTCCTGCACTATCCCCATATCCCTTGATTCCCTTAATATTCAAAAACCTATTGAGCTCTGTCTTGAATATACTCAACGACTGAGCCTCCACAGCCCTCGGGTAGAGAATTCCAAAGATTCACCACCCTCTGAGTGAAGAAATTTCTCCTCATCTCAGTCCTAAATGGCCGACCCCTTATTCTGAGACTGTGACCCCTGCTTCTAGACTCCCCAGCCAGGGGGAAACATCCTCCCTGCATCTACCCTGTCAAGCCCTGTAAGAATTTTGTGCGTTTCAATGAGATCATCTCTCATTCTCCTAAACGCTAGAGATTATAGGCCTAGTCTACTCAATCTCTCCTCATAGGACAATCCCCCCATCCCAGGAACCAGTCTGGTGAACCTTCGTTGCACTCTCTCTATAGCAAGTATATCCTTCCTTAGGTAAGGGGACCAAAACTGTACACAATACTCCAGGTGTGGTCTCACCAGGGCCCTATATAATTGCAGTAAGACATCTTTATTCTTATACTCAAATCCTCTTGTAATAATCCTCTGAGCAATTTTCCCAAATGCGTGTCTTCTGACCCTGTTTCCATCCCGCCTCCAAGAGGCGGGATAGGCCCTTAACAACCAGTTAAGGGCCTCTATAATCCCATTTTGAGAGGCCTTTCTGATTTTACCACTTTTCCCACATACTGCACGTCTCCTCTGGAACTCGCCAGTGAATTCTGGCGGCCTCACAAGTGGATTGCTTACTAACAGCTGCAGCTCCACCATTAAAAAGGAGTTTTTCAGCAATCATCATTTGCAGGTGGCAGAACTTTGTTGTCTCAGGTCTGGGGGAACTTTTAGCAGGTCTACTCATTGTTGTGGAAGTTTGGAGCCTGACACCCATCTCCAGTGTGACCTCCTCTCGCCACCTTGACTGAGTGCTTCCTCAACTGAGGCATATACCAGAAGCATGGGAACCATTTATTTCCTTTCCTCCTGGACATCAGATTCGGACGAAGACCAGCCGTGACAACAGCAGAACCATGAACAACAGCACCACCAACAGCAGCAGCAACAACAGGAGCGCCAAGCTGCTGCTCACCCACCTGAAGCTGCACAGGCCAGAAGATGCCAGCGCGCGACCACATTGCTGCCCGGGATGCAAGGGACGCACTCATCTTGGCCAGATTTGCTTAGCCTGCACAATCAAACACTTTTGCCTCGCACCTTCTTATCAGACCATCGACAATGGACAAGAACCTGCGGATTCCTATCACTCTGACCACCATACTGACAATTGCAAGTTGCCCTAAGCCCTCAATGTGGAAGTCCCATTAGTGAAATGACACACGCCACAACTGCAACAGTTTGCCATCAGAATTTTTTATGACAATAAGCAACTGATGGCTTTTCAAAATTAAACACAACATTACACCCAAGTGACTACCCTTGTGACTACTTGTACATTATCTTCCTCTTACACGTGCTCCTACGTGGTGCTTCCCCTGTGGCTTCAGCAGATGTGGAGGCCCCTTGCTCACTTTATTGCTGCTCCTGTCTCAACACCTTTGGCAAGCATCCTCTGGGGTTGCGAACCTGTGAGGGCTCGGCAACAGTCTGCTGCTCCTGCGGCTGTGCAGGGGTTGAGACGCCGATCTCAGTTGGATGGGGACTCTGGTGGGGGTCTGACCGAGGGCTCTGCAGTGGCATGGTAGTGTGAGTGCTTGGAGAGGGGCCCCTACTTCCTTGTTGTATGCCACCAACATCCCTCTCATGGGTCAGCCCCACTTCAGAGCTAGCAAGTGGCTGGACAGCACCTTGCTGCACTGCAGGGGGGCCATGTGGACCCGTTTCTGCACTAGAAGTCCTACTTCAGAGGACTTGCATGAAGGTCTGGTTTGTTTGCTCAATAGCTGACCATCGCTCAAGAGATGTCAGTCTATTCTGAACAATGACCATGTTTTCCATACCCTGACGACTAAGCTCCTCCATGGGTGCAGCCATCCTCTCCTCTACCGTTGCCATCCTCTCCTCTATGGTAGCCAGCCTTACCATGGATGGAACTATCCTTTCCACGGAGGTTGCCATCCTTTCCATGGTGATGCGTTCATGCGCCAACGCCTCCACAAAGGCTCTGCTCATGTTAGCAATGGACTCCTCCATTCGCTCCACACTCGCAGCGACCCTGGAGACAAAACCTGCCAGAGACTCCTGCACCTGTTCCTGGAGTTCCAGCACCGCTCTCCTTCTGGATGGACCTGGAGGCACAGGGTTGACATGCAGTGGAGCCGAGCTGGGAGCATCCTCTCCACTCCGACGAGGACTCTCCACTGCTGTCCCTGTCTCCACCATCTGCTGATGCTCACTTGTGAGCTGTGATACACCAGGTGACAACATTACTCTATGTCCCGAAGGTCCCACCAAGGTGTGAGTGTCTGCGCTGGTGCTGGGTGCGCTGAATTCTGCTGACGGAGCGCCCTCAGAGGTTGCAGCTTCCTCTGAGGAGTCTGGAAGCTCAGGCTCTTCCTCCTGGACAGTGGGGATGGGGGCTGTCGATGGTCCTGTGGGGGAGTAAAGGAAAGAGTTATAGATGTGAGGGAAAGGTTGCATGCACATTGAATTGTGCAGATGATCATAAGTCAATCTGTTAGAGCATCAGATTCATTATCAGTCACTCATGCAATGTCAATGAGAGAGATGCCAAACTATTCTGTCACCAGCTTGCTGTGATGCGCCTGTCTGTCCATCCCCCACTTGGGAATCCTCCTCGATCCCGGCAATTTCCAGGGCCGCCTCCTCCGAGGTGCTGAGCTGGGCTACTGAGGGTGGACCTCCTCCTGTCCTCGCTCTTTCCCTCTTATTGTGGGCTCTCTTTTCCTGCAATGAGGGACACAAGTGGAGTTTGAGTGAGAATGAAGGAGTGAATGTAGAGAATCCATAGCATAGATGCTTAGGAGACAAAGGGCCCTCCCTGTGTGTTGTAAGTTGTTGTTATTGCATCACAGTGATAGGGAGTGTGAGGGCTGCATGGTCGAATAGTTAAGTGAATGTGACCATAGAGAGAGAGGGAATGGGTAAGGGTGTAGGGATGTCAGTGTCAAGTGGGATGTGGAGGAAGAGGTTGGCAAAGCAGAGTGCTGGTGAGGAGAGGCGATGGGGATGAGATTGAGGGTGATGAGAAAGTCACACTCACTTTTCCTGTGCGGATAAGGTCATGAAACCTCTTCCTGCACTGCAGCCAGGTTCTGCGGCACATAGCGATGGCATTGACCTCCTGGGCCACTTGCAGCCACACAGCTTTAGTCTGTTGTGGTGGCTTTTTTCTCCCTGAGGAAGGGAAGAGCACCTCCTTATTAGATCTTGCTCCCTCCACCAGAGCTTGGAGGGAGGGCTCATCAAAGCGAGGTGCACACTTTTGCTTGCTGGTGGACATGGTCGGTAAATGAAGTCCTTCATACAATGTCCAAAGCGTTTCCAGTCTCCAGAAGAAGCAAGGCTGCTTGCAGGCCTTAAATCCAGCAGCACTGATGTCATCATCGGAGGCGACTTTCAGGATGGAAAGACTAATTGGGCCAGGGGTTCCCACACGCTGGAAATCAAGTGCCCAATTAGGGGAAAATCACACTTTTTTCCCACTTCACATCGGAGTCGGGGTCCTGACACGAAAACCACCTGACACGCCCCAGCCCGACCCAATGGCAAAATCCAGCCCATAGTATTTGTTTAATTTCTCTGCCATTTCCTTGTTCCTAACGGGAGACGCAAACCTACCGAATTTTTCCCTCAAAGATTCTATGAATTTTGGGGCCGGTTATTCAGTATCGGTGCAATTGAGCCTTCAGTGAGGCTGTGTAATGGGAGCAAGGCCAGCCAGTGAACGGAACAGCCCCAATTTTCTGCTTCAGCTCACTTGAGCATTATTCATAGCTGCCAATGCTGCTTTGGCCCAGTGTATGGGGAAAGCCCAATGGGGGAAGTGCAAAATCTGGCTGTGCCTATTTAAAGGTAAGTGGCTGCATCTTAGCACAATAGAGCACAGAAGGAGACCATTCGGCCCATTGTGCCAGTGCCGGCTCTCTGAAAGAGCTATTCAATTAGTCCCACTCCCCTGCTCTGTCCCCCATAGATGTTACTATTCCAACTCACTCCTGGCTGGCCTCCCACGTTCTACCCTCCGTAAACTTAAGATCATCCAAAACTCTGCCGGTACCCTTGTCCTAACTCGCACCAAGTCCCGCTCACCCATCACCCCTGTGCTCGCTGAGTTACATTGGCTCCCGGTTAAGCAACGCCTCGATTTTAAAATTCTCATCCTTATTTTCAAGTCCCTCCATAGCCTCGCCCCTCCCTATCGCTGTAATCTCCTCCAGCCCCACAACCCTCCGAGAACTCTGCGCTCCTCCAATTCTGCCCTCTTGAGCATCCCTGATTATAATCGCCCCTCCATTGGTGGCTGTGCCTTCTGCTGCCTGGGCCCTAAGCTCTGGAATTCTCTCCCTAAACCTCTCCGCCTCTCTCTCCTCCTTTAAGACGCTCCTTAAAACTGACTTCTTTGGCCAAGCTTTTGGTCATCTGCCCTAATAGCTCCTTCTGTGGCTCGGTGTCAAATATTAATTTCTTCTTCTTTCGGTTCTTATATTTCATGCTTTCTTTTCTGTGCAGAGCTTGTTAATGGATTGGAGGAGCACAGGATTCACATCGTGGACAGTGGAACCTCACACATCCTCTTCCTTTCTGAAGCAGGAAATGTATTTTTCAGTGAATTTCAAAACAAGAAACGAGGAGTCAACGCAAAGCCATTCAGCATAACGAGGCCACAGTAAGAGTCATTTTAGCTGTAGGCGACATTAAGTGATGAAAGGTTCTTGTTTTTGAACATTACTTGGAACTTTGTGTCCCGAAGGAAAGGAATCAAGTTGTGGTGTAGGAGAGAAGGTCATGATCGAATCATCAGCCGTGGAGTCTGGATGGAATGGGCTTGATGGGCCGAATGGTCTTTCCTCGCTCTGGATTTTATTATATTCAGGGATAGGTGCTTCACTACTTGTGTTTAGTAGTTTTAGTAATATTACCAAATCTGACTCCCACCTCCTGACTCCCCAAAGCCTTTCCACAAAGCGCAAGTCAGGATCGTGATGGAATACTCTCCACTTGCCTGGGTGAGTGCAGCTCCAACAACACTCAAGAAGCTCGACACCATCCAGGACAAAGCAGCCCGCTTGATTGGCACCCCATCCACCACCTTAAACATTCACTCCCTCCACCACCGGCGTACCCTGGCTGCAGTGTGTACCATCTACAAGATGCACTGCAGCAACTCGCCAAGGCTTATTCGGCAGCACCTCCCAAACCCGCGACCTCTTCCGCTTAGAAGGACAAGGGCAGCAGGCGCATGGGAACACCACCACCTCCAAGTTCCCCTCCACGTCACACACCATCCTGACTTGGAATTATATTGCCGTTCCTTCATCATCACTGGAACTCCCTAACAGCACTGTGGGAGCACCTTCACCACACGGACTGCTGCGGTTCAAGAAGGCGGCTCACCACCACCTTCTCGAGGGCAACTAGGGATGGGCAATAAATGCTGGCCTTGCCAGCGACGCCCACATCCCATGAATGAATTTTTAAAAACAGTCGCTTATTAGCAATAGAAATTAAATAGAATTTTATTTTGAGTCAAGGATCAAAGATTTCAATGTAGGCAAGTGTGTGGTCATCCACTTTGGACCTAAAAAGAATAGAACAGGGTACTTTCTAAATGGTGAAAAGCTAGAAGCAGTGGAGATCCAAAGAGACATAAAGGTCCAGGTACATAGATCATTAAAATGGCATTGACAAGTACAGAAACTAATCAAAAAGGCTCATGGAATGCTGGCCTTTATATCTGGAGGACTAGAGTACAAGGGGGTAGAAGTTATGCTGCAGCTATACAAAGCCCTGGTTAGACCACACCTGGAGCACTGTGAGCAGTTCTGGGCACCACACCTTAGGAAGGATGTATCGGCCTTGGAGGGAGTGCAGCGTAGGTTTACCAGAATGATACCCGGACTTCAAGAGTTAAGTTACAAGGAGAGATTACACAAACTAGGGTTGTATTCCCTGGAATTTAGAAGGTTAAGGAGTGATTTAAAATTTTCAAGATATTAATGGGAACAAATAGGATAGATAGAGAGAAACTATTTCCGCTAGTTGGGGAGTCTAGGACTAGGGGCATCGTCTAAAAATTAGAGCCAGGCCTTTCAGGAGTGAAATTAGGAAACACTTCTACACACAAAGGGTGGTAAAAGTTTGGAACTCTCTTCTGTAAATGGCAATTGATGCTGGATCAATTGTTAATTCAAAATCTGAGATTGGTAGATTTTTATTAACCAAAGTTATTAAGGGATATGGGGCAAAGGCGGGTGGATGGAGTTAGATCACAGATCAAGCATGATCTCATCGAATGGCGGAACAGGCTCGAGGGGCTGAATGGCCTGCTCCTGTTCCTGTGTTCTTATAAAAACAATGGGGGAATATTGCAACCATCTCTCATTAAGAGTGACCTGAATCTTGTCATTCCTGTGGAAATGACTTATGAAATGATACTGGGCGGCCTGCTGGTGGCGCTGTCCAGGGAGAGTATAAATACTCGGGCATGGGCCCAGCTTGCTCAGGACATTCTTCAACAGGAACTAGTGAAGGACACAACTAGATCTCCATGTTGAAAAACAGCTGATTAAAGCCTTGTTTAATACTCAGACCAAGTGCCTAGTAGTTTCCTTACGTCAAAGAGCACTTAAAGAAACATCTTAGACAGAGTTTCATCTTATTGCACTTGGGAACAAAGGATTGCTTGGGCACACCACCCAGAGGGAGATTTCCAGGGTTTGTATATACATTGATCTTCCCTGCCCAGAATTTTTTATGCACCCGGGCCCAGCTGATCCCTAACACCTAACCACAATGAGAGGGAAGTCTATCAGGTCACCCCTTTGAAATTTGATATTCACTCTTGCATGTTGCTTGCTATTTCCTGTGCCATATTTGGTGCTCCTATACCAGTTTATCCTTCTTCCCAATCATTGGTGCCTGTAAAATGTAGAAAAAACGTCCCAAAGCATTTCACAGGAGCAATTACCAAGCAAAATTTGACACCGAGCCACATAAGGAAGTATTAGTACGATAGCAAAATACTGCAGATGCTGGAAATCCGAAATAACAACAGAAAATGCTGGAAAAACTCAGCAGGCCAGGCAACATCCGTGGAGAGAAGTTAGAGTTGATGTTTCAGGTCAAAACCCTTTTTCAAAACTGGAAAGGAAATGAAATAGATCGAAGGCAGGGCTGGGGCAGAACAAAAGTGAAGAGACATTAAGAGGTATTCAAAACCAGACGAGATGGTGATAGGACTAGTGGAGACAAAAGGCGGCTCAGATTAGGTGTGAAATGCGCTGGCAGAATGAGAGACAGCTGCCATGTGGGAGAGAGAAAAAAAGGAAAGGGGGGGAGGGAAAAACCAAAACAAAGGGGTGGATAAAAAATATAAGTAAAAATGTAATAGGGGCCGAGGTTATGATCTGAAATTGTTGAACTCGATATTGAGTCCGGAAGGCTGTAAAGTGCCTAATCGGAAGATGAGGTGCTGTTCCTCGAGTTTACGCTGAGCTTCCGTATTAGGACAGGTGACCAAAAGCTTGGTCCAAGAGATAGGCTTTAAGGAGTGTCTTAAAGGAGGAGAGAGAGGTAGCGAGTCGGAGAGGTTTAGGGCAGGAATTCCAGACATCAGGGCCTTGGCAGCTGAAAGTACGGCCGCCAATGGTGGAGCGATTATAATCAGGGATGCTCAAGAGGCCAGAGAATTGGAGGAGCGCAGAGATCTCGGTGGGTTGTAGGGCTGGAGGAGATTACAGAGATAGGGAGGGGGCGAGGGCCATGGAGGGATTTGAAAACAAGGAGGAGAATCTTTAATTTGAGGCGATGCAGGACCGGGAGCCAATGTAGGTCAACGAGCACAGGGGTGATGGATGAAGAGGACGGGTTAGGATACAGGCAGAAGAGTTATACTTATTGGTGCTCTGCAGGTATCAAGGTGTTTTGAAATGAAGTCCTTGTGTTAATTATCGATCTTGCCTCATCTTTCGATTAGGCACTTTACAGCCTTCTGGACTCAACATCGAGTTCAACAATTTCAGATCATAACCTCGGCCCCTATCATATATTGTTTATCCACACTTGTTCTTCTCTCCCACAGGGCAGCTGTCTTTCATTCTGCCAGCGCAATTCACACTTCATCTCGAGCCATCCTTTGTTTCTTAACCTGCCCCATTACCATCTCCTCTCGCCTTGAATATCTCTTAATGTCTCTTAACCTCTCCTGCCTTCTATCCTATCACAGACCTTCCCTTTTGTTCTTTCATCCCCTCCCCTTTCCCAGCTCTCACACTCGCTTAAAAATCTGTCCCATTTCCTGCTTTTTTCCAGTTCTGACGAAAGGTCATCGACCTGAAACGTTAACTCTGTTTCTCTCTCCACAGATGCTGCCTGACCTGCTGAGTGTTTCCAGCATTTTCTGTTTATATTTCAGATTTCCAGCATCTGCAGTATTTTCTTTTTGTATTAGTGTTAATTATCGATTCATGGTTTTATTTGTTTACCTAGGTTGCTAAGGAACTTTGCAGAAATATGTGTCGTTCAAGTTGCCTGTGGAAGCAATCACTCACTGGCTCTGTGCAAAGGTAAGAAAATCAAGAGGAAAATATATGGGAGCAGGAAGGGACGCTGGCTATCCTGATGGGTTGGCGGAATGGTACTGAGTAACATAGACCGGGTATGAGCCCGATCTGATCTCTGTTCTGCGCTGATCCCGGTCAGTGCAGCAACAGGGCATTGCATTGATCTCAGTGCCTCCATGATAGAGAGAAGAAAAATTATACAGGGTTCCTGGTGTCGATTGAATCTGAGCCATTCCTGTTGGATAGTACTGAGGGAGTGCTGCACTGTCGGAGGTGCCGTCTTTCGGATGAAACGTTAAGCCGAGGCCCTCTCAGGTGGACGTAAAATACGGCACTATTTCGAAGACGAGTAGGGGAGTACTCCCCGGTGTCCTGGGCCAATATTTATTTGGAGAGGAGGGTAAAAAAAAGGAATTAATTGAAAAAGGACATTTAGACAGGGCAATGCTCAGTTTGGGTTCCGCCAGGACCACTCGGCTCCAGACCTCATTACAGCCTTGGTCCAAACATGGACAAAAGAGCTGAATTCCAGAGGTGAGGTGAGAGTGACTGCCCTTGACATCAAGGCAGCATTTGACCAAGTGTGGCATCAAGGAGCCCCAGTAAAACTGAAGTCAATGGGAATCGGGGGGGAAAACTCTCCACTGGCTGGAGTCATACCTAGCACAAAGGAAGACGGTTGTGATTGTTGGAGGCCAATCATCTCAGCCCCAGGAGTTCCTCAGGGCAGAGTCCTAGGCCCAACCATCGCCAGTTGCTTCATCAATGATCTTCCCTCCAGCATAAGGTCAGAAGTGGGGATGTTCACTGATGATTGCACAGTGTTCAGTTCCATTCGCAACTCCTCAGATAATGAAGCAGTTGGTGCCCGCATGTAGCAAGACCTGGACAACATCCAGGCTTGGGCTGATAAGTGGTCTCGCCCCCTCCCTATCTCTGTAATCTCCTCCAGCCCTACAACCCTCTGAGATCTCTGCACTCCTTCAATTCTGGCCTCTTGCACATCCCTGATTTCTATCGCTCTACCATTGGCGGCCGTGCCTTTAGCTGTCTGGGCCCTAAGCTCTGGAATTACCTCCCTAAACCTCTCCGACACTCTACCTCGCTCTCCTCCTTTAGGACGCTCCTAAAACCTACCTCTATGACCAAGCTTTTGGTCACCTGGCCTAATATCTCTTTATGTGGCCCATAGAAACATAGAAGATAGGAGCAGGAGTAGGCCATTCGGCCCCTCGAGCCTGCTCCGCCATTCAATGCGATCATGGCTGATCATCCAAATTCAGTACCCGGTCCCTGCTTTCTCCCCATACCCCTTGATCCCTTTAGCCTTAAGAAATATATCCAACTCCTTCTTGAATATATTTAATGAATTGGCCTCAACTGCCTTCTGTGGTAGAGAATTCCACAGGTTCACCACTCTCTGGGTGAAGAAATTCCTCCTCATCTCTGTCCTAAATGGCTTACCCCTTATCCTTAGACTGTGACCCCTGGTTCTGGACTCCCCGACCATCGGGAACATCCTTCCTGCATCTAGTCTGTCTAATCCTGTCAGAATTTTATAAGTTTCAATGAGATCCCCTCTCATTCTTCTAAACTCTAGCGAGTACAAGCCCAATCGACCCAATCTCTCCTCATACGTCATTCCTGCCATCCCAGGTATCAACCTGGTGAATCTTCGCTGAACTCCTTCCATG
Organism: Somniosus microcephalus; assembly: GCF_052327205.1. Classification (NCBI taxonomy): domain Eukaryota; kingdom Metazoa; phylum Chordata; class Chondrichthyes; order Squaliformes; family Somniosidae; genus Somniosus; species Somniosus microcephalus. Next base: position 7,162,297 of record NC_140988.1, on the reverse strand, counting down.
GCAAGAACATCCTTCCTCAGATAAGGCGACCAAAACTGCACACAATACTCAAGATGTGGTCTTACCAAGGCCCTGTACAACTGCAGCAAGACACCCTTGTTCCTGTACTCAAACCCTGTCGCTACGAAGGCCAACATACCATTTGCCTTCTTAACCGCCTGCTGCACCTGCATGCTTACCTTCAGCGACTGGTGCACAAGGACACCCAGGTCTCGTTGCACTTCCCCTTCTCCCAATCTATTGCCATTCAGATAATAATCTGCCTTCCTGTTTTTGCCACCAAAGTGGATAACCTCACATTTATCCATGTTATATTGCATCTGCCATGCTTCTGCCCAATCACCCAACCTGTCCAAATCATCCTGTAGTTTTTCGGCATCCTCCTCACAGCACACACGCCCACCCAGCTTTGTGTCGTCCGCAAATTTGGAGATATTACATCTAGTTCCCTTGTCTAGATCATTAATATATATTGTGAATAGCTGGGGTCCAAGGACCGATCCCTGTGGTACCCCACTAGTCACTGCCTGCCACTCGGAAAAAGACCCGTTTATTCCAACTCTTTGCTTTCTGTCTGCCAACCAGTTCTCTATCCAAGTCAATACCTTGCCCCCAATCCCATGTGCCTTAACTTTACACGCTAACCTCTTATGCGGGACCTTATCGAAAGCCTTCTGAAAGTCCAAATACACCACATCCACTGGTTCTCCCTTATCTATTTTACTAGTTACATTCTCAAAAATGCTCGATGTCAAATTTGTGACTGATTAACGCTCCTGTGAAGCGCCTTGGGATGTTTTACTACATTAAAGCTGCTACATAAATGCAAATTGTTGTTGTTGAGAGTGTATACAAGGAGCTGAGGGCAAGTGAGAGTCAACAACAACGGGAGGCAGGTGATGAGAGTCGTCTATCACCAGCGTACATGTGGAACCAGCTGTTCTGTTTTCAGATGATGTCGCCGAGGGGCAGCATGTAGATGAGAAATAGGAGGGGGGCCAAGGATAGATCCTTGGGGGGCTCCAGAGGTTCTGGCGCGGGAGGGGCAAGAGCAGCCATTGCAGGTGATTCTCTGGCTATGACTGGCTAGATCAGAATGGAACCAGGCGAGAGCAGTCCCACCCAGCTGGACGAGGGAGGAGAGGCGATGGAGGAGGACGGAGCGGTCAACATACTGATAGTGTGTCCCTGCAACTCAAGGAAGCTGCTGGGAGAGGCCGGGAGTATCATCAGTGCTGTTAGCTCAGTAATTTTATTTAGCATTGTTTATGGGTTATTCTTTCAGTGACGGGACAGGAATAAGAATGTCAGGAACACAAGAATTGAAGAACACAGTCTAATATGGAAAGCCAAAACTATTATATGTACAATACATATGGGGGTTAAAGAAATATTCTATATATATATCTGTTTGGTGTACCATTAGTGTGTGTCAGTGTCAACTGATATGCAGACATTGCCGGGCTATCTGCTGCATTCACAGTACATTGTAGGAGTAACCGGAGGAGACTTTTTGCAGCACGGAATCTCACTAGGTGAGAGCTTGGAGCAGCAATAGGGCTACCACATAATGGCTCCCCTCTCGACACACGTTCACTGAGAGCCAGAGCCTGTCTCCGACACACACACACTGATAGTCAGGGTCTGACTCACATACACTCACTGATAGTCAGGGTCTGCCTCCGACACACACTCACTGATAGTCAGGGTCTGTCTCCGACACACTCACTGATAGTCAGGGTCTGTTCCACACACTCACTGATAGTCAGGGTCTGTCCCACACACACTCACTGATAGTCATCGTCTGTCCCACACACACTCACTGATAGTCAGGGTCTGTCCCACACACACTCACTGATAGTCAGGGTCTGTCCCACACACTCACTGATAGTCAGGGTCTGTCCCACACACTCACTGATAGTCAGGGTCTGTCCCACACACACTCACTGATAGTCAGGGTCTGTCCCACACACACTCACTGATAGTCAGGGTCTGTTTCCGACACACACTCACTGATAGTCAGGGCCTGTCTCCCACACACACTCACTGATAGTCAGGGTCTGTCTCCGACACACACTCACTGATAGTCAGGGTCTGTCTCACATACACTCACTGATAGTCAGGGTCTGTCTCCGACACACACTCACTGATAGTCAGGGTCTGTCCCACACACTCACTGATAGTCAGGGTCTGTCCCACACACGCACTGATAGTCAGGGTCTGTCCCACACACTCACTGATAGTCAGGATCTGTCTCCGACACACACTCACTGATAGTCAGGGTCTGTCCCACACACGCACTGATAGTCAGGGTCTGTCTCCGACACACTCACTGATAGTCAGGGTCTGTCCCACACACTCACTGATAGTCAGGGTATGTCCCACACACACTCACTGATAGTCAGGGTCTGTCTCACACACTCACTGATAGTCAGGGTATGTCCCACACACACTCACTGATAGTCAGGGTCTGTCTCACACACTCACTGATAGTCAGGGTCTGTCTCACACACTCACTGATAGCCAGGGTCTGTCTCACACACTCACTGATAGTCAGGGTCTGTCTCACACACTCACTGATAGTCAGGGTCTGTCTCCGACACACACTCACTGATAGTCAGGGTCTGTCCCACACACTCACTGATAGTCAGGGTCTGTCTCCGACACACACTCACTGATAGTCAGGGTCTGTCCCACATACTCACTGATAGTCAGGGTCTGTCTCCGACACACACTCACTGATAGTCAGGGTCTGTCTCCGACACACACTCACTGATAGTCAGGGTCTGTCCCACACACTCACTGATAGTCAGAGTCTGTTTCCGACACACACTCACTGATATTCAGGGTCTGTCCCACACACGCACTGATAGTCAGGGTCTGTCCCACACACTCACTGATAGTCAGGGTCTGTCTCCGACACACACTCACTGATAGTCAGGGTCTGTCTCCGACACACACTCACTGATAGTCAGGGCCTGTCTCCGACACACACTCACTGATAGTCAGGGTCTGCCTCCGACACACACTCACTGATAGTCAGGGTCTGTCCCACACACTCACTGATAGTCAGGGTCTGTCCCACACACGCACTGATAGTCAGGGTCTGTCCCACACACTCACTGATAGTCAGGGTCTGTCTCCGACACACACTCACTGATAGTCAGGGTCTGTCTCCGACACACACTCACTGATAGTCAGGGTCTGTCCCACACACTCACTGATAGTCAGGGTCTGTCCCACACACGCACTGATAGTCAGGGTCTGTCCCACACACTCACTGATAGTCAGGGTCTGTCTCCGACACACACTCACTGATAGTCAGGGTCTGTCTCCGACACACACTCACTGATAGTCAGGGCCTGTCTCCGACACACACTCACTGATAGTCAGGGTCTGCCTCCGACACACACTCACTGATAGTCAGGGTCTGTCTCACACACTCACTGATAGTCAGGGTCTGTCCCACACACTCACTGATAGTCAGGGTCTGTCTCACACACACTCACTGATAGTCAGGGCCTGTCTCCAACACACACTCACTGATAGTCAGGGTCTGTTTCCGACACACACTCACTGATAGTCAGGGCCTGTCTCCCACACACACTCACTGATAGTCAGGGTCTGTCTCCGACACACACTCACTGATAGTCAGGGTCTGTCTCACATACACTCACTGATAGTCAGGGTCTGTCTCCGACACACACTCACTGATAGTCAGGGTCTGTCCCACACACTCACTGATAGTCAGGGTCTGTCCCACACACGCACTGATAGTCAGGGTCTGTCCCACACACTCACTGATAGTCAGGATCTGTCTCCGACACACACTCACTGATAGTCAGGGTCTGTCCCACACACGCACTGATAGTCAGGGTCTGTCTCCGACACACTCACTGATAGTCAGGGTCTGTCCCACACACTCACTGATAGTCAGGGTATGTCCCACACACACTCACTGATAGTCAGGGTCTGTCTCACACACTCACTGATAGTCAGGGTATGTCCCACACACACTCACTGATAGTCAGGGTCTGTCTCACACACTCACTGATAGTCAGGGTCTGTCTCACACACTCACTGATAGCCAGGGTCTGTCTCACACACTCACTGATAGTCAGGGTCTGTCTCACACACTCACTGATAGTCAGGGTCTGTCTCCGACACACACTCACTGATAGTCAGGGTCTGTCCCACACACTCACTGATAGTCAGGGTCTGTCTCCGACACACACTCACTGATAGTCAGGGTCTGTCCCACATACTCACTGATAGTCAGGGTCTGTCTCCGACACACACTCACTGATAGTCAGGGTCTGTCTCCGACACACACTCACTGATAGTCAGGGTCTGTCCCACACACTCACTGATAGTCAGAGTCTGTTTCCGACACACACTCACTGATATTCAGGGTCTGTCCCACACACGCACTGATAGTCAGGGTCTGTCCCACACACTCACTGATAGTCAGGGTCTGTCTCCGACACACACTCACTGATAGTCAGGGTCTGTCTCCGACACACACTCACTGATAGTCAGGGCCTGTCTCCGACACACACTCACTGATAGTCAGGGTCTGCCTCCGACACACACTCACTGATAGTCAGGGTCTGTCCCACACACTCACTGATAGTCAGGGTCTGTCCCACACACGCACTGATAGTCAGGGTCTGTCCCACACACTCACTGATAGTCAGGGTCTGTCTCCGACACACACTCACTGATAGTCAGGGTCTGTCTCCGACACACACTCACTGATAGTCAGGGTCTGTCCCACACACTCACTGATAGTCAGGGTCTGTCCCACACACGCACTGATAGTCAGGGTCTGTCCCACACACTCACTGATAGTCAGGGTCTGTCTCCGACACACACTCACTGATAGTCAGGGTCTGTCTCCGACACACACTCACTGATAGTCAGGGCCTGTCTCCGACACACACTCACTGATAGTCAGGGTCTGCCTCCGACACACACTCACTGATAGTCAGGGTCTGTCTCACACACTCACTGATAGTCAGGGTCTGTCCCACACACTCACTGATAGTCAGGGTCTGTCTCACACACACTCACTGATAGTCAGGGCCTGTCTCCAACACACACTCACTGATAGTCAGGGTCTGTCTCACACACTCACTGATAGTCAGGGTCTGTCTCACACACTCACTGATAGTCAGGGTCTGTCCCACACACTCACTGATAGTCAGGGTCTGTCTCACACACACTCACTGATAGTCAGGGCCTGTCTCCGACACACACTCACTGATAGTCAGGGTCTGTCTCACATACTCACTGATAGTCAGGGTCTGTCTCACACGCTCACTAATAGTCAGGGTCTGTCTCCGACACACACTCACTGATAGTCAGGGTCTGTCCCACACACTCACTGATAGTCAGGGTCTGTCTCACACACTCACTGATCGTCAGGGTCTGTCCCACACACTCACTGATAGTCAGGGTCTGTCTCACACACTCACTGATAGTCAGGGTCTGTCTCACACACTCACTGATAGTCAGGGTCTGTCCCACACACTCACTGATAGTCAGGGCCTGTCTCCAACACACACTCACTGATAGTCAGGGTCTGTCTCACACACACTCACTGATAGTCAGGGCCTGTCTCCAACACACACTCACTGATAGTCAGGGTCTGTCCCACACACTCACTGATAGTCAGGGTCTGTCTCACACACTCACTGATAGTCAGGGTCTGTCTCACACACTCACTGATAGTCAGGGTCTGTCCCACACACTCACTGATAGTCAGGGCCTGTCTCCAACACACACTCACTGATAGTCAGGGTCTGTCTCACACACACTCACTGATAGTCAGGGCCTGTCTCCAACACACACTCACTGATAGTCAGGGTCTGTCCCACACACTCACTGATAGTCAGGGTCTGTCTCACACACTCACTGATAGTCAGGGTCTGTCTCACACACTCACTGATAGTCAGGGTCTGTCCCACACACTCACTGATAGTCAGGGTCTGTCTCACACACACTCACTGATAGTCAGGGCCTGTCTCCGACACACACTCACTGATAGTCAGGGTCTGCCTCCGACACACACTCACTGATAGCCAGGGTCTGTCTCACACACTCACTGATAGTCAGGGTCTGTCTCACACGCTCACTAATAGTCAGGGTCTGTCTCCGACACACACTCACTGATTGTCAGTGTCTGTCTCACACACACACTCACTGATAGTCAGGGTCTGTCCCACACTCACTGATAGTCAGGGTCTGTCTCACACACTCACTGATAGTCAGGGTCTGTCCCACACACTCACTGATAGTCAGGGTCTGTCCCTCACACTCACTGATAGTCAGGGTCTGTCTCCGACACACACTCACTGATAATGAGGGTCTGTCCCACACACTCACTGATAGTCAGGGTCTGTCTCACACACTCACTGATAGTCAGGGTCTTTTCCACACACTCACTGATACTCAGGGTCTGTCTCACACACTCACTGATAGTCAGGGTCTGTCCCACACACTCACTGATAGTCAGGGTCTGTCTCCGACACACACTCACTGATAGTCAGGGTCTGTCCCACATACTCACTGATAGTCAGGGTCTGTCTCCGACACACACTCACTGATAGTCAGGGTCTGTCCCACACACTCACTGATAGTCAGGGTCTGTTTCCGACACACACTCACTGATAGTCAGGGCCTGTCTCCCACACACACTCACTGATAGTCAGGGTCTGTCTCCGACACACACTCACTGATAGTCAGGGTCTGTCTCACATACACTCACTGATAGTCAGGGTCTGTCTCCGACACACACTCACTGATAGTCAGGGTCTGTCCCACACACTCACTGATAGTCAGGGTCTGTCCCACACACGCACTGATAGTCAGGGTCTGTCCCACACACTCACTGATAGTCAGGATCTGTCTCCGACACACACTCACTGATAGTCAGGGTCTGTCCCACACACGCACTGATAGTCAGGGTCTGTCTCCGACACACTCACTGATAGTCAGGGTCTGTCCCACACACTCACTGATAGTCAGGGTATGTCCCACACACACTCACTGATAGTCAGGGTCTGTCTCACACACTCACTGATAGTCAGGGTATGTCCCACACACACTCACTGATAGTCAGGGTCTGTCTCACACACTCACTGATAGTCAGGGTCTGTCTCACACACTCACTGATAGCCAGGGTCTGTCTCACACACTCACTGATAGTCAGGGTCTGTCTCACACACTCACTGATAGTCAGGGTCTGTCTCACACACTCACTGATAGTCAGGGTATGTCCCACACACACTCACTGATAGTCAGGGTCTGTCTCACACACTCACTGATAGTCAGGGTCTGTCTCACACACTCACTGATAGCCAGGGTCTGTCTCACACACTCACTGATAGTCAGGGTCTGTCTCACACACTCACTGATAGTCAGGGTCTGTCTCCGACACACACTCACTGATAGTCAGGGTCTGTCCCACACACTCACTGATAGTCAGGGTCTGTCTCCGACACACACTCACTGATAGTCAGGGTCTGTCCCACATACTCACTGATAGTCAGGGTCTGTCTCCGACACACACTCACTGATAGTCAGGGTCTGTCTCCGACACACACTCACTGATAGTCAGGGTCTGTCCCACACACTCACTGATAGTCAGAGTCTGTTTCCGACACACACTCACTGATATTCAGGGTCTGTCCCACACACGCACTGATAGTCAGGGTCTGTCCCACACACTCACTGATAGTCAGGGTCTGTCTCCGACACACACTCACTGATAGTCAGGGTCTGTCTCCGACACACACTCACTGATAGTCAGGGCCTGTCTCCGACACACACTCACTGATAGTCAGGGTCTGCCTCCGACACACACTCACTGATAGTCAGGGTCTGTCCCACACACTCACTGATAGTCAGGGTCTGTCCCACACACGCACTGATAGTCAGGGTCTGTCCCACACACTCACTGATAGTCAGGGTCTGTCTCCGACACACACTCACTGATAGTCAGGGTCTGTCTCCGACACACACTCACTGATAGTCAGGGTCTGTCCCACACACTCACTGATAGTCAGGGTCTGTCCCACACACGCACTGATAGTCAGGGTCTGTCCCACACACTCACTGATAGTCAGGGTCTGTCTCCGACACACACTCACTGATAGTCAGGGTCTGTCTCCGACACACACTCACTGATAGTCAGGGCCTGTCTCCGACACACACTCACTGATAGTCAGGGTCTGCCTCCGACACACACTCACTGATAGTCAGGGTCTGTCTCACACACTCACTGATAGTCAGGGTCTGTCCCACACACTCACTGATAGTCAGGGTCTGTCTCACACACACTCACTGATAGTCAGGGCCTGTCTCCAACACACACTCACTGATAGTCAGGGTCTGTCTCACACACTCACTGATAGTCAGGGTCTGTCTCACACACTCACTGATAGTCAGGGTCTGTCCCACACACTCACTGATAGTCAGGGTCTGTCTCACACACACTCACTGATAGTCAGGGCCTGTCTCCGACACACACTCACTGATAGTCAGGGTCTGTCTCACATACTCACTGATAGTCAGGGTCTGTCTCACACGCTCACTAATAGTCAGGGTCTGTCTCCGACACACACTCACTGATAGTCAGGGTCTGTCCCACACACTCACTGATAGTCAGGGTCTGTCTCACACACTCACTGATCGTCAGGGTCTGTCCCACACACTCACTGATAGTCAGGGTCTGTCTCACACACTCACTGATAGTCAGGGTCTGTCTCACACACTCACTGATAGTCAGGGTCTGTCCCACACACTCACTGATAGTCAGGGCCTGTCTCCAACACACACTCACTGATAGTCAGGGTCTGTCTCACACACACTCACTGATAGTCAGGGCCTGTCTCCAACACACACTCACTGATAGTCAGGGTCTGTCCCACACACTCACTGATAGTCAGGGTCTGTCTCACACACTCACTGATAGTCAGGGTCTGTCTCACACACTCACTGATAGTCAGGGTCTGTCCCACACACTCACTGATAGTCAGGGCCTGTCTCCAACACACACTCACTGATAGTCAGGGTCTGTCTCACACACACTCACTGATAGTCAGGGCCTGTCTCCAACACACACTCACTGATAGTCAGGGTCTGTCCCACACACTCACTGATAGTCAGGGTCTGTCTCACACACTCACTGATAGTCAGGGTCTGTCTCACACACTCACTGATAGTCAGGGTCTGTCCCACACACTCACTGATAGTCAGGGTCTGTCTCACACACACTCACTGATAGTCAGGGCCTGTCTCCGACACACACTCACTGATAGTCAGGGTCTGCCTCCGACACACACTCACTGATAGCCAGGGTCTGTCTCACACACTCACTGATAGTCAGGGTCTGTCTCACACGCTCACTAATAGTCAGGGTCTGTCTCCGACACACACTCACTGATTGTCAGTGTCTGTCTCACACACACACTCACTGATAGTCAGGGTCTGTCCCACACTCACTGATAGTCAGGGTCTGTCTCACACACTCACTGATAGTCAGGGTCTGTCCCACACACTCACTGATAGTCAGGGTCTGTCCCTCACACTCACTGATAGTCAGGGTCTGTCTCCGACACACACTCACTGATAATGAGGGTCTGTCCCACACACTCACTGATAGTCAGGGTCTGTCTCACACACTCACTGATAGTCAGGGTCTTTTCCACACACTCACTGATACTCAGGGTCTGTCTCACACACTCACTGATAGTCAGGGTCTGTCCCACACACTCACTGATAGTCAGGGTCTGTCTCCGACACACACTCACTGATAGTCAGGGTCTGTCCCACATACTCACTGATAGTCAGGGTCTGTCTCCGACACACACTCACTGATAGTCAGGGTCTGTCCCACACACTCACTGATAGTCAGGGTCTGTTTCCGACACACACTCACTGATAGTCAGGGCCTGTCTCCCACACACACTCACTGATAGTCAGGGTCTGTCTCCGACACACACTCACTGATAGTCAGGGTCTGTCTCACATACACTCACTGATAGTCAGGGTCTGTCTCCGACACACACTCACTGATAGTCAGGGTCTGTCCCACACACTCACTGATAGTCAGGGTCTGTCCCACACACGCACTGATAGTCAGGGTCTGTCCCACACACTCACTGATAGTCAGGATCTGTCTCCGACACACACTCACTGATAGTCAGGGTCTGTCCCACACACGCACTGATAGTCAGGGTCTGTCTCCGACACACTCACTGATAGTCAGGGTCTGTCCCACACACTCACTGATAGTCAGGGTATGTCCCACACACACTCACTGATAGTCAGGGTCTGTCTCACACACTCACTGATAGTCAGGGTATGTCCCACACACACTCACTGATAGTCAGGGTCTGTCTCACACACTCACTGATAGTCAGGGTCTGTCTCACACACTCACTGATAGCCAGGGTCTGTCTCACACACTCACTGATAGTCAGGGTCTGTCTCACACACTCACTGATAGTCAGGGTCTGTCTCCGACACACACTCACTGATAGTCAGGGTCTGTCCCACACACTCACTGATAGTCAGGGTCTGTCTCCGACACACACTCACTGATAGTCAGGGTCTGTCCCACATACTCACTGATAGTCAGGGTCTGTCTCCGACACACACTCACTGATAGTCAGGGTCTGTCTCCGACACACACTCACTGATAGTCAGGGTCTGTCCCACACACTCACTGATAGTCAGAGTCTGTTTCCGACACACACTCACTGATATTCAGGGTCTGTCCCACACACGCACTGATAGTCAGGGTCTGTCCCACACACTCACTGATAGTCAGGGTCTGTCTCCGACACACACTCACTGATAGTCAGGGTCTGTCTCCGACACACACTCACTGATAGTCAGGGCCTGTCTCCGACACACACTCACTGATAGTCAGGGTCTGCCTCCGACACACACTCACTGATAGTCAGGGTCTGTCCCACACACTCACTGATAGTCAGGGTCTGTCCCACACACGCACTGATAGTCAGGGTCTGTCCCACACACTCACTGATAGTCAGGGTCTGTCTCCGACACACACTCACTGATAGTCAGGGTCTGTCTCCGACACACACTCACTGATAGTCAGGGTCTGTCCCACACACTCACTGATAGTCAGGGTCTGTCCCACACACGCACTGATAGTCAGGGTCTGTCCCACACACTCACTGATAGTCAGGGTCTGTCTCCGACACACACTCACTGATAGTCAGGGTCTGTCTCCGACACACACTCACTGATAGTCAGGGCCTGTCTCCGACACACACTCACTGATAGTCAGGGTCTGCCTCCGACACACACTCACTGATAGTCAGGGTCTGTCTCACACACTCACTGATAGTCAGGGTCTGTCCCACACACTCACTGATAGTCAGGGTCTGTCTCACACACACTCACTGATAGTCAGGGCCTGTCTCCAACACACACTCACTGATAGTCAGGGTCTGTCTCACACACTCACTGATAGTCAGGGTCTGTCTCACACACTCACTGATAGTCAGGGTCTGTCCCACACACTCACTGATAGTCAGGGTCTGTCTCACACACACTCACTGATAGTCAGGGCCTGTCTCCGACACACACTCACTGATAGTCAGGGTCTGTCTCACATACTCACTGATAGTCAGGGTCTGTCTCACACGCTCACTAATAGTCAGGGTCTGTCTCCGACACACACTCACTGATAGTCAGGGTCTGTCCCACACACTCACTGATAGTCAGGGTCTGTCTCACACACTCACTGATCGTCAGGGTCTGTCCCACACACTCACTGATAGTCAGGGTCTGTCTCACACACTCACTGATAGTCAGGGTCTGTCTCACACACTCACTGATAGTCAGGGTCTGTCCCACACACTCACTGATAGTCAGGGCCTGTCTCCAACACACACTCACTGATAGTCAGGGTCTGTCTCACACACACTCACTGATAGTCAGGGCCTGTCTCCAACACACACTCACTGATAGTCAGGGTCTGTCCCACACACTCACTGATAGTCAGGGTCTGTCTCACACACTCACTGATAGTCAGGGTCTGTCTCACACACTCACTGATAGTCAGGGTCTGTCCCACACACTCACTGATAGTCAGGGCCTGTCTCCAACACACACTCACTGATAGTCAGGGTCTGTCTCACACACACTCACTGATAGTCAGGGCCTGTCTCCAACACACACTCACTGATAGTCAGGGTCTGTCCCACACACTCACTGATAGTCAGGGTCTGTCTCACACACTCACTGATAGTCAGGGTCTGTCTCACACACTCACTGATAGTCAGGGTCTGTCCCACACACTCACTGATAGTCAGGGTCTGTCTCACACACACTCACTGATAGTCAGGGCCTGTCTCCGACACACACTCACTGATAGTCAGGGTCTGCCTCCGACACACACTCACTGATAGCCAGGGTCTGTCTCACACACTCACTGATAGTCAGGGTCTGTCTCACACGCTCACTAATAGTCAGGGTCTGTCTCCGACACACACTCACTGATTGTCAGTGTCTGTCTCACACACACACTCACTGATAGTCAGGGTCTGTCCCACACTCACTGATAGTCAGGGTCTGTCTCACACACTCACTGATAGTCAGGGTCTGTCCCACACACTCACTGATAGTCAGGGTCTGTCCCTCACACTCACTGATAGTCAGGGTCTGTCTCCGACACACACTCACTGATAATGAGGGTCTGTCCCACACACTCACTGATAGTCAGGGTCTGTCTCACACACTCACTGATAGTCAGGGTCTTTTCCACACACTCACTGATACTCAGGGTCTGTCTCACACACTCACTGATAGTCAGGGTCTGTCCCACACACTCACTGATAGTCAGGGTCTGTCTCCGACACACACTCACTGATAGTCAGCGTCTGTCTCCGATGTTACATCCGTGATTCAGAGAGTATGATGTTTTTCAATAACCACACGGATGCTGTAACTTAACAATCAACAGGTATTTACTGGAGTAGGGTAGTCTCAAGACTGGGGGTACAGAGGCATGCGCAAGGCTTATATACAGGTGTGGTCACTGCCGGTACTACAGTATACAGGAGCTGTAAAAGTAGTTCTCTCTTAAAGGTACATACACTACAATTCCTCCCCTTTTAGATTAGTAGTACCCATAATATTCAAATAACAATTAACACTTTAACATGTACATTAAGCAACAATAGTCCATTTATAGATTCAGACTTTGGGGCGGCTTCCTGATCCTTTCGGGATAGCGCCTTTCCTGAGGTTCTTGTTCTTGGTGCGGAGGCAATTCTGGCCCCTTCTCATCGGTTAGTTCATCGGTTTCCACTGCTACTGGTTCTGAGGTAGATGCTACCGGTATGTCGGGTTCATCCCCAGGTACTCGAGACATGGGGTTGACTCGTTCCTGTGACGCTAAGATCTGATCGACATGGCGTCTCACAATGTTCTCCCCGACATCCACTGTGTACATTAATGGCCCCTGCCTTGTGCATATCGTTCCGGGTTGCCATTTCTCTGTTCGGTAGTCACAGGCCAAGACTGGTTGTCCTACATTGAAGCTCCTTGTCGGCTTCTCATTGATGTGCTGGAATTGTTTATCCTCAACATTTCTTCGCACATTTGGTCTGAGCAAGTCCAGACGAGATCTCAACCTTCGGTTAAAGAACATCATGGCCGGGGTCTGGTTGGTAACTGCATGTGTCGCGTTTTGGTAGGCTAATAAGAAATTGCCCACCTTATGCTGTAGTGGAATTTCATCGTCACACATGGCCTTTATCGCCTTCTTAAAGGTTTGTACGAACCTCTCAGCCAATCCATTTGTGGCTGGATGATACGGGGCGGATGTGTAATGCCTTACCCCATTCCTTCTCATAAATTTTCGAAACTCTTCGGACACAAACTGTGGTCCGTTATCAGAGCAAATCTGCTCTGGCAAGCCGTTTCTGGCAAATATGGGCCGTAGGACTGCAATCGTTTTCTCTGTAGTGGTTGAGGACATTGTTATCACCTCAGGCCACTTTGAATGAGCATCCACTGCTGTTAAGAACATTGAGTCCATGAATGGACCAGCGAAATCAATATGCACCCGTTGCCATGGAGAGGAGGGCCACTTCCATGGGTGTAGAGGGGCATGTGGTGGTGCATTTTGGACCTTCTGGCATCCTGAGCAGCTCTTGGTTAGGTCTTCGATTTGTTGATCGATTCCCGGCCACCACACATAAGCCCTAGCAAGGCTTTTCATTTTCACTCCCCCCAGATGACCTTCATGTAGCTCATTTAGCACTCTCTCCCTTAACTTGGGTGGAATCACCACTCTGGATCCACACATCACTGTCCCCTGGCATACTGACAGCTGTTCTCTTCTGGATGAGAATGCTGGCAACAGTGAGTCGCCATGTGTTGGCCATCCCCTCACCGTCAATTCATATACCCGTGACAGCGTCGGATCATTGCGGGTCTCCTTCTCTATATCCGCGTTCATTACTGGCAATCGTTCAATTATTGATGAATAAAATATCTCGATAGGGTCCACTGCTGGTGCTTCCTCCACAGTAGGCAGTGGCAGGCGCGATAGCCCATCAGCGTTTCCATGCTGTTTCATGCCTTTATATTCTATTTCATATTGATTCGCCCCTAGAAACAGGGACCATCTTTGTAACCGTTGTGCAGTCATCACTGGAACGCCCTTCTTAGGATTAAAGATGGAGACAAGTGGTTGGTGGTCAGTCAGCAAGGTGAACTTCTGCCCATGCAGATAGTGGTTGAATTTTTTTACTCCCCATACTAGGCTGAGGGCCTCCCTGTCAATCTGGGTGTAGTTGCGCTCGGCTGAGGTTAGTGACCAAGACGCAAAGGCTACAGGCCTCTCCAACCCGTCTGGGAATTTGTGCGACAGCACCGCTCCAATACCATAGGGTGATGCATCACATGCCAAACGAATTGGTAGTGCTGGGTTGAAATGGGCCAACACCTCTTTTGATGTGATCAATTCTTTACACTTCTGGAAAGCTCGTCTACGTTCATCATCCCACTTCCATGGTACCCCTGTTTGCAGTAGGGTGTTCAGTGGGTGTAATACCGTGGACAAATTTGGTAAGAACTTATGGTAGTAGTTTACCAGCCCGAGGAACTACCTCAGTTGTGACACATTTTCCAGTGCTGGAGCCTTGACTACTGCCTCAATCTTTTCAGGGGACTTATGTAACCCCTCTTCATCGATGACGTGGCCACAATATGAGATCTGTTTCTGGAAAAACTCGCACTTGTGGCGATTAGCTCGTAGCCCATACTCCTTTAATCTGGTGAGCACCTTCTCCAAGTTGGCGAGGTGATCACTGTCATTTTCGCCCGTGACCAGGATGTCGTCCAAATAACACTGGGTCCCTGGAATCCCTTGCAGGACTTGATCCATTGCCCTTTGCCAAATAGCCGGAGCCGATGCTACCCCGAACACCAGCCGGTTGTATTGATAGAGACCTTTATGAGTGTTAATCGTAAGGTATTGTTTCGAGGCTTCTTCTACCTCCATTTGCAAGTACGCCTGGGCTAGATCAATTTTGGTGAAGCGTTTACCTCCAGATAGCGAGGCGAAAATATCCTCAATACGTGGAAGCGGATATTGCACCGTGTGAAGGACTGGGTTCACTGTCACCTTAAAATCCCCACAGATGCGGACCTTCTTTGGTTCCCCAGGCGTATTACTCAACGACCTCTTCATTACAGGAACGATGGGTATAGCCCACTCGCTCCAGTCCACTTTGGACAGTACTCCTGAACGTTCCACCCCTTCCAGCTCTGCTTCGACAGCTGGTCTGATCGCATAAGGCACTGGTCTGGCCTTAAGAAACTTTGGGCTTGCATTTTCCTCTATTTTAATCATTGCTGTTATGCCTTTTAGTGTTCCGAGTCCCTCCTGGAACACTTCTTTTGCGTCAGTTAGCATTTTTGACAGTCGTCCAGGTGTGACGTCGTCATCCTTTTTGGCCTCAACCTTCAGTGCCTGTATGGAATGCCAATCTAATTGTATCTTTCGGATCCATTCACGTCCTAGCAGTGGTGGTCCTCCATCTGGCAATACATATATGTCCATTTTAGGTATTTCCTGGCCTTTATATATCACTTTCACCCTTATTTTTCCTTTGGGGTAGACTTTTTGCCCCGTGTACGTCTTCAAGACAATCTCTGTAGCTTTCAAGGGTATATGTGAAAATAGCCGCTTGTAGTCCCTTTGGTTTATGACTGTTAGGGCTGATCCTGTGTCCAATTCCATTTTCACTTGGACTCCGTCTATCTTGAGTGTAACCCAGATAGTCTGGTGATCCTCCATTTTGGTTACCTTATGTAGTTTCAGACAACCCAGCTCCTTGCTTCCGGAGTCTGTGTCACTTTTCTGTTCGTCTGAACTACTGTCCATCACCTTGTGTACCTTTTTGTACTTCTCCTGTGGAGATTTCTTACTATTGGTTTTCTTCCCAGACCTGCAGACTCTTGCTATGTGTCCTGCTTTTCCACACTGTCTGCACACTTGGTCCTTGAACCAACAATCCTTCTGGTCACGTGTTGTTCTGCCGCAGCGATAGCACTTCCCTGTTCCATAGGACATTTCATTGGTGCCATATTCTTGCGGTCTCCGTTGTATCTCTGCAGCGCCCCTTCGTGTGATACTGCCATACTGAAAGCCTTGTCCAGCGTAAGATCCTTTTCTGATAGAAGCCGTTTCTGGGTTCCTTCACTTTGCAGCCCACACACAAACTTGTCCCTTAACGTATCTGCTAGTCCCGCTCCAAACTGGCAGTGTTTCGATAGCTTGCGCAGTTCCGTTAGGTACTCAACATTGCTTTCGTCTTTGTGTTGGTTCCTTTTATGGAACTTAAATCGTTCTGCTATCAGCAGCGGTGTGGGGTTTAAGTGGTCCTGTAGGATTTCTACTATGCTTTCGAAATTCTTGTTCACAGGCTTCTCTGGGGTTATTAGGTTTTGCAGTAACCCATAAGTTTTTGCACCCATGGAATTTAACAAAACCAGTGCTTTCCTAGCATCTGGCACTTCATTCACCCTGCAGTACACCTCAATACGTTCCACATATGTCACCCAATCTTCGACTTCATTGTCGAACGTAGAGATACTGCCACTCTTCTGCATCCCTGGGTGTGATTTAACTGTCAAAAATGGCGTCTCCCGCGCTTCCCCTTCTTCTCCGCTGGCACAAAATGGCGTCTCCCGCGCTTTCCTTCCTTCCCGCGCTCGCCCTTCTTCTCCGCTGCGGCTTCTAAAAATGGCATCTCCCGCGCTCTTCCTTCTTCTCCGCGGCTCAATGGCGTCTCCCGCGCTCTCCCTTCTTCTCCCCACGGACACTGTTCAGCCCTTGAGCCCTGGCTGTGCTCTGCGCGTTCTTTTTTTTTGTGCGCCTTTCCCGTTTCCGCCGCTCGGTCCTGAACCCGGCTGTTGCTTTACCCTCTCTCTCTCCGTTTTGTTTTTCCTCGACGCCGCTCGGTTTTCAACCCCCGGCTGCGCCCTGTGCGCTTCACCCTCTGTCTTACCCCGTCGACGCTGCTCGGCTTTCTCTCCGCCGTCGGTCGGCTCCAGCCGCCGCTGTCCGGGAAGGGTCTGCGCTGGACCTGTCGTCAGTCTATTGCTGATCGTCGTGGCTGGGGAACCAAGCCCAGCTCTCCACAGCCTCCCCTGCGATGTTCACTCTCTGCCGGACGATTGGGCGGTTGCTCGTGGTCGACGCCCGTGTTTCTGGCCTCGACCTTTCTTCCACCGCCCTCCCGGAGCGAATCCTCGAAAGGAAATGCAGAGTTACAGGTAGATTCGAATTGACACTCGTCGCCACTGTTAGATCCATGATTCAGAGAGTATGATGTTTTTCAATAACCACACGGATGCTGTAACTTAACAATCAACAGGTATTTACTGGAGTAGGGTAGTCTCAAGACTGGGGGTACAGAGGCATGCGCAAGGCTTATATACAGGTGTGGTCACTGCCGGTACTACAGTATACAGGAGCTGTAAAAGTAGTTCTCTCTTAAAGGTACATACACTACATCCGACACACACTCACTGATAGTCAGGGTCTGTCCCACACACTCACTGATAGTCAGGGTCTGTCCCACACACTCACTGATAGTCAGGGTCTGTCCCACACACTCACTGATAGTCAGGGTCTGTGCCACACACTCACTGATAGTCAGGGTCTGTCTCCGACACACACTGAAAGTCAGGGTCTGCCCCACACACTCACTGATAGTCAGGGTCTGCCCCACACACTCACTGATAGTCAGGGTCTGCCCCACACACTCACTGATAGTCAGGGTCTGTCTCCGACACACACTCACTGATAGTCAGGGCCTGTCCCACAAACTCACTGATAGTCAGGGTCTGTCTCCGACACACTCACTGATAGTCAGGGCCTGTTCCACAAACTCACTGATAGTCAGGGTCTGCCCCACACACTCACTGATAGTCAGTGTCTGTCTCACACACTCACTGATAGTCAGGGTCTGTTGCCCACACTCACTGATAGTCAGGGTCTGTCTCCGACACACACTCACTGATACTCAGGGCCTGTCCCACAAACTCACTGATAGTCAGGGTCTGCCCCACACACTCACTGATAGTCAGGGTCTGTCTCCGACACACACTCACTGATAGTCAGGGTCTGTCTCACACACTCACTGATAGTCAGGGTCTGTGCCACACACTCACTGATAGTCAGGGTCTGTCCCACACACTCACTGATAGTCAGGGTCTGTCCCACACACTCACTGATAGTCAGGGTCTGTCTCACACACTCACTGATAGTCAGGGTCTGTCCCACACACTCACTGATAGTCAGGGTCTGTCTCCGACACACACTCACTGATAGTCAGGGTCTGTCTCACACACTCACTGATAGTCAGGGTCTGTGCCACACACTCACTGATAGTCAGGGTCTGTCCCACACACTCACTGATAGTCAGGGTCTGTCTCACACACTCACTGATAGTCAGGGTCTGTCTCCGACATACACTCACTGATAGTCAGGGTCTGTCTCACACACTCACTGATAGTCAGGGTCTGTCTCCGACACACACTCACTGATAGCCAGGGTCTGTCTCCGACACACACTCACTGATAGTCAGGGTCTGTCCCACACACTCACTGATAGTCAGGGTCTGTCCCACACACTCACTGATAGTCAGGGTCTGTCCCACACACTCACTGATAGTCAGGGTCTGTCCCACACACTCACTGATAGTCAGGGTCTATCTCAAACACTCACTGATAGTCAGTGTCTGTCTCCGACACACACTGATAGTCAGGGTCTGTCCCACACACTCACTGATAGTCAGGGTCTGTCCCACACACTCACTGATAGTCAGGGTCTGTCTCCGACACACACTCACTGATAGTCAGGGTCTGTCCCACACACTCACTGATAGTCAGGGTCTGTCCCACACACTCACTGATAGTCAGGGTCTGTCTCCAACACACACTCACTGATAGTCAGGGTCTGTCCCACACACTCACTGATAGTCAGGGTCTGTCCCACACACTCACTGATAGTCAGGGTCTGTCTCCGACACACACTCAGTGATAGTCAGGGTCTGTCCCACACACTCACTGATAGTCAGGGTCTGTCTCCGACACACACTCACTGATAGTCAGGGTCTGTCTCCGACACACACTCACTGATAGTCAGGGTCTGTCCCACACACTCACTGATAGTCAGGGTCTGTCCCACACACTCACTGATAGTCAGGGTCTGTCCCACACACTCACTGATAGTCAGGGTCTGTCCCACACACTCACTGATAGTCAGGGTCTGTCTCACACACTCACTGATAGTCAGGGTCTGTCTCCGACACACACTCACTGACAGTCAGGGTCTGTGCCATTGGCAAACTTTCACCATATGACCCCTAATAATGTCCACTGCTGCAACTGGAGTAAGTTTTGTGGCGAGACTAGGGAAGCTGGGATTGTCCTCATTCTCTTAACCTTGTCTCACAAAAATGCATTTTGAAAATGCTCGAAATAAATGGCGGAAGGGTCGAGAACCCGAGGACACAGATTTCAGGTGATTGGCAGAAGAACCAAAGGCGACAGGAGGAAAAACATTTTTACGCAGCGAGTGGTCAGGATCTGGAATGCGCTTCCTGAGAGGGTGGTGGAGGCAGACTCAATCCTGGCTTTAAAAAGGGAGTTGGATAAGTACCTGAAGGAAAAAAATTTGCAGGGCTCCGGGGAAAGGGCGGGGGAGTGGGATTAGCTGAAGTGCTCTTGCAGAGAGCCGGCACGGGCTCGACGGGCCGAATGGCCGCCTTCTGTGCTGTAACCATTCTATGATTCTAACAGAAAGAATGGTTCCAGGGATGAGGGATGTCAGTTATGTAGAGAGACTGGAGAAGCTGGAGTTGTTCTCCTTGGAGCAGAGAAGGTTAAGTGGGAGATTTGATAGAGGTGTTCAAAATCATGAAGGGTTTTGGTCGAGTAAATAAGGGGAAACTGTTTCCACTTATAGAAGGGTCAATAACCAGAGGACACAGATTTAAGGTAATTGGCAAGAGGTGAGATGGGGGGAATTTTTTTTACGCAGTGAGTTGTTGTGATCTGGAACGCGCTGCCTGAAAGGGCGGTGGAAGCAGATTCAATAGAAAGAAAGATAGACTTGCATTTCTATAGCATCTTGCACGATCTCAGGACGTCCCAAAGCCCTTTACAGCCAATTAAGTATTTTTTAAATGTAGTCACTGTTGTAATGTAGGAAACACAGCAGCCAATCTGCACACAGCAAGCTCCCACAAACAGCAATCAGTTAATGACCTGATAATCTGTTTTATTAGTGATGATGGTTGAGGGATAAATATTGACCAGGACACCGGGGAGAACTGCCCTGCTCTTCTTCGAAATAGTGGCCATGGGATCTTTCACATCCACCTGAGAGAGCAGACGGGGCCTCGGTTTAACGTCTCACCCGAAAGTCGACACCTCCGACAGTGCAGCACTCCCTCAGTACTGCCCCTCCGACAGTGCGGTGCTCCCTCAGTACTGCCCCTCTGACAGTGCGGCGCTCCCTCAGTACTGCCCCTCCGACAGTGCGGCGCTACCTCAGTACCACCCCTCCGACAGTGCGGAGCTCCCTCAGTACTGCCCCACCGACAGTGCGGCGATCCCTCAGTACTGCCCCTCCGACATTGCGGCGCTCCCTCAGTACTGCCCCTCCGACAGTGCGGTGCTACCTCAGTACCGCCCCTCCGACAGTGCGGAGCTCCCTCAGTACTGCCCCTCCGACATTGCGGCGCTCCCTCAGTACTGCCCCTCCGACAGTGCGGTGCTACCTCAGTACCGCCCCTCCGACAGTGCGGAGCTCCCTCAGTACTGCCCCGCCGACAGTGCGGCGCTCCCTCTGTACTACCCCTCCGACAGTGCGGCGCTCCCTCAGTACTGCCCCTCCGACAGTGCGGCGCTCCTTCAGTACTGCCCCTCCGACAGTGCGGCGCTCCCTCAGTACCGCCCCTCCGACAGTGCGGCGCTCCCTCACTACTGCCCCTCCGACAGTGCAGCGCTCCCTCAGTACTGCCCCTCCGAAAGTGCGGCGCTCCCTCAGTACTGTCCCTCCGACAGTGCAGCACTCCCTTAGTACTGCCCCTCCGACAGTGCAGCGCTCCCTCAGTACTGTCCCTCCGACAGTGCAGCGCTCCCTCAGTACTGTCCCTCCGACAGTGCGGCGCTCCCTCAGTACTGTCCCTCCGACAGTGCAGCGCTCCCTCAGTACTGCCCCTCCGACAGTGCGGCGCTCCCTCAGTACTGTCCCTCCAACAGTGCAGCGCTCCCTCAGTACTGCCCCTCCGACAGTGTGGTGCTCCCTCAGTACTGTCCCTCCGACAGTGCAGCGCTCCCTCAGTACCGCCCCTCCGACACTCCCTCAGTACTGCCCCTCCGACAGTGCAGCGCTCCCTCAGTACTGCCCCTCCGAAAGTGCGGCGCTCCCTCAGTACTGTCCCTCCGACAGTGCAGCGCTCCCTCAGTACTGCCCCTCCGACAGTGCGGCGCTCCCTCAGTAGTGTCCCTCCGACAGTGCAGCGCTCCCTCAGTACTGTCCCTCCGACAGTGCAGCGCTCCCTCAGTACTGCCCTCCGACAGTGCGGCGCTCCTTGGTACTGTCCCTCCGACAGTGCGGCGCTTCCTCAGTACTGTCCCTCCGACAGTGCAGGGCTCCCTCAGTACTGCCCCTCCGACAGTGCAGCGCTCCCTCAGTACTGCTCCTCCGACAGTGCCGCGCTCCCTCAGTACTGCCCCTCCGACAGTGCGGCGCTCCCTCAGTACTGCCCCTCCGACAGTGCGGCGCTCCCTCAGCACTGCCCCTCCGACAGTGCGGCGCTCCCTCAGTACTGTCCCTCCGACAGTGCGGCGCTCCCTCAGTCGTGTCCCTCCGACAGTGCGGCGCTCCCTCAGTACTGCCCCTCCGACAGTGCGGCGCTCCCTCAGCACTGCCCCTCCAACAGTGCAGCGCTCCCTCAGTACTGCCCCTCCGACAGTGCGGCGCTCCCTCAGTACTGCCCCTCCGACAGTGCAGCGCTCCCTCAGTACTGCCCCTCCGACAGTGAAGCGCTCCCTCAGTACTGCCCCTCCGACAGTGCGGCGCTCCCTCAGTACTGCCCCTCCGACAGTGAAGCGCTCCCTCAGCACTGCACTGGGAGTGTCAGCCTAGATTTTTGTGCTCAAATCTCTGGAGTGGGACTTGAACCCACAACCTTCGGACTCAGAGGCGAGGGTGCTACCCACTGAGCCATGATTGACACTCGTGACCTGTTGACGATCTCGAAATTGTACTATGAGAGTTAAGTAGCCGAAACGAGTTACATCCTAATATTTGCTGAGTAATTTTAACAAAATTTTCTCTTTAATTTCTGCTACAAGATGGTCAAGTCTTTGCCTGGGGACAGAACTCTCGAGGCCAGCTGGGTCTTGGGACAGCCGGTCGCTCGGTGCTCAGCCCCCAGAGTGTGAAGTCGCTGGCAGGAATCCCCTTGGCTCACATCGCAGCGGGCGGAATGCACAGCTTTGCTCTCTCTCTCTCTGGGGCAGCGTTCGGTTGGGGAAGAAATAATTACGGACAGCTGGGGCTCAAGGACACGCAGGGTAAGAGAAATGGAACTCTCTTCCTTTATTTTCACACGCGTTTCTTTCCAGTATCCGTCACCAGCCGGGGTCACAGCGCTACCTTGCTGTAAACTTAAACTCATCCCAAACTCTGCTGCTCCGTGTCCTAACTCGCACCCAGTCCCGTTCACCCATCACCCCCTGTGCTCACTGCCCCGTGTCCAAACTCACACCCAGTCCCGTTCACCCATCACCCCCTGTGCTCACTGCCCCGTGTCCTAACTCACACCCAGTCCCGTTCACCCACCACCCCCTGTGCTCACTGCCCCGTGTCCTAACTCACACCCAGTCCCGTTCACCCATCACCCCCTGTGCTCACTGCCCCGTGTCCTAACTCGCACCCAGTCCCGTTCACCCATCACCCGCTGTGCTCACTGCCCCGTGTCCTAACTCACACCCAGTCCCGTTCACCCATCACCCCCTGTGCTCACTGCCCCGTGTCCTAACTCACACCCAGTCCCGTTCACCCACCACCCCCTGTGCTCACTGCCCCGTGTCCTAACTCACACCCAGTCCCGTTCACCCATCACCCCCTGTGCTCACTGCCCCGTGTCCTAACTCGCACCCAGTCCCGTTCACCCATCACCCGCTGTGCTCACTGCCCCGTGTCCTAACTCACACCCAGTCCCGTTCACCCATCACCCCCTGTGCTCACTGCCCCGTGTCCTAACTCACACCCAGTCCCGTTCACCCATCACCCCCTGTGCTCACTGCCCCGTGTCCTAACACTCACCCAGTCCCGTTCGCCCATCACCCCGTGCTCACTGCCCCGTGTCCTAACTCGCACCCAGTCCCGTTCACCCATCACCCCCTGTACTCACTGCCCCGTGTCCTAACTCACACCCAGTCCCGTTCACCCATCACCCCCTGTGCTCACTGCCCCGTGTCCTAACTCACACCCAGTCCCGTTCACCCATCACCCCCTGTGCTCACTGCCCCGTGTCCTAACTCACACCCAGTCCCGTTCACCCATCACCCCCTGTGCTCACTGCCCCGTGTCCTAACTCACACCCAGTCCCGTTCACCCATCACCCCCTGTACTCACTGCCCCGTGTCCTAACTCGCACCCAGTCCCGTTCACCCATCACCCCCTGTGCTCACTGCCCCGTGTCCAAACTCACACCCAGTCCCGTTCACCCATCACCCCCTGTGCTCACTGCCCCGTGTCCTAACTCACACCCAGTCCCGTTCACCCATCACCCCCTGTGCTCACTGCCCCGTGTCCTAACTCACACCCAGTCCCGTTCACCCATCACCCCCTGTGCTCACTGCCCCGTGTCCTAACACACACCCAGTCCCGTTCACCCATCACCCCCTGTGCTCACTGCCCCGTGTCCTAACTCACACCCAGTCCCGTTCACACATCACCCCCTGTGCTCACTGCCCCGTGTCCTAACTCACACCCAGTCCCGTTCACCCATCACCCCCTGTGCTCACTGCCCCGTGTCCTAACACTCACCCAGTCCCGTTCGCCCATCACCCCGTGCTCACTGCCCCGTGTCCTAACTCGCACCCAGTCCCGTTCACCCATCACCCCCTGTGCTCACTGCCCCGTGTCCTAACTCACACCCAGTCCCGTTCACCCATCACCCCCTGTGCTCACTGCCCCGTGTCCTAACTCACACCCAGTCCCGTTCACCCATCACCCCCTGTGCTCACTGCCCCGTGTCCTAACTCACACCCAGTCCCGTTCACCCATCACCCCCTGTGCTCACTGCCCCGTGTCCTAACTCACACCCAGTCCCGTTCACCCATCACCCCCTGTGCTCACTGCCCGTGTCCTAACTCGCACCAAGTCCCGTTCACCCATCACCCCCTGTGCTCACTGACCCGTGTCCTAACTCACACCCAGTCCCGTTCACCCATCACCCCCTGTGCTCACTGCCCCGTGTCCTAACTCACACCCAGTCCCGTTCACCCATCACCCCCTGTGCTCACTGCCCCGTGTCCTAACTCACACCCAGTCCCGTTCACCCATCACCCCCTGTGCTCACTGCCCGTGTCCTAACTCGCACCAAGTCCCGTTCACCCATCACCCCCTGTGCTCACTGACCCGTGTCCTAACTCACACCCAGTCCCGTTCACCCATCACCCCCTGTGCTCACTGCCCCGTGTCCTAACTCGCACCCAGTCCCGTTCACCCATCGCCCCCTGTGCTCACTGCCCCATGTCCTAACTCACACCCAGTCCCGTTCACCCATCACCCCCTGTGCTCACTGCCCCGTGTCCTAACTCACACCCAGTCCCGTTCACCCATCGCCCCCTGTGCTCACTGCCCGTGTCCTAACTCACACCCAGACCCGTTCACCCATCGCCCCCTGTGCTCACTGCCCCGTGTCCTAACTCACACCCAGTCCCGTTCACCCATCACCCCCTGTGCTCACTGCCCCGTGTCCTAACTCACACCCAGTCCCGTTCACCTATCACACCCTGTGCTCACTGCCCCGTGTCCTAACTCACACCCAGTCCCGTTCACCCATCACCCACTGTGCTCACTGCCCCTTGTCCTAACTCACACCCAGTCCCGTTCACCCATCACCCCCTGTGCTCACTGCCCCGTGTCCTAACTCACACCCAGTCCCGTTCACCCATCACCCCCTGTGCTCACTGCCCCGTGTCCTAACTCACACCCAGTCCCGTTCACCCATCACCCCCTGTGCTCACTGCCCCGTGTCCTAACTCACACCCAGTCCCGTTAACCCATCACCCCCTGGGCTTACTGCCCCGTGTCCTAACTCACACCCAGTCCCGTTCACCTATCACCCCCTGTGCTGACTGCCCCGTGTCCTAACTCACGCCCAGTCCTGTTCACCCATTGTGGTAAACCACTGTATTGTATATTGCCACCTCTGGGTGGCGCTGTGTATGGAGGCATGCCTCAGCTGACTCCACCCACCACTGTGTGGGTTTCGTTCAGACTTGTTCAGTCACTCACGAAGAAGCATGGTCTCTTCTTAGCTAATAAAAGCCTTATTCATCTCTTCTTTCGACTCATCATCTCTTCTTCGACTCATCACCTTTTATGAAGTAATTGATAAGCGTATCAATTTTATTAGCTAAAAGTTAAATGGCGACACCTGAGGAGCAACAACAGCAACGGATACAGCAGACATTGCTGAGAGCCCTCAGACCACCACGCCTGGACCTCGACCCTCAAGATGTGGGTGCATCAGCCAAGTTTGAACACTGGCTGAGCTGCTTTGAATCCTTCCTCGCAATCTCACAGGTTACAGAGGAGGATCACAAACTGAAAATTTTGACCGCCCAGGTGAGCCATCAAGTATATATGCTAATCCGGGACTCTAATACGTACGTGGCGGCCCTCGAGCTACTAAAAGGGCAATATACGCGCCCAGTGAACACAATTTACGCCCGACACCTCTTGGGATCCCGCAGGCAGCAACCGGGAGAATCGGTAGGGGCATTTGCACGGGCGCTACTGGCACTCTGCAGAGACTGCGATTGTAAAGCGGTAACGGCTGTGGAGCACGCGCAGGGACTCGCCTGTGATGCCTTCGTCAGGGGCCTCCAGTCAGACCACACCCGGCAGAGACTGCTAGAAAGCAAGGAACCCGACCTGAAGACGGCCATTGCCCTTGCGCTCTCGTTAGAGGAGGCCCACCGAAACCTCGAGGCATACCCCCGTAACGGCGCCGAGACATGGCAATCGAAACCGTGGGACACGGGACCGCCGCCCCCGGCACCAACCGCTGCAGCGACCCAACCGAGACAGCAGCCTCCGGTAAGAACTGCTTCGATGCCCAGTAACCAGGCCCAAAAATGCTATTTCTGTGGCCAGTTAAAACATCCCAGAGCGCACTGCCCAGCTAAGACAGCTACCTGCTCGGGCTGCGGGAAGAAAGGCCATTACGCTAACGCCTGCAAGGGGAAGCCAGCCAGCAGCGCAGCGTGCGGGCCGTGGGAGCAGCCATCTTATCCGCCATTTTGTGTACCCCCGGCCGCATGGCATCCGCCGCCATCGTATCCAACGCACTCAACCGCCATTTCGTCACCGGAACCGACCACCGTCTCGGCGGATGACTATAGTGACTCACTAAGCCACATACTGGCCTCCGTGACGCTGGATCAAGGCCACCCTCACCATCTATCCAGCTCCATGATGGATATCGCGGTAAACGGCCGCGCCACCAGTTGCCTGATCGACAGCGGGAGCACAGAGAGTTTCGTCCACCCCGACACGGTACGTAGCCACTCCCTCACGATTCTGCCAACGCACCATCGCATTTCTATGGCGTCCAAGTCCCAGTCAATGGACATCAGCGGCTACTGTGTGGTGACCCTGTCAGTAGGGGGCACTGAATATCAAAAATTTAAACTGCTAGTCCTGCCCCGTCTTTGCGCTGCCGTCCTGCTAGGGTTGGATTTTCAGTGCCACCTTAAGAGTGTCACACTAGCATACGGTGGACCCCTCCCCCCACTCACAGTCTGCAACCAACAACTTTTAAATCGCCCGCTGCAAACCACCTGCAGCCTTTCCACATTAAAAGTCCCCCCCCCTCCCCTGTTCGCTAACCTCACCCGCGACTGTAAACCCATCGCTACCAAAAGCAGGCGGTACAGTGCCGGGGACAGAGCTTTTATCAGCTCTGAGGTGGAGCGGCTCTTGAAGGAGGGCATTATCGAAGGTAGCACTAGCCCCTGGCGAGCCCAGGTTGTAGTCATTAAAACCACTGCAAAACGCCGCATGGTAATCGACTACAGCCAAACCATAAACCGGTACACCCAGCTGGACGCGTACCCCCTCCCTCGCATATCTGATATGGTCAATCAGATTGCGCAATACAAAGTATTCTCCACCATCGACCTTAAGTCAGCGTACCACCAGCTGCCCATCCGCCATGAGGACCGCCAGTATACTGCCTTCGAGGCAAACGGCCGCCTCTACCACTTCCTTAGGGTCCCCTTCGGCGTCACCAACGGGGTTTCGGTCTTCCAAAGGGAGATGGACCGAATGGTTGACCAGAACGCGCTGCGGGCAACCTTCCCCTATTTGGATAACGTCACCATCTGCGGCCACGACCAGCAGGACCACGACGTTAATCTAGCAAATTTCCTCCGTACGGCCCAACGGCTGAACCTAACGTACAATAAGGAAAAATGTATGTTTCACACCAAGCGCCTGGCCATCCTCGGCTGCGTGGTGGAGAACGGAGTCATCGGGCCCGACCCCGACAGAATGCGCCCCCTAATGGAGCTACCCCTTCCCCACTGCCAAAAAGCGCTGAAGAGATGCCTGGGGTTTTTCTCCTACTACGCCCAGTGGGTGCCCCTCTATGCAGACAAAGCCAGGCCCCTCATCAAAGCCACCTCCTTCCCCCTGACACCAGAGGCGTGTGCAGCCTTCACTCTTATCAAGAACGATATCGCGAAGGCCGCAATGCACGCGGTGGATGAGTCCATCCCCTTCCAAGTGGAGAGCGATGCCTCCGACTTCGCCCTAGCCGCGACCCTTAACCAGGCGGGCAGACCCGTGGCCTTTTTCTCAAGGACCCTCCAGGGCCCCGAGACGAGACACTCCTCCGTCGAAAAGGAGGCCCAGGCTATTGTAGAAGCGGTGCGTCACTGGAGGCATTACCTGGCCGGGAAACGATTTACCCTGCTCACTGACCAGCGTTCAGTAGCTTTTATGTTTAATAATAAGCAGAGGGGTAAAATCAAGAACGACAAGATCTTGAGGTGGAGAATCGAACTCTCCACCTACAATTATGATATCTTGTATCGGCCAGGGAAACTCAATGAGCCCCCAGATGCCCTATCACGTGGTACATGCGCCAACGCGCAGAGTGATAGGCTGCAGTCCCTCCACAATGACCTCTGCCACCCGGGGGTCACCAGGTTTTTCCATTTTATCAAATCCCGTAACCTGCCCTACTCCATCGAGGAGGTCAGGACCATGACCAAGAGCTGCCAAATCTGCGCCGAGTGCAAACCGCACTTCTATAGGCCGGACAGAGCAAGCCTGATCAAGGCCACCCGCCCCTTCGAACGCCTGAGCGTCGATTTTAAAGGGCCCCTCCCCTCCGCTGACCGCAATGTGTACTTCCTCAACATAGTTGATGAGTACTCCCGTTTCCCCTTTGCCATCCCTTGCCCAGACATGACCAGTACCACGGTCATCAAGTGTCTGAATGACATCTTCGCTCTGTTCGGGTTCCCCAGCTATATACATAGCGACAGGGGCTCATCGTTCATGAGCGACGAACTTCGGCAGTACCTGCTAACAAGAGGTATCGCCACGAGCAGGACCACCAGTTACAACCCCCGGGGGAACGGCCAGGTGGAAAGGGAGAACGCGACGGTTTGGAAGGCAGTCCTCTTAGCACTAAAATCTAAGGGCCTTCCGACCTCCCGCTGGCAGGAGGTCCTCCCTGCAGCGCTTCACTCCATTCGGTCACTGCTTTGTACTGCCACTAATGCGACCCCTCATGAGAAAATGTTCGTTTTCCCCCGGAAGTCTACATCGGGAACCTCGCTACCGGCATGGTTGACTTCTCCTGGGCCCGTCCTACTGCGGAGGCACGTGAGGACGCATAAAACGGACCCCCTGGTCGAGCGGGTGCACCTCCTACACGCCAACCCCCAGTATGCCTGGGTGACATACCCAGACGGGCGGGAGGACACGGTCTCCATACGAGATCTCGCACCCTCGGGTACCCCTGAATTACCACCGTTATCCCCCTTACCACCGTTATCCCCCTGACCACTGTTATCCCCCACCACCCCTCCCAACCCAACCCCTGCAGACGGCATGCCAAAGCCCCAGGAATCTTCGCCAACCACTCAGACACCAGACCTGACGTCGGATGCTGCAACACCACCGCCGCCACCACGACGATCAGGGCGTCAGACAAGGCCTCCTGATAGACTTAACTTGTAGTACCCTTCACCCCGCCGGACTTCACATTAAACAAGGGGTGAATGTGGTAAACCACTGTATTGTATATTGCCACCTCTGGGTGGCGCTGTGTATGGAGGCATGCCTCAGCTGACTCCACCCACCACTGTGTGGGTTTCGTTCAGACTTGTTCAGTCACTCACGAAGAAGCATGGTCTCTTCTTAGCTAATAAAAGCCTTATTCATCTCTTCTTTCGACTCATCATCTCTTCTTCGACTCATCACCTTTTATGAAGTAATTGATAAGCGTATCACCCATCGCCCCCTGTGCTCACTGCCCCGTGTCCTAACTCACACCCAGTCCCGTTCACCCATCACCCCCTGTGCTCACTGCCCCGTGTCCTAACTCACACCCAGTCCCGTTCACCCATCACCCCCTGTGCTCACTGCCCCGTGTCCTAACTCACACCCAGTCCCGTTCACCCATCACCCCCTGTGCTCACTGCCCCGTGTCCTAACTCACACCCAGTCCCGTTCACCCATCGCCCCCTGTGCTCACTGCCCCGTGTCCTAACTCACACCCAATCCCGTTCACCCATCACCCCCTCTGCTCGCTGCCCCGTTACCTAACTCGCACCCAGTCCCGTTCACCCATCACCCCCTGTGCTCACTGCCCCGTGTCCTAACTCACACCCAGTCCCGTTCAACCATCACCCCCTGTGCTCACTGCCCCGTGTCCTAACTCACACCCAGTCCCGTTCACCCATCACCCCTGTGCTCACTGCCCCGTGTCCTAACTCGCACCCAGTCCCGTTCACCCATCACCCCTTGTGCTCACTGCCCCGTGTCCTAACTCACACCCAGTCCCGTTCACCCATCACCCCCTGTGCTCACTGCCCCGTGTCCCAACTCACACCCAGTCCCGTTCACCCATCACCCCCTGTGCTCAATGCCCCGTGTCCTAACTCACACCCAGTCGCGTTCGCCCATCACCCCCTGTGCTCACTGCCCCGTGTCCTAACTCGCACCCAGTCCCGTTCACCCATCACCCACTGTGCTCACTGCCCTGTGTCCTAACTCACACCCAGTCCCGTTCACCTATCACCCCCTGTGCTCCCTGCCCCGTGTCCTAACTCGCACCCAGTCCCGTTAACCCATCACCCCCTGGGCTTACTGCCCCGTGTCCTAACTCACACCCAGTCCCGTTCACCCATCACCCCCTGTGCTCACTGCCCCATGTCCTAACTCACACCCAGTCCCGTTCACCCATCACCCCCTGTGCTCACTGCCCCATGTCCTAACTCACACCCAGTCCCATTCACCTATCACCCCCTGTGCTCACTGCCCCGTGTCCTAACTCGCACCCAGTCCCGTTAACCCATCACCCCCTGGGCTTACTGCCCCGTGTCCTAACTCACACCCAGTCCCGTTCACCCATCACCCCCTGTGCTCACTGCCCCGTGTCCTAACTCACACCCAGTCCCGTTCACCCATCACCCCTGTGCTCACTGCCCCGTGTCCTAACTCGCACCCAGTCCCGTTCACCCATCACCCCCTGTGCTCACTGCCCCGTGTCCTAACTCACACCCAGTCCCGTTCACCCATCACCCCCTGTGCTCACTGCCCCGTGTCCCAACTCACACCCAGTCCCGTTCACCCATCACCCCCTGTGCTCAATGCCCCGTGTCCTAACTCACACCCAGTCCCGTTCGCCCATCACCCCCTGTGCTCACTGCCCCGTGTCCTAACTCGCACCCAGTCCCGTTCACCCATCACCCACTGTGCTCACTGCCCTGTGTCCTAACTCACACCCAGTCCCGTTCACCCATCACCCCTGTGCTCACTGCCCCGTGTCCTAACTCGCACCCAGTCCCGTTCACCCATCACCCCCTGTGCTCACTGCCCCATGTCCTAACTCACACCCAGTCCCGTTCACCCATCACCCCCTGTGCTCACTGCCCCGTGTCCCAACTCACACCCAGTCCCGTTCACCCATCACCACCTGTGCTCAATGCCCCGTGTCCTAACTCACACCCAGTCCCGTTCGCCCATCACCCCCTGTGCTCACTGCCCCGTGTCCTAACTCGCACCCAGTCCCGTTCACCCATCACCCACTGTGCTCACTGCCCTGTGTCCTAACTCACACCCAGTCCCGTTCACCTATCACCCCCTGTGCTCCCTGCCCCGTGTCCTAACTCGCACCCAGTCCCGTTAACCCATCACCCCCTGGGCTTACTGCCCCGTGTCCTAACTCACACCCACTCCCGTTCACCCATCACCCCCTGTGCTCACTGCCCCATGTCCTAACTCACACCCAGTCCCGTTCACCCATCACCCCCTGTGCTCACTGCCCCATGTCCTAACTCACACCCAGTCCCATTCACCTATCACCCCCTGTGCTCACTGCCCCGTGTCCTAACTCGCACCCAGTCCCGTTAACCCATCACCCCCTGGGCTTACTGCCCCGTGTCCTAACTCACACCCAGTCCCGTTCACCCATCACCCCCTGTGCTCACTGCCCCGTGTCCTAACTCACACCCAGTCCCGTTCACCCATCACCCACTGTGCTCACTGCCCTGTGTCCTAACTCACACCCAGTCCCGTTCACCTATCACCCCCTGTGCTCACTGCCCCGTGTCCTAACTCGCACCCAGTCCCGTTAACCCATCACCCCCTGGGCTTACTGCCCCGTGTCCTAACTCACACCCAGTCCCGTTCACCCATCACCCCCTGTGCTCACTGCCCCATGTCCTAACTCACACCCAGTCCCGTTCACCCATCACCCCCTGTGCTCACTGCCCCATGTCCTAACTCACACCCAGTCCCATTCACCTATCACCCCCTGTGCTCACTGCCCCGTGTCCTAACTCGCACCCAGTCCCGTTAACCCATCACCCCCTGGGCTTACTGCCCCGTGTCCTAACTCACACCCAGTCCCATTCACCCATCACCCCCTGTGCTCACTGCCCCGTGTCCTAACTCACACCCAGTCCTGTTCACCCATCTCCCCCTGTACTCACTGCCCCGTGTCCTAACTCGCACCAAGTCCCGTTCACCCATCACCCCCTGTGCTCACTGCCCCGTGTCATAACTCACACCCAGACCCGTTCACCCATCACCCCCTGTGCTCACTGCCCCGTGTCCCAACTCACACCCAGTCCCATTCACCCATCATCCCCTGCGCTCACTGCCCCGTGTCCTAACTCACACCCAGTCCCGTTCATCCATCACCCACTGTGCTCACTGCCCCTTGTCCTAAATCACACCCAGTCCCGTTCACCCATCACCCCCTGTGCTCACTGCCCCATGTCCTAACTCACACCCAGTCCCGTTCACCTATCACCCCCTGTGCTCACTGCCCCGTGTCCTAACTCGCACCCAGTCCCGTTAACACATCACCCCCTGGGCTTACTGCCCCGTGTCCTAACTCACACCCAGTCCCGTTCACCCATCACCCACTGTGCTCACTGCCCCGTGTCCTAACTCACACCCAGTCCTGTTCACTCATCTCCCCCTGTGCTCACTGCCCCGTGTCCTAACTCGCACCAAGTCCCGTTCACCCATCACCCCCTGTGCTCACTGCCCCGTGTCCTAACTCGCACCAAGTCCCGTTCACCCATCACCCCCTGTGCTCACTGCCCCGTGTCCTAACTCACACCCAGTCCCGTTCACCCATCACCCCCTGTGCTCACTGCCCCGTGTCCTAACTCACACCCAGTCCCATTCACCCATCACCCCCTGTGCTCACTGCCCCGTGTCCTAACTCACACCCAGTCCCGTTCACCCATCACCCACTGTGCTCACTGCCCCTTGTCCGAACTCACACCCAGTCCCGTTCACCCATCACACCCTGTGCTCACTGCCCCGTGTCCTAACTCGCACCAAGTCCCGTTCACCCATCACCCCCTGTGCTCACTGCCCTGTGTCCTAACTCACACCCAGTCCCGTTCACCCATCAGCCCCTGTGCTCACTGCCCCGTGTCCTAACTCACACCCAGTCCCGTTCACCCATCACCCCCTGTGCTCACTGCCCCGTGTCCTAACTCACACCCAGTCCCGTTCACCCATCACCCCCTGTGCTCACTGCCCCGTGTCCTAACTCACACCCAGTCCCGTTCACCCATCACCCCCTGTGCTCACTGTCCCTTGTCCTAACTCACACCCAGTCCCGTTCACCCATCACCCCCTGTGCTCACTGCCCCGTGTCCTAACTCGCACCCAGTCCCGTTCACCCATCACCCACTGTGCTCACTGCCCCGTGTCCTAACTCACACCCAGTCCTGTTCACCCATCTCCCCCTGTGCTCACTGCCCCGTGTCCTAACTCGCACCAAGTCCCGTTCACCCATCACCCCCTGTGCTCACTGCCCCGTGTCCTAACTCACACCCAGTCCCGTTCACCCATCACCCACTGTGCTCACTGCCCCGTGTCCCAACTCACACCCAGTCCCATTCACCCATCACCCCCTGTGCTCACTGCCCCGTGTCCTAACTCACACCCAGTCCCGTTCACCCATCGCCCACTGTGCTCACTGCCCCTTGTCCTAACTCACACCCAGTCCCGTTCACCCATCACCCCCTGTGCTCACTGCCCCATGTCCTAACTCACACCCTGTCCCGTTCACCTATCACCCCCTGTGCTCACTGCCCCGTGTCCTAACTCGCACCCAGTCCCGTTAACCCATCACCCCCTGGGCTTACTGCACCGTGTCCTAACTCACACCCAGTCCCGTTCACCCATCACCCGCTGTGCTCATTGCCCCGTGTCCTAACTCGCACCAAGTCCCGTTCACCCATCACCCCCTGTGCTCACTGCCCAGTGTCCTAACTCACACCCAGTCCCGTTCACCCATCACCCCCTCTGCTCACTGCCCCGTGTCCCAACTCACACCCAGTCCCATTCACCCATCACCCCCTGTGCTCACTGCCCCGTGTCCTAACTCACACCCAGTCCCGTTCACCCATCACCCACTGTGCTCACTGCCCCTTGTCCTAACTCACACCCAGTCCCGTTCACCCATCACCCCCTGTGCTCACTGCCCCGTGTCCTAACTCACACCCAGTCCCGTTCACCCATCACCCCCTGTGCTCACTGCCCCGTGTCCTAACTCACACCCAGTCCCGTTCACCCATCACCCCCTGTGCTCACTGCCCCGTGTCCTAACTCACACCCAGTCCCGTTCACCCATCACCCCCTGTGCTCACTGTCCCATGTCCTAACTCACACCCAGTCCCGTTCACCCATCACCCCCTGTGCTCACTGCCCCGTGTCCTAACTCACACCCAGTCCCGTTCACCCATCGCCCCCTGTGCTCACTGCCCCGTGTCCTAACTCACACCCAGTCCCGTTCACCCATCGCCCCCTGTGCTCACTGCCCCGTGTCCTAACTCACACCCAGTCCCGTTCACCCATCGCCCCTGTGCTCACTGCCCCATGTCCTAACTCACACCCAGTCCCGTTCACCCATCACCTCCTGTGCTCACTGCCCCATGTCCTAACTCACACCCAGTCCCATTCACCCATCACCCCCTGTGCTCACTGCCCCGTGTCCTAACTCACACCCAGTCCCGTTCACCCATCACCTCCTGTGCTCACTGCCCTGTGTCCTAACTCACACCCAGTCCCGTTCACCCATCACCCCCTGTGCTCACTGCCCCGTGTCCTAACTCGCACCCAGTCCCGCTCACCCATCACTCCTGTGCTCGCTGCCCCGTGTCCTAACTCGCACCAAGTCCCGTTCACCCATCACCCCCTGTGCTCACTGCCCCGTGTCCTAACTCACACCCAGTCCCGTTCACCCATCACTCCCTCTGCTCACTGCCCCGTGTCCTAACTCACACCCAGTCCCGTTCACCCATCACCCCCTGTGCTCACTGCCCTGTGTCCTAACTCACACCCAGTCCCGTTCACCCATCACCCCCTGTGCTCACTGCCCCGTGTCCTAACTGACACCCAGTCCTGTTCACCCATCGTCCCCTGTGCTCACTGCCCCGTGTCCTAACTCACACCCAGTCCCGTTCACCCATCACCCCCCATGCTCACTGCCCCGTGTCCTAACTCACACCCAGTCCCGTTCACACATCGCCCCCTGTGCTCACTGCCCCGTGTCCTAACTCGAACCAAGTCCCGTTCACCCATCACCCCCTGTGCTCACTGCCCCGTGTCCTAACTCACACCCAGTCCCGTTCACCCATCACCCCCTGTGCTCACTGCCCCGTGTCCTAACTCACACCCAGTCCCGTTCACCCATCACCCCCTGTGCTCACTGCCCCGTGTCCTAACTCACACCCAGTCCCGTTCACCCATCACCCCCTGTGCTCACTGCCCCGTGTCCCAACTCACGCCCAGTCCCATTCACCCATCACCCCCTGTGCTCACTGCCCCGTGTCCTAACTCACACCCAGTCCCGTTCACCCATCACCCCCTGTGCTCACTGCCCCGTGTCCTAACTCACACCCAGTCCCGTTCACCCATCACTCCCTCTGCTCACTGCCCCGTGTCCTAACTCACACCCAGTCCCGTTCACCCATCACCCCCTGTGCTCACTGCCCTGTGTCCTAACTCACACCCAGTCCCGTTCACCCATCACCCCCTGTGCTCACTGCCCCGTGTCCTAACTGACACCCAGTCCTGTTCACCCATCGTCCCCTGTGCTCACTGCCCCGTGTCCTAACTCACACCCAGTCCCGTTCACCCATCACCCCCCATGCTCACTGCCCCGTGTCCTAACTCACACCCAGTCCCGTTCACACATCGCCCCCTGTGCTCACTGCCCCGTGTCCTAACTCGAACCAAGTCCCGTTCACCCATCACCCCCTGTGCTCACTGCCCCGTGTCCTAACTCACACCCAGTCCCGTTCACCCATCACCCCCTGTGCTCACTGCCCCGTGTCCCAACTCACGCCCAGTCCCATTCACCCATCACCCCCTGTGCTCACTGCCCCGTGTCCTAACTCACACCCAGTCCCGTTCACCCATCACCCCCTTTGCTCACTGCCCCGTGTCCTAACTCACACCCAGTCCCATTCACCCATCACCCCCTGTGCTCACTGCCCCGTGTCCTAACTCACACCCAGTCCCGTTCACCCATCACCCCCTGTGCTCACTGCCCCGTGTCCTAACTCACACCCAGTCCCGTTCACCCATCACCCCCTGTGCTCACTGCCCCGTGTCCTAACTCACACCCAGTCCTGTTCACCCATCGCCCCCTGTGCTCACTGCCCCGTGTCCTAACTCACACCCAGTCCCGTTCACCCATCACCCCCTGTGCTCACTGCCCCGTGTCCTAACTCACACCCAGTCCCGTTCACCCATCACCCCCCTTGCTCACTGCCCCGTGTCCTAACTCACACCCAGTCCCGTTCACACATCGCCCCCTGTGCTCACTGCCCCGTGTCCTAACTCGAACCAAGTCCCGTTCACCCATCACCCCCTGTGCTCACTGCCCCATGTCCTAACTCGCACCCAGTCCCGTTCACCCATCAACCCCTGTGCTCACTGCCCCGTGTCCTAACTCACACCCAGTCCCGTTCACCCATCACC
Source organism: Somniosus microcephalus (assembly GCF_052327205.1). Taxonomy (NCBI): domain Eukaryota; kingdom Metazoa; phylum Chordata; class Chondrichthyes; order Squaliformes; family Somniosidae; genus Somniosus; species Somniosus microcephalus. The sequence continues at coordinate 7,124,727 of NC_140988.1, read as the reverse complement.
CCCTGTGCTCACTGCCCCGTGTCCAAACTCACACCAAGTCCCGTTCACCCATCACCCCCTGTGCTCACTGCCCCGTGTCCTAACTCACACCCAGTCCCGTTCACCCATCACCCCCTGTGCTCACTGCCCCGTGCCCTAACTCACACCCAGTCCCGTTCACCCATCACCCCCTGTGCTCACTGCCCCGTGTCCTAACTCACACCCAGTCCCGTTCACCCATCACCCCCTGTGCTCACTGCCCCGTGTCCTAACTCACACCCAGTCCTGTTCACCCATCACCCCGTGCTCACTGCCCCGTGTCCTAACTCACACCCAGTCCCGTTCACCCATCAACCCCCCCGTGCTCGCTGATCTACATTGGCTTCCGGTCCGGCAGCGCCTCGATTTTAAATTCCCATCCTCGTTTTCAAATCCCTCCGGGGCCTCGCCCCCCTCCCTATCTCTGTAACCTCCTCCAGCCCCTACAACCCTCCGAGATCTCTGCGCTCCTCTAATTCTGGCCTCTTGCACATCCCCAGATTTTAATCGCTCCACCATTGGTGGCCGTGCCTTCAGCTGCCGAGGCCCTGAGCTCTGGAATTCCCTCCCTAAACCTCTCCGCCTCTCAGCCTCTCTCTCCTCCTTTAAGACCTAGCTCTTTGACCAAGCTTTTGGCCATCTGCCCTAATTTCTCCTTATGTGGTTCAGCGTCAAATTTTGACTGATAACGTTCCTCTGAAGCACCTTGAGATGTTTTAGTGTTAAAGGCGCCGTATAAATACAGCTTGTTGTTGGTTTTGCTGCACCAATCAGTAACTTTAGTGTCGACACCAACAACAGGTCGCCCTCCAGTGGTGAAATACAGAATTGCAGCTGGCATTCTGAGAATTACCAGGAAGATTCTGGCTTTCAGATTTAATTGGTGTTTAAAATAAAACATTCAGAACCACGGAGCTCAACATCTCACGACAGCTTAGTTATTGCGAGGTCGATGTTCTGCTGTGCTCACAATTTATTTGCATATTTTGAACACGCCGTTTTATAAACAGTCGCAGAACTAAAAGTTCATATATGGTCTGCGAAAAATAATTAAGCTCTCATTTTGTGAGCTACACTTTCAAAGTGGGGTCATGCTGGACGGCAGCGCAGGTCACAGATAGTGGCCGCAACTACTGTGAGGCTTATTCTGCGACCTGTGTCCCTGTCTAGCGAGTCTCCACATGGAAGAACTAGTCTCCAGACTAGTCCTGACGAAGGGTCTTTGACCTGAAATGTTGACTCTGTTTATCTCTCCACGGATGTTGCCTGGCCTGCTGAGTTTTTCCTGCATTTTCTGTTGTTATTTAGTCTCCAGACTAGATTGATTCCTGGGATGGGGGGATTGTCCTATGAGGCGAGATTGAGTAGAACGGGCCTGAACTCTCTGGAGTTTAGAAGAATGAGAGGTGATCTCATTGAAACTTACAAGATTCTGAGGGGGATTGACAGGGTAGATGCTGAGAGATTCAAGAAGGCGGCTCACCCCCACCTTCTCGGAACCAGCGCCTCACAACTTGAGCCGCCTCGGGGAAATGCCCTCCGTGCCCTTTAGCTCTGCGCGGAGGGGTTTCCTGTACGGGCTGCTCCTGCACACTCTCCACTTTGTCATCTTCGCCTGCTGTCCGGACACGCCTTGGCGTGCCATCTTGCCGTCCGGTGGAGGTCCCCAATGGAGGGCTCTCTACGCGGGAGTCCTCCCCTTTTCTATTGGGGACTTGGCCTGGAGGGAGTTGCACAGAGCAGTCCCGTGCAATAAAATGTTAAGTAGGTTCACAGACTCCCAGGCCGCCTGCCTTTTTTGCGGCCTAGAGGAGTCCGTGTTCCATGTTTATATAGAATGTGAGAGGTTGCAGCCCCTGTTCCATTATTTGAAGGGGCTGCTCCTTGATTTTTGGTTGCACTCCAGTCCCACGCTCCTGATCTTCGGTCACCCGGTACGGAGGGGAGCGGGCGGGTTGGAGGACCTCCTCGTAGGACTGCTCCTGGGCCTGGCCAAAAAATCCATCAACTGGTCCAGTCAGCGGGCAGTCGAGGGGGTGGTCCGGCCCGATTGCCTGCCTCTCTTCCACGGCTATCTTCGCGCCCGGGTGGCCATGGAGATGGAGCACGCGGTGTCCGCCGGCACGCTCGAGGCCTTCCGAGACAGGTGGGCGCCGTGGGGACTGGAGGGCATCATCACCCCGGGCCAACCAAATTTTAGTTTAATTTGTTAAGTTTTAGTTAAAGTTTTATTAAGTTACAGTTAATTCACAGTTAATTTGGTTCAACAAAAAGAGGACCTTCTCAAGGGCAACTAGGGATGGGCAATAAATGCTGGCCTTGCCAACGACGCCCACATCCCATAAAAAACGAATTTAAAAAAAAGATGCTGAGAGGTTGTTTCCCCCGGCTGGAGAGTCTAGAACCAGGGGTCACAGTCTCAGGATAAGGGGTCGGCCATTTGGAACTGAGATGAGGAGGAATTTCTTCACTCAGAGGGTGGTGAATCTTTGGAATTCTCTACCCCAGAGGGCTGTGGATCCTCAGTTGTTGAGTATATTCAAGGCTGAGAGCGATAGATTTTTGGACTCTCGGGGAATCACGGGATATAGGGATCGGACGGGAAAGTGGAGCTGAGGTCGATGATCAGCCATGATCTTATTGAATGGCGGAGCAGGTTCGAGGGGCCGAATGGCCGACTCCTGCTCCTATTTCTTGTGTTCTTATGAACCTTAGTTCTCAAATCTACCCCGTTATGTGTTAAGAGGCTGTATTAATGGTCATTCCTTACTTCATACGCTGCTAAAGGGCAGTCAAGAATCAGCCAATCGGGTAACGAAGAGTCTGTTCGCTTTCCGATTGGCCGTGGGAAGGCGGGGCGCCGTGCGGATGGACGGGTCGGGCGACCAATGGCGGGAGTGTGGGGGCGGGGCGCTTGGAGGTGGGAGGTCATGTGATAAAACCTCCAGGAACACGTCCAACCAGAGATGGCGACCCTGTCCTTAAATCCGTGCTGCGCTATCTCTTCTGCTATCGTGCAATGTTTCAGCTGCATCGCCCAGGCGAAAGGATGCTCTGTATTGAAAACACAGCAATAAAGCACTACTTCTCATTTGTCATCACAGATCGGCATCATCCCACTTATGTAAAGTTATTGGAGTGTAAGAAGATAGTCTTCATTTCCTGTGGAGGACAACACACTGCGACGCTGACCAAGGTTTGCTCTTAGAATACTTCAAATTTAATCATGGAGCTCACTCAGAGGGTGGTGAATCTTTGGAATTCTCTTCCCCAGAGGACTGTGGATGCTCAGTCGTTGAGTATATTCAAGGCTGAGATCGATAGATTTTTGGACTCTAGGGGAATCGAGGGATATGGGGATCAGATGAGAAAGTGGAGTTGAGGTCGATGATCAGCCATGATCTCATTGAATGGTGGAGCAGGCTCGAGGGGCCGAATGGCCGACTCCTGCTCCTATTTCTTATGCTCTTTTGTATTTTGTTCAAAGAAGGATTTGCTTTTCTATAGAACCTTTCACAACTTCAGGACGTTCCAAAGTGCTTTACAACCAATGAAGTACTTTTGAAGTGTAGTCACTGTTGTACAGGAAACTTTGTGCTATCCGGAGGTGAGCTATCCGGCAATCTGGAGCCACCGGCAAAAATCAGCAGCCGTTTTTTATTCTTTTTGTTTGTTTTTTTTGCTTTGTTTGAACAGTCAAGCTGTGCAAGGTCTGTAGCTATAGCAACAGCTTCATATACAGAGCTTGCAGGCCACACCCGAGTGTTTAGAAGCTGTTGCTAAGCAACAGTGTTTGTTGTCAAATACGGAGATAAGAATCTCCGTATCTCTCAACATTAACTCTGGAGAGTACGGCAATTTTGAGGCAACGGCAGCAGCTCGGTCCCGTGGGTGCCGGATAGCACAAAGTTTCCTGTAATGTAGGAAAATGCAGCAGCCAATTTGCGCACAGCAAGCTCCCGCAAACAGCAATGTGATAATGACCAGATAATCTGTTTTTAGTGATGTTGATTGAGGGATAAATATTGGCCCCAGGACACCGGGGTTAACTCCCCTGCTCTTCTTTGAAATAGTGCCATGAGATCTTTTACGTCCACCTGAGAGAGCAGACGGGGCCTTGGTTTAATGTCTTATCCAAAAAGACGGCACCTCTGACAGTGCAGCACTCCCTCAGCACTGCACTGGGAGTGTCAGCCCGGATGTTGTGCGCAATTCTCTGGAGTGGGACTTGAGCCCACGACCTTCTGACGAGAGTGCTAGCCACTGAGATCCTTTCGACTTTGTCATATATAATCCATCAAACAAGACTGTTATCACCCCAGGGCCTGAAGTGTTCATGCACTCTCCTCATGAGCTGCTTAGATGTCCAACAAGGATCCTCAAGGGGACGCCTATCAAGTTTAAATCAATGTTCTCATTCATTCGAATAACTTTCGATACTCTGATTTAGGATTTAAGCTAGGTGAAGGATTAAGGAGCAGGACCTCAAAGGTTGTAATCTCTGGATTACTCCCGGTGCCACGTGCTAGTAAGTATAGGAATAGGAAGATAGAACAGATGAATGCGTGGCTAAAGGGATGGTGCAAGGGGGAGGGCTTCAGTTTCCTGGATCACTGGGTCTGCTTCTGGGAAAGGTGGGACTTGTACAAGTCGGACGGTTTACACCTGAACCAGGGGGGAACCAATATCCTTGCGGGGAGGTTTGCTAGCACTGCTGGGGAGGGTTTAAACTAACTTGGCAGGGGGTTGGGGTACAGAGTGGAGCTATAGTAGGGGGTGATTTACGGCCAAATACAGAGGGAAAAACAAGTCAGCTGGGAAGGCAGAGCAAATATGTGAAGGCAAAAGAGAATATGGCAGGGCTGGAAGGCATTTATTTTAATGCAAGGAGTCTTGCAAATAAGGTGGATGAACTGAAGTTGTTGTTGAACACATGGGAGTACGATATTGTTGCTATCACGGAGACATGGTTGAGGGAGGGTCAGGACTGGCAGCTCAATATTCCGGGGTATAGAATCTTCAGGCGAGACAGAGGGGGGTGTAAAAGGGGAGGGGGTGTTGCAATATTAATTAAGGAGTCAATTACTGCTGTAAGGAGGGATGATATATTAGCGGGTTCCTCTAATGAGGCCATATGGGTAGAACTTAAAAACAAAAAGGGGGCAAGCACTTTGCTGGGAGTGTACTATAGGCCCCCAAACAGTCAGGGGGAGATAGAGGAACAGATATGTAGGCAAATCTCCGAGAAGTGCGAAAATAATAGGGTAATAATAGTGGGGGATTTCAACTTCCCCAATATAAATTGGGACAGTCAGAGTGTGAAAGGCTTAGAGGGTGCAGAATTCTTAAAGTGCATCCAGGAGAGCTTTTTGAGCCAACATGTAGAAAGTCCTACAAGAGAGGGGGCGGTACTGGACCTAATTCTGGGGAATGTAGCCGGGCAAGTGGTGGAAGTGTCAGTAGGAGAGCATTTTGGCGACAGTGACCATAATTCGGTGAGATTTAAGGTGGTCATGGAAAAAGACAAAGACGGCCCGGAAATAAAGGTTCTAAATTGGGGGAAGGCCGATTTTAATATGATAAGGCAGGATCTGGCCAAAGTGGACTGGGAGCAGCTGCTTATAGGAAAATCCACATCAAAACAGTGGGAGACTTTCAGAAGGGAAATAGAGAGAGTACAACGCCAACATGTTCCTGTAAAGGTCAAGGGTGGGACCAACAAGCAAAGGGAACCTTGGATGACAAGGGATATACAGAAATGCATTAGAAATAAGAGGGGGGCTTTTGGCAGTTACAAAAGACTAAAGACAGAAGAAGCCCTAGAGGAGTATAAAAAGTGCAGGGGCATACTTAAAAAAGAAATTAGGAGGGCGAGGAGGGGCCATGAAATAACACTGGCGAGCAAAATAAAGGAAAATCCTAAGATGTTTTATAAGTATATTAAGGGCAAGAGGATAACCAGGGAAAGGGTAGGGCCCATTAGGGACCAAAGTGGCAATCTGTGTGTAGAGCCAGAGGATGTAGGCGGGGTTTTAAATGAATTTTTTGCATCTGTGTTCACTATGGAGAAAGACGATGCAGACATAGAAATCGGGCAAGGGGACTGTGACATACTTGAACATATTAGCATTGAGAGGGAGGAGGTGCTAGCGGTTTTAGCGGGCCAAAAAGTGGATAAATCCCCAGGCCCGGACGAGATGTATCCCAGGCTGCTGTGGGAGGCAAGGGAGGAGATTGCAGGGGCTCTGACACTAATTTTCAGAACCTCTCTGGCCACAGGGGATGTACCAGAGGACTGGAGAACAGCTAACGTAGTACCATTATTCAAGAAGGGTAGCAGGGATAAACCAGGGAATTACAGGCCAGTGAGTCTAACATCTGTGGTGGGGAAATTATTGGAAAAAGTTCTGAGGGACAAAATTAATCTCCACTTGGAGAGGCAAGGATTAATCGGGGATAGTCAGCATGGCTTTGTCAAGGGTAAATCATGTCTAACAAATCTGATCGAATTTTTCGAGGGGGTGACTAGTGGGGTGGATGAGGGAAATGCTGTGGATGTGGTGTACATGGACTTCAGTAAAGCTTTTGACAAAGTCCCGCATAGGAGACTGGTCAAGAAGGTAAGAGCCCATGGGATCCAGGGTGCCTTGGCGCGTTGGATCCTAAACTGGCTGAGTGGCAGGAGGCAGAGGGTGATGGTCGAAGGTTGCTTTTGTGACTGGAAGCCTGTGTCCAGTGGGGTACCTCAGGGATCGGTGCTGGGTCCCTTATTGTTTGTGATCTACATAAATGATTTGGATGAAAATGTAAAAGGTATGATCAGTAAGTTCGCAGATGACACGAAAATTGGTGGGGTGGTAAATTGCGAGGAGGAAAGCCTCCGGCTACAGGATGATATAAACGGGTTGGTCAGATGGGCGGAAAAGTGGCAAATGGAATTTAACCCTGAAAAGTGCGAGGTGATGCATTTTGGACGGACAAATAAGGCAAGGGAATACACAATGAGTGGTAGGACCCTAGGAAGTACAGAGGGTCAGAGGGACCTTGGTGTACATGTACATAGATCCCTGAAGGCAGCGGAGCAGGTAGATAAGGTGGTTAAAAAGGCATATGGGATACTTGCCTTCATTAGCCGAGGCATAGAATATAAGAGCAGGGAGGTTATGATGGAGCTGTACAAAACGCTGGTGAGGCCACAGCTGGAGTACTGTGTGCAGTTCTGGTCGCCTCACTATAGGAAGGATGTGATTGCTTTGGAGAGGGTGCAGAGAAGATTCACCAGGATGTTACCTGGGATGGAGCGCCTCAGCTATGAAGAGAGGCTGGACAGGCTGGGGTTGTTTTCCTTGGAGCAGAGAAGGCTGAGGGGGGACCTGATTGAGGTGTACAAAATAATGAGGGGCATAGATAGGGTAGATAAAGAGGAACTTTTCCCCTTAGTGGGGGGGTCAATAACAAGGGGGCATAGATTCAGGGTAAGGGGCAGGAGATTTAGAGGGGATTTGAGGAGGAACTTTTTCACCCAGAGGGTGGTTGGAATGTGGAACTCAATGCCTGAAAGGGTGGTGGAGGCAGGAACCCTCACAACATTCAAGAAGCATTTGGATGAGCACTTGAAATGCCATTGCATACAAGGCTATGGACCAAATGCTGGAAAATGGGATTAGACTGGACAGGGATGGATGGGCGGCGCAGACACGATGGGCCGAAGGGCCTCTTTCTGTGCTGTAAAACTCTATGACTCTATGACTCTATGACTCTAAGGCAACAGAGCTAGAAACAGCCCTTTCAAAACTCCAGGTCCAGAAATATACATGTAAAAACATTTTGCAATTAGCAATTTGACTAACGTGATTGTGAATATATACTGTCCCTTGCAGCAAACGGGAGAGCAAGTGATTGTTTAGAATGAGGGGTCGTTCTGTGTGAAAGGGCACTTGATCTTAGCAGAGAGCGAACTGCACTGAATGCCGTGCCACATTCTCCACTGGGGAAAGTTGGATATCCACAAATGGTTGAATCCTAGAATGATACGGCACAGGAGGAGGCCAATCGGCCCATCGTGCCTGTGCCGGCTCTTTGAACGAGCTCTCCAATTAGTCCCACTCCCCCCTGCTCTTTCCCCAGAGCCCTGCAAATTTTTCCTTTTCAAGTATTTATCCAACTCCCTTTTGAAAGTTACTATTGAATCTGCTTCCACCGCCCTTTCAGGCAGCGCGTTCCAGATCACAACAACTCACTGCGGAAAGAAATGTTTCCTCATCTCCCCTCTGGTTCTGTTGTCAATTACCTTAAACCTGTGTCCTCTGGTTACTGACCCTCCTGCCACTGGAAACACTTTCTCCTTATTTACTCTGTCAAAACCCCTTATGATTTTGAACACCTCTATTAAATTTCCCCTTAATCTTCTCTGCTCCAAGGAGAACAACCCCCAGTGATCTATCAACCGCACTACAAACTCAGTGAACATGTGGATTAATTGTAGAAGCAGTGGATTTGTTACGCTTTGCTCTGGAATTCCCTCCCTAAACCTCTCCGCCTCTCTCTCCTCCTTTAAGACGCTCCTTAAAACCGGCCTCTTTGACCAAGCTTTTGGTCACCTGTCCTAATATCTCCTTATGTGGCTCGGTGTCAAATTTTGTTTGATAATCGCTCCCGTGCAGCGCCTCGGGATGTTTTACTATGTTAAAGGCGCTATATAAATGCAAGGTGTTGTTGTGTGCCTCTTTTAGGATGGGCTTGTTTACACCTTCGGAGCTGGGAGGTATGGACAACTTGGACACAACACAATGAGGGATGAGATGGAACCTCGGCTGGTTGCTGAGCTTTTTGGAATCTCTCAGATAGCATGTGGGAGGTAAGCTAATGAAGCCCCAAAATCAACGTGCCATGTTCAACTGGCAAAAGGTTCTGGGGTGCAAGGGGAAAGCACAATTAGGGCCACAGAATCGGGAAATTGCGCCCAAAACACGCTTGAAATTGCGCTGCTTTTCCGATTTGAACTTACGCCTCGAGTCTCCGCCCAAACTCATTTGCGCAATCCCAAACGTAAAATTTCCCATCAACCGGCGCAATGGAGCAATGTAAAGCAGACTGATCGATTAGTGACAGGGAACAGAATCAATCAGGCCTTAAGCAATGTTCACTCTAAGCTGCACACGCACGCAACCGCGGAGTAATCAGCAAGGTCCCGCGCAGGTCCCGTCCAGGACAAAGCAGCCCACTTGATCAGCACCCCATCCCCCACTTTAAACATTCACTCCCTCCACCACCGGCGTACCGTGGCTGCAGTGTGTGCCTACAAGATGCACTGCAGCAACTCGCCAAGGCTTCTTCTGCAACACTTCCCAAACCCGCAACCTCTTCCACCTAGAAGGGCAAGGGCAGCAGGCGCATGGGAACACCACCACCTCCAAGTTCCCCTCCAAGTCACACACCATCCTGACTTGGAAATATATCGGCCGTTCCTTCATCGTCGCTGGGTCAAAATCCTGGAACTCCTTCCCTAACAGCGCTGTGGGAGCACCTTCACCACACGGGCTGCAGCAGTTCAAGAAGGCAGCTCATCGCCACCTTCTCAAGGGCAACTAGGGATGGGCAATAAATGCCGGCCTTGCCAGTGACGCCCACATCCCATTAAAAAAAATGAATAAAATGCCGCTAACAAGCTTTTACATTTACAAAGAAACAGGTCGCGCAGAACAACCTTCCGCCTGCAGGGAACATTGGCCTCAGGTATTTGGGGAATGGTCCAGTAAAACCATTGAATGTTTCCCTCAGGGCGAGGCTGATGATCAAAAGGCTAGGATATCTTTCTCTCTGCAAACTTTTCACCGCCACATGCCCTGCCTTAAGAGCAATGATCCGATTGATTTAAATCAATTTTAATTTATTAATGCGTATGTTTTTAAGAGTAGTGGGCGCCTGTACGCTGAAATTTTTTTAAAACGAGCGCGATTTGGCGACCCTTCCTGCACCGGCGCAATCGGCGGAAACTCGCCATCCCGCTATTCCGGCCTGGAGGGGCGTGGCCAGTTCTGTGGGCGGGGCCTGCTTCGGGCAAAGTGATTTTTGAACCAGAGTAACAGATCGCGGAACACATGGGCGGAAGTGGATTTGGGGCGTCACTCACCGACGTTTTAAATGCCGCGATCTTTCACGACGATTCGACAACAACTTGTATTTATATAGGGCCTTTACCGTCCCCAGGCGCTTCAAACTAAATTTAACACCAAGCCACATAAGGAGATACAAGGGACAGGAGAGGTCAGTGTTCAGGAGTGTCTTAAAGGAGGAGAGAGAGAGGCGGAGAGGTTTAGGGAGGGAATACCAGAGCTTGGGGCCCAGGCAGCTGAAGGCATGGCCGCCAATGGTGGGGCGATGAAAATCGGGGATGCGCAAGAGGCCAGAATTAGAGGAACGCAGAGATCTTGGGGAGAACTCAGGAAACCCTGATATTCACACCAATGGCGCTGACATGAATCTTGTCATTCCTGTGGAAATGACTTATGAAATTATACTGTGCGGCCTGCTGGTGGCGCTGTCCAGGGAGAGTATAAATACTCGGGCACGGGCCCAGCTTGCTCAGGACATTCTTTAACAGGAACCAGTGAAGGACACAACTAGACCTCCATGTTGAAAAACAGTTGATTAAAGCTTTGTTTAATGCTTAGACCAGGCGCTATTGGCAATTTAAATCAGCGCGCTTATCTGACTGAGGATCGAAGAGTGTGCAATTAGTTTATTTGGATTACATCTGTTTATAGCAAAGCAGCTTGCAATTAAAATCAGTGAACCACACTGACCGAGGTTTAAAGGCTCTGTCTGTCCCTCCTAAAGGTAAGACAATGAAACAAAGCATTAATTCCACATTTCTGGCAACTCTACAAATTATCGCTGTGCCATTTATTTACGATTCTACAAGCTATCACTGATTCATGTGCAGCCACTCCATCTTTGTCTGAGAGGCCCTTTAAACATTGTGGTGAACCAATAGAATTTTTTTAATTTATTCATTCATGAGATGTGGGCGTCGCTGGCAAGACCGGCATTTATTGCCCATCCCTAATTGCCCTCGAGAAGGTGGTGGTGAGCCGCCATCTTGAACCGCTGCAGTCCGTGTGGTGAAGGTGCTCCCGCAGTGCTGTTAGGGAGGGAGTTCCAGGATTTTGACCCAGCGACGATGAAGGAACAGCCGATATATTTCTAAGTCAGGATGGTGTGTGACTTGGAGGGGAACTTGGAGGTGGTGGTGTTCCCGTGCACCTGCTGCCCTTGTCCTTCTAGGTGGAAGAGGTCGCGGGTTTGGGAGGTGCTGCCGAAGAAGCCTTGGCAAGTTGCTACAGTGCATCTTGTAGATGGTGCGCACTGCAGCCACGGTGCGCCGGGATATAAACTAATCAATGGTTGCTCGGTCTGTGCTGTTTATGAATCCACATGACCCGAACTGTGATGAGCTTTATTGTGAGTTTTAAGCGGTAGTTTAAAGGCATATTATATCTTACAGCTATCACACACTAGTCCTTGTTGTGCCATCTGGCAAAATCTATTCCTTTGGTCGTGGAGATAAAGGGCAGTTGGGAAATGGACGAACCAGTCATCAGTCAGTGCCTCGTCCTGTCACATTCTTAATGGACATACCTGATGGCGTGCGGCTTGTCCCTGGTAAGAAAGGAACCTTTGATATTTATATCTTACATTGTAATATAAAATATTGTTGAATGTCAACTGAGTCTCCTCAACTGTTATGAGATTGACCATGACATTGGAGAGCAGCGTTCTCAGAACACAGAGGAGAACATCACCACTGATTGCGGGTTTCCGTCAAATGCCTCTGTGTGAACAACAACTTACATTTATATAGCACCTTTATACAACGTCCCAAGGTGCCCCGTGTCCTAACTCGCGCCAAGTCCCGTTCACCCATCGCCCCCTGTGCTCGCTGACCTACATTGGTTCCCAGTTCAACAACACCCCGATTTTAAAATTCTCATCCTTGTTTTCACCTCCATGGCCTCCTCGTCGCCCCTCCCTATCTCTGTAACCTCCTCCAGCCCCACAACCTCCCCCGAGATCTCTGCGCTCCTCCAATTCTGGCCTCTTGCTCATCCTCAATGTTCTTCGCTCCACCATTGGCGGCCGTGCCTTCAGCCGCCTGGACCCTAAGCTCTGGAATTCCCTCCCTAAACCTCTCCGCCTCTCTCTCCTCCTTTAAGATGTTCTTTAAAATCTTTTTGGTCGCTTGTCCTAATAACTCCTTATGTGGCTTGGTGTAAAATTTTCACTCCTGTGAATCACCTTGGGACATTTTCTTACGTTAAAGGCGCTATATAAATGCCAGTTGTTGTTGTTGTTGTTACAGCCCTTAACTCACTCAATAATGAGCTGTAACTCAGTGGGCAGCACTCTCGCCTCTGAGCCAGAAGATTGTTGGTGCAAATCCCACCCCAGAGACCTGGGCACATAATCCAGGCTGACACTCCAGTGCAGTGCCGAGGGAGTGCTACACTGTCAGAGGTGCCATCTTTCGGATGAGACGTTAAACCGAGGCCTCGTCTTCTCTCTCAGGTGGACGTAAAAGATCCCACGGCCACTATTTTGAAGAAGAGCAGGGGGAGTTCTCCCCGGTGTCCTGGGTCAATATTTATCCCTGAACCAACATCACAAACAGATGATCTGGTCATTATCACATTATTGTTTGTGGGATCTTGCTCTGCGCAAATTGGCTGCCGCGTTTCCTACATTACAACAGTGACTACACTTTAAACAAAAACATACGTACTTGGTTGGCTGTAAAGCTTCCAGAAGTCGTGAAACATAGAAACATAGAAGATAGGAGCAGGAGTAGGCCATTCGGCCCCTCGAGCCTGCTCCGCCATTCAATGAGATCATGGTTGATCATCCAAATTCAGTACCCGGTCCCTGCCTTCTCCCCATATCCCTTGATCCCTTTAGCCTTAAGAAATATATCCAACTCCTTCTTGAATATATTTAATGAATTGGCCTCAACTGCCTTGTGTGGTAGAGAATTCCACAGGTTCACCACTCTCTGGGTGAAGAAATTCCTCCTCATCTCTGTCCTAAATGGCTTACCCATTATCCTTAGACTGTGACCCCTGGTTCTGGACTCCCCCGCCATCGGGAACATCCTTCCTGCATCTAGTCTGTCTAGTCCTGTTAGAATTTTATAAGTTTCAATAAGTTTCAACGGCGCCTTATAAATGCAAGTTCTTTTCTTTCAATACTGGAACTGTATCCACTCTGTCCCTCCCCACCAGTGACCTTCCTCTCTGCCACATCTAACCCGGCTATGTATTTTTAGCAGCAATGAGCCATGGTGACTCAGAGCCCATCGTGCCAGAAAGAAGGAAGAGAGTGACGAGAGCAGCAGCAACCAAGACCAATACTCACAAGCGGACCATTGCCGCGCAAGACCTATTCACGGCAACTGGCGCAATGGCAAAGAGGATCAGGATCAATGGCGCACAGAAAACGACACCAAAGTTAACCCCGCCGCCAGTTCTCAATGCAACCAGGACTCAGTGCCCAACTGCACCAGACAGGAAATATCATCTGCGGAGTCAACGCACTAAGGGCAGGGTGCCCCCGAGTCCACAGGCAAAGGAGAGCAAGGAGCGGCTAACATCATCGATGATGACTGATGCAGACTCCAACACACCAGGTAGCGAGGACTAGAGACAGCAAGGTTTTCAGTAAACACAAGCGTTGGCCAGGACACTGGGCTTCAAGAATAGAAACGCTGGCTTCCTGCCAACCACCAGTCTCAGTGACAGAGTCAGTCCAAAATACCAGCTTGAACATTCAGGAACAATACCAGGGACAGAGCGGTAGGGATAATTTGATCAAAGTTTTCAACATATTAATGGCCCAGAAATTCGGGTCTCAACGCATGAGTACGCGCTGGGTACTCACCTGTAGGCCCAACGAAAGTGCCGGTTTCGTGCATGCACTGCGCACGCGCGGGAAAATGGAACTTCCATTCCCTTAAAGGAAGGGGTTTACAGGTCGAACACGTGCGCCGGAAAGGCAGCGCGTACGCCTGGAACTTCCGGTTTTTTTCCAGGTTTTTCCAGGAGGGTAAGTCTCCAGGAGCTACACTTTTAAAAAGCAGTCGCAAGGCCTGCTTTAACAAGGTAAGTGGTGAATTAAGTAAAATTAAAACATTTTTTCCACAGGTTTATTATTTTTAAATACTTTAACGAAAGGTAAGTTTATTTTTAGCCCTGTTAGAAAATGTAATTATTTTTTTCAAAAATTTAAATTATTGTTTAAAATAGTTATTTTATGTAATTTATAGTTATTTAAAAAATGTGATGTTTTTAAAAAAATTTATTTGAAGTTTTAGTGATGTTTTGGGGCTTATAGTATTTATAGTTTTGACAGGTCTTCCTGTCAATTTTATGAATGGACATTCCCTGCTACGATTGGCTCTCCATGGCCCACGTGATCCCAGGGGATGCTTCGAACTAACTGCGCCCCTGGGATACACGAGCACTGCGCGCCGGCAGTTGGAGGAGGCCCAGGATCGGAATCCCATGCGGGCCCACAGCTCAACGGCCGGCGCGTTAGGTAAGTGCAGGTCGGGGGCTTGCACCCACGGGAAGCCTCCGACCCCAATTTCTGGGCCATTAAAGAGAACTGATAGGGTAGATAGAGAGAAACTATTTCCGCTGGTTGGGGAGTCTCGGATTAGGGGACCCAGTCTATAGATTAGAGCCAGAGCTTTCAGGAGTGAGATTAGGAAACACTTCTACACACAAAGGGTGGTAGAAGTTTGGAACTCTCTTCCGCAAACGGCAGTTGACGTTAGGTCAATTGTTAATTTTAAATCTGAGATTGATAGATTTTTGTTAACCAAAGGTATTAAGGGATATGGGCCAAAGGCGGGTATATGGAGTTAGGTCGCAGATCAGCTGTGATCTCATTGAATGGCGGAACAGGCTCGAGGGGCTGAATGGCCTCCGCCTGTTCCTGTGTTCCTAAGTTCCTAAAAGGAGTTCATCATCCCACTTCAATGTGTTGAAGTCAAGGTGCATCCTAAAGTCCGCTAATCTTAACTCCTTTGTTTTCCCTAGCGTCTCAAAACTGTGGACATCTTCACTTCTCCCAGTTGCGCAATAAAACAGTGGGGTGCTGTTTAAAACATGCTCCGCCACCCCTAAGGACATTCTTTGAACAACATTATTGGTCAAAGGACATTAATGGCTGAAACTGATAGTTGACCTTCCGATTCTGGGGAGGTGATTTTCATCTTGCTGGGTCTTAATTGTAGGGTTCGTTCCATTTTGATAAGTGTGCACCAATCAACTGTGAAGTATCAGGTGTCGCCTTTAAGACCTTTGGTGTTTTTTTTAATATATTAATTCCTGGGATGTGGGCGTCACTGGCAAGGCCAGCATTTATTGCCCATCCCTAGTTGCCCCTTGAGAAGGTGGTGGTGAGCCGCCTTCTTGAACCGCTGTAGTCCGTGTGGTGAAGGTGCTCCCACAGTGCTGTTAGGGAGGGAGTTCCAGGATTTTGACCCAGCGACGATGAAGGAACGGCGATATATTTCCAAGTCAGGATGGTGTGTAACTTGGAGAGGAACTTGGAGGTGATGGTGTTCCCATGCGCCTGCTGCCCTTGTTCTTCTAGGTGGAAGAGGTCACGGGTTTGGGAGGTGCTGCTGAAAAAGCCTTGGCGAGTTGCTGCAGTGCATTTGTAGATGGTACACACTGCAGTCACGGTGCGCCGGTGGTGGAGGGAGTGAATGTTTAAGGTGGTGGATGGGGTGCCAATCAAGCGGGCTGCTTTGTCCTGGATGGTGTCAAGTATCTTGAGTGTTGTTGGAGCTGCACTCATCCAGGCAAGTGGAGAGTATTCCATCGCACTCCTGACTTGTGCCTTGTAGATGGTGGAAAGGCTTTGGGGAGTCAGGAGGTGAGACACTCGCCGCAGAATACCCAGCCTCTGACCTGCTCTTGTTGCCAGGATAGGGCTATGAGTCACTCGACTGTTGGAGGGGCAGTACTGAGGCAGCACTGCACTGTCGGAGGGGCAGTACTGAGGGAGTGCTGCACTGTCGGTGGGGCAGTACTGCGGGAGCACTGCACTGTCGGAAGTGCCGTCTTTCAGATGAGACGTTAAACCGAGGCCCCATTTGCCCTCTCAGGTGGATGTAAAAGATCCCGTGCACTATTCCGATGAAGAGCAGGGGAGTTCTCCCCAGTGTCTTGTCAATATTTATCCCTTAAGCAATATCGTTAAAAACAGATTATCGCATTGCTGTTTGTGGGAGCTTGCTGTGCGCCAATTGGCTGCTGTTTGCACATTCTCCCCGTGTTTGCGTGGGTTTCCTCCGGGTGCTCCGGTTTCCTCCCACAGTCCAAAGATGTGCGGGTTAGGTTGATTGGCTATGATAAATTGACCCTTAGTGTTAGGGGGATTAAATACGTGGGGTTACGGGGATAAGGTGAGATATGTGCTGGTGTAGGGGTTACAGGGATCGGGTGGGATATATGTCGGTGCAGGCTCGATGGGCCAAAATGGCCTCTATCTGCACTGTGGGGTTTCTGTGATTCTGTGATTACAACAGTGACCACACTTCAAAAAGCGTTGAATTGTCTGTAAAGTGCTTTGGGACATCCTGAGGTTGTGAGAAGCGTTGTATAAACGCAAGTCTTTCTTTCTTTCTTGTTCTTCACAGATTGTCTAATCCAACCAGCTGTCAGACGAATTTTTGCAGGAGCTAACCAAGGCTTTGCATTGTGTATTGGTGACGTGGTAGGAAATTTAGAATATTTTAATACCTTTCACTGTTTTATTTTCCTCTGCAAGTGTTGTCTGTGCTATCTCATAGAATCAGAAAATCAGAGAATGGTTACAGCACAGGAGGAGGCCATTCGGCCCGTCGAGCCCGTGCCGGCTCTCTGCAAGAGCACTTCAGCTCGTCCCACTCCCCCACCCTTTCCCTGTAGCCCTGCAAACTTTTTTCCTTCAGGTACTTATCCAACTCCCTTTTGAAAGCCACAATTGAATCTGCCTCCACCACCCTCTCAGGCAGTGCATTCCAGATCCTAACCACTCGCTGCGTAAAAAAGTGTTTCCTCATGTCGCCTTTGGTTTTTTTGCCAATCACCTTAAATCTGTGTCCTCTGGTTCTCAACCCTTCCACCAATGGGAACAGTTTCTCTCTATCTACTCTGTCTAGACCCCTCATGATTTTGAACACCTCGATCAAATCTCCTCTCAATCTTCTCTGCTCTAAAGGAGAACAACCCCAGCTTCTCCAGTCTATCCATGTAACTGAAGTCCCTCACCCCTGGAATCATTCTCGTAAATCTTTTCTGCACCCTCTCTTAGGCCTTCACAATACTCCAGTTGAGGCCGAACCAGTGTTTTATAAAGGTTCACCATAACTTCCTTTGTACTCTGTGCCTCTATTCATGAAGCCCAGGATCCCGTATGCTTCTTTAACCACTTTCTCAACCTGCCCTGCCACCTTCAACGATTTGCGCACATATACCCCCAGGTCCCTCTGTTCCTGCACCCCCTTTAGAATTGTACCCTTTAGTTTAGTTTATCTGTAACCAGTTTCTCAGTACAGTTCTGGAAAAGCTTCCTGCACCCTCAGTGTCGTGCTTCCCACGCCCCTTGCCTTTCCGTTACCAGGTTCAGATGGAGTGCAGCACCCAATTATAGTCAAACCAAAGCCAGCTGTTAGTTTAAAGCCCCCCTGCAGAGACTTGAGCTCGTAATCTGGGCTCAGAGGTCTGAATGAATGTAACTGAACTGCAATGGGTAATCTTTAAGAATGTGCGTGCTCCCAGCATGCTCCCCAGAAGCGCCTATCGGAAAATCATCTGCATGTCCCCCACGATTATTATTATTGATCATTTTAATCCATTAAACTTAATAGATGGACAAACCATGGAACTGGGTGCTTACAATTTACCGTATGCATTCCCTAGAGGCAAGGCTCCAAGTTCAGAAAGTTTACCCTCAAATATAAACCCACATCTTAACATTCAATAGAACGTCTTTTTGGTACAACTAGCAAGCTGGACCATCCCACCGAACTGAGGTGAATAAAATGTCGTGCTGAATGTCTTTGAACTCGAACAGCCTTTAAATGAATCCAGAAACTGACAGTGAAATCACTTGTGTCCAAGTTGCACACTACCGCTAATCTCCTGTTTGTGATGCTGCTCACCAGCCACTCTAATCGACTACAGAGAATCATAGAAATTGACGGCACAGAAGGAGGCCATTCGACCCATCGTGTCCGTGCTGGCCAACAAAGAGCTCTCCAGCCTAATCCCACTTTCCAGCTCTCGGTCCGTAGCCCTGTAGGTTACGGCACTTCAAGCGCACGTCCAAGTACTTTTTAAATGTGATGAGGGTTTCTGCCTCTACCACCCTTTCAGGCAGTGAGTTCCAGACCCCCACCACCCTCTGGGTGAAAAAAGTTCTCCTCAACTCCCCTCTAATCCTTCTACCAATTACTTTAAATCTCTGCCCCCTGGTTATTGACTCTTCTGCTAAGGAAAATAGGTTCTCCCTATCCACTCTATCTAGGCTCCTCATAATTTTATACACCTCAATTAAATCTCCCCTCAGCCTCCTCTGTTCCAAAGAAAACAACCCCGGCCTATCCAATCTTTCCTCATAGCTAAAATTCTCCAGTCCTGGAAACATCCTAATAAATCTCCTCTGCACCCTCTCTAGTGCAATCACATCCTTCCTGTAATGTGGTGACCAGAACTGCACGCAGTGCTCTAGCTGAGGCCTAACTCGTGTTTTATACAGTTCAAGCATAACCTCCCTGCTCTTCTATTCTATGCCTCGGATACTAAAGGCAAGTATCCCGTATGCCTTCTTGACCACCTTATCTACCTGTCCTGCTACCTTCAGGGATCTGTGGACATGCACTCCAAAGTCCCTCTGATCCTCTACACTTCTCAGTGTCCTACCATTTATAGTGTATTCCTTTGCCTTGTTAGCCCTCCCCAAATGCATTACCTCACACTTCTCCGGATTTAATTCCATTTGCCACTGTTCTGCCCGCCTGACCAGTGCATTGATATATTCCTCCAGTCTACAGCTTTCTTCCTCACTGCCAACCACACGGCCAATTTTTGTATCATCTGCAAACTTCTTAATCATACTTCCTACATTGAAGTCTAAATCATTGATACATACCACAGAAAGAAAGGGACCCAGTACTGAGCCCTGCGGAACCCCACTGGAAACAGCCTTCTTGACACAAAAACACCCTTTGACCATTACCCTCTGCTTCCTGCCTCTGAGCCAGTTTTGGATCCAACTTGCCACTTTCCCTTGGATCCCATGGACTTTTACTTTTCTGACCAGTCTGCCATGTGGGACCTTATCAAAAGCCATCAATTGCTCCACCCTCATCAACCCCCCCTTGTTACCTCCTCAAAAATTTTTAAAGTTATGTTAAACAACAACAACAACTTGTATTTATACGGCACCTTTAACGTAGTGAAACGTCCCAAGGCGCTTCACAGGAGCGATTATCAAACAAACTTTGACAACGATTCACATAAGGAAATATTAGGACAGGTGACCAAAAGTCTGGTCAAAGAGGTTGGTTTTAAGGGCCGTCTTAAAGGAGGAGAGAGAGGTAGAGAGGTGGAGAGGTTTGGGGAGGGAATTCCAGAACTTAGGGCCCAGGCAACAGAAGGCACGGCCACCAATGGTGGAGCAATTAAAATAAGTGATGCGCAAGAGGCCAGAATTGGAGGAGCGCAGAGATTTCGGGGGATTGTAGGGCTGGAGGACATTACTGTATATATATATATACTCCATTATATTTAGAGCAATAATATTTAACAGTTCAAAATAATTATTTTCAAGCCTTACCATCTATTTTTGTTTATATTTACCAACGAGACTTGCCTGAAAGGAAGAGGTTTAGAATTTGTGATAAATGCTCCCTTAGACAGCCACTGTTGGTGTCACTAGTGACCCATGGATGTTTTGACGATTAGCATTGACCTGCCTGGAGCTGTTTTCCACAGATCTCAGCGGCCCAGACCTTGCTGGAGCGGGAGATCTCGTGGCGTGCCCCGTTAGTTAGACTTTCTCCCCACACCCTTCAGCTCGAAAGCAATTTTGTGCCGCAGTTTGCCGATAGTGCGAGCTGATAACGGGGCGGCAAGGGGCAACAGGGCATCGGGGACCTGGGTGAACGACGGGACCAACAGTCTGTCTCCTCAACCAATGAAATTTAACGATTGAGAAAGAAACAGAGAAGCGACTGAGAAGGAAATCGGGTGAATTAGAGTCAAATCAGGTCCAAAAAGAGACATAAAGAGAGGGAAAGAAAGATTGTATTAAGAGAGAGAAAAAAAGAGACAGGAAGAAAAAGTAAGAAAAAGATCTCTAAGAACAATTTACAACCTGCAGGAATGAGGTTCCACAGTCTTAATTGTTCCCTTTCTGGACCAGAGAGGTTGAGTGGCATTGCAGGAACATAAATCTCAACATTAAAAAAGGGTCCTTACGCAGTTAAGCACCAGCCCTAACTTTCTGCGACCCGTTTAATCGGTAATTAATGCACGAAAGCAGCAATTTCATGAAATTCACGGGGAGGTTGAGGGCGAGCTGCCGTTTGCGCGAGGCTAACAGCGGAGGGGCGCGAACCGTCCAGCAACTCGTGGGGATCCGCAACTCACGGGTGTATCGCTCCCCTCGCCGCAAGTTGCCGGGCGGTTTGTGCATTAATAATGGTGAGCGCCGATAAACTTGCTTTTATTTTGCCAGCAAATTCTGGGCCAGTGTCTCATGTCAGTGTTCTGCCAAATAAAGTACAATCCTTGATCTACTTTTTTTTAATTGTAGGCTTCAGTTTCTCCTGCAGCTCAATCTTCATTCATTCCTATGAAGAGAATTGCCACAGCTGAAGATTCTCTATTGAACAAATGGAGTGCGACAGATGATGAGAAACTGTGGGAGAACGTAAAAGAGTAAGTGTGTCTTTCTTTTTGTGTTAACAACGTTAGCTTTGATTTTCATTGTTTTGAATGAGAATTAGGTAAATGTCAGAGTAGAGAACCCCAATACAATGTGACTTGTAGCAAAGCACAAATACTGCGGATGCTGGAAATCTGCAAAAGACAAATGGGGGAAAAATTCGGTTGGTTAGCGCCTCCCGTTAGCGCCTCGGGGGGGGCGCTAACGGGGGCGCTAGGAACTTAGCGCCCGGGTGCGGCGATTTTAGCACCGCTTGCGAAATTGACCAGTCGTTTTGCGGCAGCACTAAACACTACCGCCACGATCTCCTGCGCCCGCAGATCATGACGTCGGTTGAGCGTGCAACGCCCCGGACCGGATATTGAGCTGCGCCCCCTGCCTTAGCGCCTGCCGCTAGGAACGACAGGTAGAGGGGAACATTTACAATTCGGGAAGGAGCGCTATTTAAAGGCTGGCACTTCCTGCCTTTTCTTGTCGGTAAAATTTTTGGAAGACGCAGGTTGAGAGGGAGCGAGACGTCTGGAAAGATTTAACGCTGCCCTAAGGAGTTTGGCCATCAGCACCATTTTTGAGGTTCCTAAGCGCCGAGCTCTTTCCCTGGGCCTATCCATTAGTGCTTCCAACACAATTGCTTTCGAGGTCTCTCCAGGCTGAGATTCAAGGCTGCAATGAGCAGGGTGCGGCTGGCCAGCAAGATGGCCCCTCCCCTTTAAGAACTGGACGGCGCCAGTCTGTCTGGCTTCCATGGTAATGGACATCGCCTGAGCTTTGGTAGCGTTCTGATGTAGCGCCTCGCTCCCTGACGTTAGCGCCTTAAGAGAGGTGTGTAGCGCCTGATTTAGCGCTCAAATCACCTCCAGGGGTGATAGAGGCGAATTTTGCAGTCGGAGGCGATAATTAGCACCAGGCGCTAAACTTTGCGCCCGGCCGACATTAGCGCCCCCAAAATGGGTGATACCCAATTTTCCCCCCAATGCATTTGCAACCATCTTCAGCCAGAAATGCCGAGTGGATGCTCCATATCGGCCTCCTCCTGCAGTCCCCACCATCACAGAAGCCAGTTTCCAGCCAATTCGATTCACTCCACGTGATATCAAGAAATGGCTGAGCGCACTGGATACAGCAAAGGCTATGGGCCCCGATAACATCCTGGCTGTCGTGCTGAAGACTTGTGCTCCAGAACTAGCTGCGCCTCTAGCCAAGCTGTTCCAGTACAGCTACAACACTGGCATCTATCCGACAATGTGGAAAACTGCCCAGGTATGCCCTGTCCACAAAAAGCAGGACAAATCCAATCTGGCCTTTTACTGCTCCATCGGTCTACTCTCAATCATCAGCAAAATGATGGAAGGTGTCGTTGACAGTACTATCAAGCAGTACTTACTCACCAATAACCTGCTCGCTGATGCCAAGTTTGGGTCAAAATCCTGGAACTCCCTCCCTAACAGCGCTGTGGGAGCACCTTCACCACACGGACTGCAGCGGTTCAAGAAGGTGGCTCACCACCACCTTCCCAAGGGCAACTAGGGATGGGCAATAAATGTTGGCCTTGCCAGCGACGCCCACATCCCAGGAATTAATAACAAAAAACACAGAAAAATGCTGGAAATGCTCAGCAGGTCAGGCAGCAACTGTGGAGAGAGAAACAGAGTTAACGTTTCAGGTCGATGACCTTTCGTCAGAACTGGACGATGTTTAGAGATTTAACAGATTTTAAGCAAGTCTGGAGCCAGGGAAAGAGGAGCATGGAAAGGACAAAAGGGAATGTCTGTGATAGAGTGGAGGGCGGGAGAGAATAAAGGACAAAACCATGAGGCAAAAGGAGATGGTGATGGGACAAGTAAAGAAACAAAAGATGGGTCTAGAGGAGGTGTAAAGGGGAATATCAGCATATCAGAGGAGGAGGGAAAATCTGGCAAAGAGGAGAAGGATCCCACGTCCCGGGAATGTGGTGGAGAAAGGTGAGGAGACCCCAGGGGTGTGGCCCAACCCCCCCACCCCCGGCCATGTACCGATAGGGGACCCCCCCAGCACCAGCCCACACCACCCCCCCGGCCGTGAACCAGTAGGGGATCCCCACCCCCAGCCCACACCCCCCAGCCCCACCCCCCACCCCCAGCACGAGCTCACAAACCCCCAGCACCAGCCCACACCCCCCACACCCACACTCCCCAGCCCACACCCCCACCCCCCACCCCCAGCCCCACCCCCCACCCCCACCCCAGCCCACACCCCCCACCCCCACCCCCAGCCCCAGCACAAGCTCACAAACCCCCAGCACCAGCCCACACTCCCCACCCCCACCCCAGCCCACACCCCCCACCCCCACCCCCAGCCCACACTCCCCACCCCCAGCCCACACCCCCCACCCCCACCCCCAGCCCACACCCCTACTCACACCTCCATCGAGGATGGGCAAGAGACCAGAATTGGAGGAGCGCAGAGATCTCGGATGGTTGTAGAGCTGGAAAGAAGGTAGAAAATTGGGGAAACAAAATTCTACTCTTTTTAATTTCATATTTTAAGTTTACCGCTCTTTAATTAAAGGAGTAAACTGCGCTGCAATCTTAGGATATTCTTAAAAATGATGTTGTTTAATTTTTCTACAGGGACATCGATCATATCTTTTCTTCTGCAGCTTCCCTGAATGGAAGCTTCCTGGAAACAAGGCAAGTTCAAAGTGTACAGTGAGACTGATTTCGGGGAGGGTGGGTGTGGAGAGAGAGACCTGTGGTTCGGAGGGTGAGAACAATCAGATCAATGCTGTAATTTCACACTCCCAAAGTGGAGTCGAGGTCAAAGAGAGCAAGGGTCGTCGCTAGGGCTACAATATCGGTGTCGCTCCCCCAACCTGTGCTCTGTTCAAGCCTGGGATACTGCGTCCAGTCCTGGCCCCGCACCTCAGGGAGGCGTTGGAGAGCGCAGATTCACCAGAATGATACCGGGGCTCAAAGGGTTAAATTATGAGGACAGGCTAGGCTTGTATTCCCTCGAGTATAGAAGTTTAAGGGGTGATCTAATTGAGGTGTTAAGGTGTACCGTGGCTGCAGTGTGTACCATCTACAAAATGCACTGCAACAACTCGCCAAGACTTCTTCGGCAGCACCTCCCAAACCCGCCACCTCTTCCACCTAGAAGGCAGCAGGTGCATGGGAACACCACCACCTCCAAGTTACCCTCCAAGTCACACACCATTCTGACTTGGAAATATATCGGCCGATCATCGTCGTTGGGTCAAAATCCTGGAACTCCCTCCCTAACAGCACTGTGGGAGCACCTTCACCACACGGACTGCAGCGGTTCAAGAAGGCGGCTCACCACCACCTTCTCAAGGGCAGCTAGGGATGGGCAATAAATGCTGGCCTTGCCGGCGACGCCCACATCCCATGAACGAATAAAAAAAAAGATGATTAAAGGAGTCGATCGGGTCGATAGAGAGAAACTATTTCCTCTGGTGGGGGGAGTCCAGAACAAGGGGACAGGACCTTAAAATTAGAGCCAGGCCGTTCAGGGGTGATGTCGGGAAGCACTTCTTCACACAAAGGGGAGTGGAAATCTGGAACTCTCTCCCCCCAAAAGCTGTTGAGGCTGGAGGTCAATTGAAAATTTCAAACCTGAGATTGATAGATTTTTGTTGGGTAAGAGTATTAAGGGTTACGGAACCAAGGCGGGTGGATGGAGTTAAGATACAGATCAGCCGTGATCTTACTGAATGGCGGAACAGGCTCGAGGTTCCTCCTCCTCTTCCTACGTTCCCTATTGAAAGGATGAAATTACTAAATTTACCCTCATGTCTTTGGAGTTGCAAGGGCCTATTTGAAATGCAGTTGGCTCCGGACCATCTGTGTTCTAGGAAGTCTGGTGGAGAAATTGAAACGTAGAAACATAGAAGATAGCAGCAGGAGTAGGCCATTCGGCCCCTCGAGCCTGCTCCACCATTCAATGAGATCATGGCTGATCATCCAAATTCAGTATCCTGTCCCTGCCTTCTCCCCATATCCCTTGATTCCTTTAGCCTTAAGAAATATATCTAACTCCTTCTTAAATATATTTAATGTATTGGCCACAACTGCCTTTTGTGGTAGAGAATTCCACAGGTTCACCACTCTCTGGGTGAAGAAATTCCTCCTCATCTCTGTCCTAAATGGCTTACCCCTTATCCTTAAACTGTGACCTCTGGTTCTGGACTCCCCCGACCATCGGGAACATCCTTCCTGCATCTAGTCTGTCCAGTCCTGTCAGAATTTTATAAGTTTCAATGAGATCCCCTCTCATTCTTCTAAACTCCAGCGAGTATAAGCCCAATCGACCCAATCTCTCCTCATACGTCATTCCTGCCATCCCATTGAACTGTGCTGCGTCTGTTTTCCGGGAGCAGATTGGGGCCAAAAAGCACCAGTGTCACGGTGTTATCTCCCGCACTCCACTCCAGACACACCTCTGACCCCAAATTGGTGACCTCATGATTTCCCAAACGCTTCACAGCCAACTTTCAAAGTGCGGTCACTGTTGTGATGTAGGAAACGCAGCAGCCAATCTGCGCGCAGCGAGATCCCACAAACAGCAACGTGATAAATGACCAGATAATCTGGGTTTTTTTTAGTGATGTTGGTTGCAGGAAAAATATTGGCCCCAGGACCCTCTCCCGCTGCTCTTCTTCGAAATAGTGCCACGGGAACTTTTACGTCCAGCTGAGAGGGCCGACGGGATTCAGTTTCACGTCTCCTCCGAAAGATGGCACCTCCGACAGTGCAGCGCTCCCTCAGTATCACTCTGGGAGAGTCGGCCTGGGTTTTGTGCTCCAGTCTCTGGAGTGGGACTTGAACCCACGACCTTCTAGACTCAGAGGCGAGACAGTGTTGCCCACTGAGCCGCGGCTGACACCTGAGTCATCGTGGGAGTCCTTCACGTGAATTCTGGCAGTCAGCTGAGAGTGATTTTTCTGACTTGTGCTGCTGGTGGGGTCAGGCACCTCCGCACAAAATCTATCTTAATATATCAATTTATTTTCTCTCTCACACATGGCAGCTGTTGGTCATCCTGCCATCGCCATTTACACTTCATCTAGAGTCATCTTTTGTTTCTTAACTTGTCCCATTACCTCTCCTTTCGCCTTGCACCATCATCTCTTTTGTCATTTAATCTCTCCGGCCTTTCACCCTATCACAGACCTTCCCTTTGTTCTTTCCTCCCCTCCCCTCTCTCCCAGCCCCTACTGTTATGTATTGTGTGTTCTCCTCCCACCTGTGGTGACGCTGTCACAGCAGATAAATGGTTGGGTGTTCTCTTGGTTAAGTTTAGCTCTCTTTGTAGTCAGGGTTTGAGGCAGTCTACCTCTACCCTTGGTTAGTGAGTGCATTGAAAGTAACTTACCTGTTGAGCAATAATGTGGACCTTTCATTTAAGAGGGGAGGAATATGTTATGTATTGTGTGTTCTCCTCCCACCTGTGGTGGCGCTGTCACAGCAGGTAAATGGTTGGGTGTTCTCTTGGTTAAGTTTAGCTCTCTTTATTCAGAACTTTCCAGAACTTCCTGTCCTTCCTGAATAAAGCACTTTATGTTTGAATCTCTGAGTTCTGAGTTCTAATTGTGTCTAGGTAGAAAGGTACAGACACAACACCTACACTTGCTTAACAACCTGTTACATCTCTAACTTTTTCCAGTTCTGAGGAAGGATCATCGACCAGAAACGTTAACTCTGTTTCTCTCTCTCTCTCCACAGACGCTGCCTTGACCTGCTGAGTATTTCCAGCATCCGCAGTGTTTTTTTGATTTTGTGTTAATACATCAACCGTTGTGTAAAGTTGACACTTGTTTTACTGTTGTTTTTTTGGAACAGCGAGGGTAGCCATTTCAAAACCAGCAGAGCGGCCTCAGGAATTGACATGTCAGCGGTGAGCCTGTGGTTTGAGAAATTGGGGAAAAATCCCACACTTTTACAAGAGGTAATGTTGGCGATTACACCAGTCGGATTCTGGATGATGTGCTAGAAGGGGAACAACTTGCGGGGCGATGGGGAAAGAGCGGCGGCGCAAATTAAAGGGCAGGTGCCAGGCGGACATTTTTATTTGGAGCCACCTGCCAGCTCCTGCCCCCACCCTCTGGCCTCCTCCTGCGGGGTGCCGGCCGCGATCGCTCCGACCGGCGCGCCTCTTGAGTGCTGGGCTCTTTTGCCAGCACCCCGCTCCCTGGGTGGTCCAGCAGGGCCCCGGTGCGCGCTAGGCTAGGCCCCTCCCCTTTAATCAGGGGAGGAAGGCCTGTAATACCCGTGGCGCTAAGCTAGTCAATGGGAGCGCCCCAAGGGGGAGGGGGAGGGGGAGCGATTCCGGTAGTGCCCCGCCTGTACCCCCGGCGCTAACATTCAACTTCCAGCACAGAGGTGCGAGCTTGTTCGGGGTGCAAAAAGTAGCCAAAAATTATCCCCCTAAGTCTTTTGAACTTAGAGCAGAGTGGGTTAAGAGCAGATTTATTGCACCGGTGGTGGAGGGAGTGAATATTTAAGGTGGTGGATGGGGCGCCAATCAAGGGGGCTGCTTTGTCCTGGATGGTGTCGAGCTTCTCGAGTGTTGTTGGAGCTGCACTCATCCAGGCAAGTGGAGAGTATTCCATCACACTCCTGAGTTGTGCCTTGAGAGGCTCCTGTTGCTGAACGCATTGGGAACTCGGGCGTAACTCTCTGACAATGTTCCATCCACAAAGACATAAAGCTCCCCTCCCCCCACCACCGTGTTTCGGTTTGTTCACAGGATATTAAACCACATAAACAGAATTATTGCACCGATCTGGTCAATTTCAGCTGCTTAAATCGAGTTTGATTCAAATAGCAACTGGAAATTGGAAATACCCTCAACAGAGTGGGAGAAATAGTGTGAGCAGGCCTCGGTGTGTTCAGGACTCACTGTGAACGCCCTCAGTTTGTTCAGGCCTCAGGTCTCTGTGTGTTCAGGCCTCACTGTGAGCGGGCCTCAGGCCTCAGTGTGTTCAGTCCTCAGTGTGAACAGGCCTTAGTTTGTTCAGGCCTCACTGTGAGCGGGCCTCAGGCCTCAGTATGTTCAGGCCTCACTGTGAGCAGGCCTCAGGCCTCATTGTGTTCAGTCCTCGGTGTGAACAGGCCTCAGGCCGCAATGTGCCCAGGCCTCAGGTCTCGGGTCTCAGTGTGTTCAGGTCTCAGTGTGAACAGGCCTCAGTTTGTTCAGGCCTCAGTGTGTTCAGGCCTCAGGTCTCTGTGTGTTCAGGCCTCACTGTGAGCAGGCCTCAGGCCTCAGTGTGTTCAGCCCTCATGTGAGCAGGCCTCATTGTGCTCAGGACTCAGTGTGTTCAGACCTCAGGCCTCAGTGTGTCCAGGCCTCAATGTAGGTAGGCCTCTGCCAATGCCACTCTTGAACCGGCCATTTGGAGTTATGTGAGAACAGTGCAGGTTGACAGTTCCTCAACTTTTCTTTCCCTCTGAGAAATGGCTTTCCTCTGTTCTTCCGGTTCTGCAGATAGCCCAGTTACAATTGAGAACTAACTTTGTGAGAGAACGCTGGGGAGACTCCTGGGGAGTTTTATTGCACTGGTATGGGATTAGACTACCCGTATAATAAGGGTTCTGTCTTGAAAACCCACAAATTCAAAATGTTGGAATCCTGAAAGAAATCCTGTACCTACAGCAATTTATTATTGGATTAACCTTCATCCTCACCTAGAACTCCCCCGCGAACTCTGCGTTCCTCCAATTCTGGCCTCTTGCGCATCCCTGATTTCCTTCACTCCACCATTGGTGGCCGTGCCTTCAGTCTTCAAGGCCCCAAAATCAGGAATTCCCTCCCTAAACCTCTCTGCCTCTCTCTCCTCCTTTAAGATGCTCCTTAAAACCGACCTCTTTGACCAAGCTTTTGGTCACCTGCCGTAATATCTCCTTATGTGGCTCGGTGTCAAATTTTGTCTGATAATCGCTCCTGTGAAGCACCTTGGGATGTTTTACTATGTTAAAGGTGTTATATGAATGCAAGTTGTTGTTGTTGATTATATATTAGTTACACACCAATTTTTTTTTCACTAGGTAACTAATGCTGTAGAGAATAATTTGATCCCTTCATTATCTAAATCTCCTGCTGGCGTGGAGGCTCTTCGGGTGTACCTTGTTCTGCCAGAGCTCATAGACGTCCAGACAGAGCAAAACAACATGGTGAAGCTTACAAGTCTTCTGAGTACAGCTATCGTGGCACACGAGGAAAGCCAACTGGAGATCCTTGGTAAGAAATGATCCTAAATTTACATACACCCCGGAACCAATGACCAGATTCTAATACAAAAGCAAAACACCGCGGGTGCTGGTATATCTGAAATAGAAACAGAAAATGCTGGAAACACTCAACAGGTCAGGCAGCATCTGTGGAAAGAGAAAAACAGAGTTAATCAGGTCGATGACCTTTCATCAGAACTGGAAGAAATTAAGAGATTTAACCGTTAATAAGTTAGCACTGAACCATTTACAGCTCCTCTAGACCCATCTTATATTTCTTTACTTGTCCCATTACCATCTCCTCTTGCCTCGCACCATCATCCCTTTTGTCATTTACTCACTCCTGCCTTCCGCCCTATCACAGACTTTCCCTTTTGTTCTTCCCTCTCTCCCCACCCCCCCACCCGGCCTCTGTACTTGCTTATAAACTGTTAAATGTGCCTTTGGACCCTCTCCTTAACTATCTCCAATTTTCCCCTTTTTCTCTTCGACTCGATGACTACTGTTTTTCCCCCCTCAATGTAAAGCGCTTTGAGATAGAAACATAGAAGATAGGAGCAGGAGTAGGCCATTCAGCCCCTCGAGCCTGCTCCGCCATTTAATGAGATCATGGCTGATCATCCAAATTCAGTACCCTGTCCCTGCTTTCTCCCCATATCCCTTGATCCCTTTAGCCTTAAGAAATATATCTAACTCCTTCTTGAATATATTTAATGAATTGGCCTCAACTGCCTTCTGTGGTAGAGAATTCCACAGGTTCACCACTCTCTGGGTGAAGAAATTCCTCCTCATCTCTGTCCTAAATGGCCTACCCCTTATCCTTAGACTGTGACCCCTGGTTCGGGACTCCCCGGCCATCAGGAACATCCTTCCTGCATCTAGTCTGTCTAGTCCTGTTAGAATTTTATAAGTTTCAATGAGATCCCCTCTCATTCTTCTAAACTCCAGCGAGTATAAGCCCAATCGACCCAATCTCTCCTCATACGTCATTCCTGCCATCCCAGGCATCAGTCTGGGAGATATCTCCCTGTGTGTGAGGAGTGCTCTCGGAATCAAAGTTGTTTTTTGTTGTAGATTACTATAGCGCAGAAGAGCTCTCCACTTGGTCCCATTCCATTGCCCTTTTCCCTCTACCCTTTGGCATTTTTCTTTTTTTTTTAAAGTGTCGGATTGTGTCAGTGTTTGGCATTCTTGCTTGTGAGTCAGTTGGTTGTGGGTTCCAGCCACACTCCGATCTAGGCTGACACCTCAGTGCAGTACTGAAGGAGAGCTGCAGTGTTGGAGGTACAAAAAGATCCCACGGCATTTTTTTCAAAGAAGGGCCTGGAATTTTCCTGTTCTCTTCGGCCAAACTTCATACCTCATGTGGGTGGGTGAT
Organism: Somniosus microcephalus; assembly: GCF_052327205.1. Lineage (NCBI taxonomy): Eukaryota > Metazoa > Chordata > Chondrichthyes > Squaliformes > Somniosidae > Somniosus > Somniosus microcephalus. The sequence goes on along the minus strand of NC_140988.1, from coordinate 7,094,103 downwards.
ACACGGGTACGGTAGCATAGTGGTTATGTTACTGGGCCAGTAATTAATGATCCTGGAAACGTGAGTTCAAATCCCACCACAAGTAGCTGAGGAATTTAAATTCAATTAATTAAATAAATCTGGAATCAAAAACTAGCATCAGAAATGAAACTACCAGATTGTCATAAAAACCCATCTGGTTCACTTGTGTGCTTTAGTGGAAGGAAATCTGCTGTCCTTACCCGGTCTGGCCTATATGTGACTCCAGACCCACAGCAATGTGGTTGACTCTTAACTGCCCTCTGCAGTTCAAGAAGGCGGATCACCACCACCTTCTCGAGGGCAATTAGGGATGGGCAATAAATGCTGGCCTTGCCAGCGACGCCCACATTCCAGGAACGAATATTTAAAAAAATCTCTAACTTTCTCCAGTTCTGACGAAATGTCATTGACCTGAAACGTAGGGCTGGATTTTGTCAATGGGGAGCTTTTGGAGGCGGGACTCCCACTTTTTGGGTTGTAGTCTCGCCTCCATCGACTTGTGGCCAACCCACGCTATTTTCCCTTGATTGACCTTGTTAAGCCCGCCCAGTGGGCTCAGCAGGCCAATTAAGGGACACCTGGTTACTGGTGACATCAGCGATTGACATTTCATCTGTCAAGAGCTTTTGACAGATGAAAAATCAGCGTTTGACAGCTCTGTGAAGCTGTCAAACACTGACGATCTGTCTTCTAACTTGAGTCCTTCTACTCAGACTCAGTTAGAGATCTCTCCAGACCAGAAAGCAGAGGCTGCAGCTTTTGACAGTTCAGCGGCCATTCTGCTTTCTGTGCCGGTGAGATGAGGGACTCCCGAGAACTGAAGGAAGGAAGCCTGCAGGAGAAAGTAAAGGTAAGTAAAACTTATTAAAACACTTTACACTTACCTCACACACTAACCTCTGCACACATGCACCCATCACTCACCTGCACAACGGACATCTCGACCCCTCCAACCCCTTCAGACCGACGGTCCGCCTCGCTAACTTGGCGTGGTTCGGAGCCGTCGGGAAGCCCACACTTCAGGGCTAAAAATAGGGATTAGGCTAAAAAACTGCCTGTTAACTACCTGTTAACAGGCAGCTAATTGGCACTAATCCCCTTCCCACCTCGGGGAGGTGGCTCCCAGCACAGGCCGGGTACCCGCCTCCTGGGAAACTGGCACGGAAGCGGGTTGGGGGGCGGGATGGGTTCCTGCCCCCCGATTCTGCAATTTTCCCACCATCCCGCCTCCAAACCCGCCTCCTCGGGGCTTGGAATATCGAGCCCATTAACTCTGTTTCTCTCTCCACAGATGCTGCCTGACCTGCCGAGTGTTTCCAGCATTTTCTGTTTAATATTTTCAGATTTCCAGCATCTGCCTTTGTATGGGCAACACATTCTGCCAGTTTACCACCCAAACGCTTGAAAGTGAGAATTACCCTTCACATTTTTCTACATTTGAACTGCGCCTGCCCATCCTGCTATAGCCTCCTGCCGTCTTTATCCATTTGTCGCAACCCACCACAGCCCTCCCCCACCCCCACCCCCAATTTGGTGTAGTCAGCAACCTTCAATATCATTCCCCTAAATTTCTCAGCCCTGCAGAGTATGATAGCGAAATAGGCTACAAAATCCAGCCAAGAATCTCATTCTCCAGCATTGACCGTTACCTTGATGAGCACCAAATTCAACCAAAAAAATAAATAAATTCAGAATCCCCAGTAATAAATAAAGCAAATTTCTGCTTCAGTGATGTGTTTAATTCTTAAGATGAATCAAAATGAGACTTATTTTATTTTAATTTTTTTTTTGCTTCTCCCTCAACTATTGACCAGAATCTTGGTGGAGTAACCTCAATGAATTTTTCTTCAAGAAACTTGTGGCAATGTATAAAAGTGTGTCTCACCGGCTTCTGCGGGAGAGCTCCAGTGAGCCAAAGGAATTTCCCGACAAACTGTGCAATTGTTTAAATATTTTGCAAAGACTTTACAAGGTAAGCTCGACTGTGGTAAGTGTCCTGACCTGATCTGCGTCCGTCTAAAATATAAAACTATTGGAGTGATTAGATGCTGAGAGACTGTTTCCCCTGGCTGGGGAGCCTAGAACCAGGGGTCACAGTCTCAGAATAAGGGGTCGGCCATTTAAGACTGAGACGAGGAGGAATTTCTTCACTCAGAGGGCGGTGAATCTTTGGAATTCTCTGCCCCAGAGGGCTGTGGAGGCTCAGTCGTTGAGTATATTCAAGGCTGAGATAGAAAGATTTTTGGACTCTCGGGGAATCAAGGGATATGGGGATCGGGCGGGAAAGTGGAGTTGGGGTCGAAGATCAACCATGATCTTATTGAATGGCGGAGCAGGCTCGAGGGGCCGAGTGGCCGACTCCTGCTCCTAATTCTTATGTTCTTGTGTTCTTAACTACCTGGAATCATCTAAGTGTCTCATTCACAAATGAAACATTTTGGAATCTTCATCAAGCTTAAGAAGTGATTTCACTTCATTAGCACCCGGGCTCCTTTGGAAAAATGAGCATCTCAATTCAATTTTATTTGCCATATGTAACCAGTACAAGTACAATTACAATGGAATGCTTACTCCCCGTGGGGACACGTCAGCTATTCTTACAGCGCCGTGTTCAGAAAGTCAATACAATGGCTTCCAGTGGCAGTGGGAGCACGATGTCCCTCAGCCGCTCCGTCCTCCTCGTCACCGCGGCCTCCTCTCCGGTCGCTGCGGCCTCCACCTCACCATCACCGGCTCCACGGTCCGACGGCCCGGGGCCTGCTTCTCCCTCTCACGGTTCGGCCTCTGGCCGCCATGCTCGGCTCCCCTCCTCCCAGTCGGAATGCCTTCCCGCCAAGGAACTGCCGGCCGACGTGTTCCAGCGGGTTGTCGTGGCTGCTGCTGCTGCTCACCGCGCTGCGCTGCCTCTGCCCACCGCGCTGCGCTGCCTCTGCTCACCGCACTGCGCTGCTGCTGCTCACCGCGCTGCACTGCCTCTGCCCGAGCAACACCTGTAAATATTCCACAGTTGAGAAGAAACTTACATTGTAAACTGTGTACAATTTTGGCCTCCTTACCTAAGGAAGGATACACTTGCCTTAGAGGGCGTGCAACGAAGGTTCACTAGATTCTGTTATTTTTCTTCGTTCCTGGGATGTGGGCGTCGCTGGCAAGGCCGGCATTTCTTGCCCATCCCTAGTTGCTCTTGAGAAGGTGGTGGTGAGCCACCTTCTTGAACCGCTGCAGTCCGTGTGGTGAAGGTGCTCCCACAGTGCTGTTAGGGAGGGAGTTCCAGGATTTTGACCCAGCGACGATGAAGGAACGGCCGATATATTTCCAAGTCAGAATGGTGTGTAAATTGGAGGGGAACTTGGAGGTGGTGGTGTTCCCATGCGCCTGCTCTCCTTGTCCTTCTAGGTGGTAGAGGTCGTGGATTTGGGAGTTGCTGCAGTGCATCTTGCAGATGGTACACACTGAAGCCATGGTTCATCGGTGGTGGAGGGAGTGAATGTTTAAGGTGGTGGATGGGGTGCCAATCAAGCGGCTTGCTTTGTCCTGGATGGTGTTGAGCTTCTTGAGTGTTGTTGGAGCTGCATTCATCCAGGCAAGTGGAGAGTATTCCATCACACTCCTGACTTGTGCCTTGTAGATGGTGGAAAGGCTTTGAGAAGTCAGAAGGTGAGACACTTGCCACAGAATACCCATCCTCTGACCTGCTCTTGTAGCCACAGTATTTATGTGGCTGGTCCTGTTATGTTTCTGGTCAATGGTGTCCCCCAGGATGTTGATGGTGGGAGATTTGATGATGGTAATGCTGTTGAATGTGGTGGTGTTTAGACTGGAATGGGGGGGATTGTCCCATGAGGAGAGATTGAGTAGACTCCACCTCTATTCCCAGGAGTTTAGAAGAATGAGAAGTGATCTCATTGAAACTATAAAATTCTTAAGGGGCTTGAAAGGGTAAATGCAGGGAAGCTGTTTCCCCCTGGCTGGGGAGTCTAGAACCAGGGGTCACAGTCTCAGAATAAGGGGTCGGCCATTTATGCCTTTCACGACTTCAGGACATCCCAAAGCATTTCACGGCCAATGAAGTACTCTTTTGAAGTGTAGTCGTTGTTGTAATTTAGGAAACGCGGCAGCCAATTTGCACACAGCAAGCTCCCACAAACTGCAATGAAATAAAGGAGCAGGTATTCTGTTTCAGTGATGTTGGTTGAGGGATAAATGTTGGCCCAAGACACCGGGGAGAACTCCCCTGCTTTTCTTCGAAATAGTGTCGCAGTGTACAATTTAAAAAAATATATTGCTTATTTAATTAGTGCTGGCAGTTTACAACATACTTTGCGCAACTCTCGTTAAAGAGGATTAAATACAGCTCGTGGAATCGATGTGGTGCTGGGTTATAGATCCTCGATAGAAACATAGAAGATAGGAGCAGGAGTAGGCCATTCGGCCCTTCGAGCCTGTTCCGCCATTTAATGAGATCATGGCTGATCATCCAAATTCAGTACCCTGTCCCTGCTTTCTCCCCATATCCCTTGATCCCTTTAGCCTTAAGAAATATATCTAACTCCTTCTTGAATATATTTAATGAATTGGCCTCAACTGCCTTGTGTGGTAGAGAATTCCACAGGTTCATCACTCTCTGGGTGAAGAAATTCCTCCTCATCTCTGTCCTAGATAGATCTGTTGCAAGGCTGTTTTAAGATAAGCTTGTACTAAACTCTGCAAAGGTTATTTAACATGTTAATAAACAGCATAAAGTTTTGTACCAAATTACGTTTCAATCAATTCTGTCCACAGATAAATTCAACCGCAAGTGTTAAAATCCAGGAGAACAATTTCTACATATCTCCAGCAGAGGTCTTTGGTGGTCTGCCCATCTCCTGTGTAAGTTCAAAAAATTGGTGATCAAGTATTTTGTTTGGATCCCATCTTTATGACTGCAATGATCACTTGCATTTATATAGCGCCTTTAACATAGTAAAACGTCCCAAGGCGCTTCACAGGAGCGATCATCAAACGAAGTTTGACACCGAGCCACATAAGGAGATATTAGGACAGGTGACCAAAGGCTTGGTCAATGAGGTAGGTTTGAAGAAGCGTCTTAAAGGAGGAGAGAGAGGCGGAGAGTTTAGAAATTACTTACCTAGACTGGAGCCTCCAGGATCCCACCGTCTATGATTTATACCTTCTCTCCTGAGCAAGAAACAAGTCCAAATTCGGCGGTTCCTTCCTTACAAATGACATCATTGGAACCCGACTGCAATTCTAACTCAGGCCTGAGCGGAGAAACTGCTGCCACCTTCCCGCCAGGTTGAAGCAGGGCGGAAGAGGATCAACCCAAAAGTTCCTCTTTCTCTTGTGGGACCAGGTGGAGCAGGAGTACAATGAGAGCTTAGGCTACCCTTGCCTTGGTCTCCTACCCATCCTGGGAAGTGAGGAAGGAGCGCTGGGAGGAGTTGGTGGCTGGGCCAGTGCTAGGTGTGAGGCGGGAGTGGTGTTAGTGTGCGGTGTGCAGAGAGGGAAGGAAGATGTGAGAATGCTTGGAAGAGAGTTGCTGCCATGTGATGGAGGGAAGGGAATTATTGAGTGTGGTGAGGGAGAGGCGAAGGTGCTGTCGAGACAGCTGTTCTCTAATTCCTAGTTCTCTAAGATTCTCTAGTTCAGGGTACGAAAGGCCAAGGTTCATGCGAGACACTGTATTTATTTTACTAGGCGCTAAAGAATTTTAATTTGGCATTCAGGCACGACAGTTTCTGCCAGAAAGTAGGTAGTAGCTTCTCATACGACCTTGCTAGCGAGCACAACTCAGGAACGAAGGGGTGATCGGGTCCCTTGTCTTGGGCGATAAGGAGGTCCCTCACCTATACCATCTTGTGCAAACGTCACAGGTGGTGCTCCTGAAAATCCTTGCAGCTTGGGCTGTTTTATACGTTTCCTTCTTCCGCTCTCCCACTCAGCGTTATACCATATTTGGGCTTATTTTCAGTTCTAACACTAAAGAATTTCTTATCAGTTCCTCGGGCCTTTGTTTCTTACGATAGCAAAATACTGCGGACGCTGGAAATCCGAAGTAACAACAGAAAACGCTGGAAAAACTCAGCAGGCGAGGCAGCATCCGTGGAGAGAGAAACAGAGTCAACGTTTCAGGTCGAAGACCCTTCGTCAGAACTGGAAAAAAAGCAGGAAATGAAACAGATTTTGTTTCTTATCTCTGCAAGTGCCAGCATTGTTAGCAAGCGCCAACCTTGTACCTCACCAAGGCCCCAGCTAGTCTTGCTGACACATACTTTTCTCTCCAAACATCTGATTTTGGCTGTTGGCGGTTCCGTGTTCATATTTTTAACCAAATTCTGCTCTTTTATCAAGTTCCTTCCTTTATCCATCTCATGGAGCATTACCCTGACAGTTCTCACTCATAGAATCATAGAAATTTACAGCACAGAAGGAGGCCATTCGGCCCATCGTGTCTGTGCTGGCCGACAAAGAGCTCTCCAGCCTAATCCCACTTCCCAGCTCTTGGTCCGTAGCCCTGTAGGTTACGGCACTTCAAGTGCATATCCAAGTACTTTTTAAATGTGATGAGGGTTTCTGCCTCTCCCACCCTTTCAGGCAGTGAGTTCCAGACCCCCACCACCCTCTGGGTGAAAAAAATTCTCCTCAAATCCCCTCTAATCCTTCTACCCATTACTTTAAATCTCTGCCCCCTGGTTATTGACCTCTCTGCTAAGGGAAATAGGTCCTTCCTATCCACTCTATCTCGACCCCTCATAATTTTATACACCTCAATTAAATCTCCCCTCAGCCTCCTTTGTTCCAAAGAAAACAACCCCAGCCTCTCCAATCTTTCCTCGTAGCTAAAATTCCCCAGTCCAGGCAACATCCTGGTAAATCTCCTCTGCACCCCCTCTAGCACAATCACACCCTTCCTGTAATGTGGTGACCAGAACTGCACACAGCACTCTAGCTGAGGCCTAACTAGTGTTTTATACAGTTCAAGCATAACCTCCCTGCTCTTATATTCTATGCCTCGGATAATAAAGGAAAGTATCCCGTATGCTTTCTTGACCACCTTACCTACCTGTCCTGCTACCTTCAGGGATCTGTGGACATGCACTCCAAGGTCCCTTTGATCCTCTGCACTTCTCAGTGTCCTACCATTTAATGTGTATTCCCTTGCCTTGTTAGCCCTCCCCAAATGCATTACCTCACACTTCTCCAGATTGAATCCCATTTGCCACTGTTCTGCCCACCTGACCAGTCCATTGATATCTTCCTGCAGTCGACAGCTTTCTTCTTCATCATCAACCACACGACCAATTTTTTGTATCATCTGCAAACTTCTTAATCATACTTCCTACATTCAAGTCCAAATTATTTATATTTACCACAGAAAGCAAAGGACCCAGTACTGAGCCCTGCGGAACCCCACTGGAAACAGCCTTCCAGTCACAAAAACACCCTTCGACCATTACCCTTTGTTTCCTGCCACTGAGCCAATTTTAGATCAAACTTGACACTTTGCCTTGGATCCCATGGGCTTTTACTTTCGTGACCAGTCTGCCATGTGGGACCTTATCAAAAGCCTTGCTAAAATCCACATAGACTACATCAAACGCATTACCCTACATCAAACGCCTTGTTACCTCCTCAAAAAAATTCAATCAAGTTAGTCAGACACGACCTTCCCTTAACAAATCCATGCTGACACTCCATTGGCCTTTACTTAGTCCTTCTTACGTGTCAGTCATGGCTCAGTTGGTAGCACCCTTGCCTCTGAGTCAGAAGATCGTGGGCTCAAGTCCCACTCCAGAGACTTGAGCACAAAAATCCAGGCTGACGCTCCAGTGCAGTATTGAGGGAGTGCTGCACTGTCGGAGGTGCTGTCTTTCGGATGAGATGTTAAACCGAGGCCCCGTCTGCCCTCTCGGGTAGACATAAAATATACCACGGCACAATTTCGAAGAAGAACAAGGGTGTTCTCCCAAGCGTTCTGCTCAATGTTTATCCCTCAATCAAAGTAATTAAAACAGATTATCTGCTCATTATCACATTGCTGTCTGTGGGAGCTTGCTGTGTGCAAATTGGCTGCTGTGTTTCCCACATTACAACAGTGGCTACACTTCAAAATAGTACTTCATTGGCTGTAAAGCACTTTGGGATGTCCAGTGGTCATGAAAGGTGGCACCTTTAAAAGCAGGCACCAGAATAAGGTCTATATCAAAAAGTCCATAAACGGCAGTAGGTTCCTGTAAATATAGGGCACAACACCAAAAATTTGTACAACAAAGCTATGGCTCAGGAAAAGGAATGATAGGAAGTATCATCGGTGAGGTGTGACAAGACATGGAGCCCCACATCCCTGTCTAGCAATCTGTTCAAAGCTCTAAGCGTCATAAAACAGCTGATAGTGTTGAATGCAGTAGGAACTAGACCATAATAAGAGACACAACGGCCCGTATTTTCCGATCCCTATGGGTGGGTACGTGCTGTGTACACACCCGTAGGGACATCGGAAATGCCAGTTTCAAGCATGCGAACTGCACGCGCTGAAAACCGGCATTTCCAATCTGTCAAGAATCCTCTTGACAGATCATCTGCCTGCTCTGGAGAAGGGCCTTTGTGGGGGGGAGAGTTCCACTCTCTGCAGAACCTCCGCCCGCAGAAATCACTCATTTATAATTTTAAAATACTTTTAAAAAAGGTAAGTTTATTTTTAGTCCCGTAAAAAACTTTAATTATTTTTTTCAAAAAGTTAAATTTTTGTTTAAAATATTTAATTTAATGTAATTTTAATTCATTTTAAAAACGTGATGGTTTTTTTAAAATGTATTTAATGTTTTGATGTCTTTTTTCAGTGATCCCCATTCATACTTTTGACGGGTCTATCTGTCAAAAGTATGAAGAGAGATTCCCTTCTTTCATTGGCTCGCCTGGCCCACGTGATCCCAGGGACGCTTGCGAACCGCCTGCGTTCTGCGATACCTGGGCCCTGCATATTTCGACTGTGGAGAGGCCCCAGATCGGAAATGGCCGGACCTCGTGAGCCCTCAGGGAAATGGCGGAGACTTTGAACAAATATTTTGTATCGGTCTTCACGGTAGAAGACACTAAAAGCATCCCAATAATGGATAATCAAGGGGCTATTTGGGGTGGGGAAGGGAAACTTAAAACAATCACTATTACTAGAGAGAAAGTATTAGGCAAATTAATGGGACTAAAGGTGGACAAGTCCCCTGGACCCGATGGCCTGCATCCTAGAGTCTTAAAAGAGGTGGCTGCAGAGATAGTGAATGCATTGGTTGTAATCTACCAAATTCCCTGGATTCTGGAGAGGTCCCAGCGGACTGGAAAACCGCAAATGTAACGCCCCTATTTAAGAAAGGAGGGAGACAGAAAGCAGGCAACTATCGACCAGTTAGCCTAACATCTGTCATTGGGAAAATGCTGGAGTCCATCATTAAGGAAGTGGTAGCAAATCATAATATAGTCAAGCAGAGTCAGCACGGTTTTATGAAAAGGAAATCATGTTTGACAAATTTGCTGGAGTTCTTTGAGGATGTAACAAGCAGGGTGGATAAAGGGGAACCAGTAGATGTCGTGTATTTGGATTTCCAGAAGGCATTCGATAAGGTGCCACAATAAAAGGTCACTGCACAAGATAAAAGCTCACAGGATTGGGGGTAATATATTAGCATGGATAGAGGATTGGCTAACTAACAGAAAACAGAGAGTTGGGATAAATGGGTCATTTTCAGGTTGGCAAACTGTAACTAGTGGGGAGCCGCATGGATCAGTGCTGGGGCCTCAACTATTTACAATCTATATTAATGACTTGGATGAAGGGACCGAGTGTAATGTAGCCGAATTTGCTGATGATACAAAGATAGGTGGGAAAGCAAATTGTGTGGAGGACGCAAAGAATCTCCAAAGGGATATAGACAGGCTAAGTGAGTGGGCAAAAATCTGGCAGATGGAGTTTAATGTGGGAAAATGCGAGGTTATCCACTTTGGTAGGAAAAATAAAAAAGCTAATTATTATTTAAATGGAGAGAGATTACAAAATGCTGAGGTACAGAGGGACCTGGGGGTCCTTGTACATGAATCACAAAAAGTTAGCATGCAGGTACAGCAAGTAATTAGGAAGGCAAATGGAATGTTGGCCTTTATTGCAAAGGGAATGGAGTATAAAAGTAGGGAAGTCCTGTTACAACTGTACTTGCTGGTGAGACAACACCTGGAATACTGCGGACAGCTTTGGTCTCCTTATTTAAGGAAGTATATACTTGCATTGGAGGCAGTTCAGTGAAGGTTCACGAGGTTGATTCAAGAGATGAGGGGGTTGTCTTATGAGGAAAGGTTGAGCAGGTTGGGCCTATACTCATTGGAGTTTAGAAGAATGAGAGGGGATCTTATTGAAACATATAAGATTCTGAAGGGGCTCGACAGGGTAGGTGCAGAGAGGATGTTGCCCCTCGTGGGAGGATCTAGAACTAGGGGGGCATAATTTCAGAATAAGGGGGCACCCATTTAAATTGGAAATGAGGAGCAATTTCTTCTTTCAGAGGGCCGTGAATCTTTGGAATTCTCTTCCCCAGAGAGATGTGGAGGCGGAGTCATTGAATATATTTAAGGTGGAGATAGACTGATTTTTGAACGATAAGGGAGTCGAGGGTTATGGGGAGCGGGCAGGGAAGTGGAGTTGAGGCCAAGATCAGATCAGCCATGATCTTATTGAATGGCGGAGCAGGCTCGAGGGGCCGAATGGCCTCCTCCTGCTCCTATTTCTTATGTTCTTATGTTCAATCATCCGTGGCACTTATCCTATCACTTATGATAGAACTAGTCTGTGTTCAAGGAAGGTTATTATCAATGATCCCATTAGAGGCATCATTGTTCCCAGTAGAGGCATTAATGATTTTAATGGCAGTTAAACTAAGATTAATAGACATTAATTATCAAATATAAATCTGAATTGTTAATTTGATTTTTTTTCCACAGAGAGCACTGTTACAATTAATTCCCTACACTTGCATCTTTAATACGGAAAACAAAATTAAGATTTTCAGGAGAGTCTCCCACTTGCAAATTCTAGTAAGTATTATTGTATAGTTCTGGTTTATTGTATATTGATAGTCTTTTAGTTAGATTGTTTTGCAAAACATTTTCCTAATATTACATTATTTCTTCCAGCAAGGAGAAATCATTGATGAAAGGATGAATTTTGGCAATAATAGGAACACCGATGACCCTACTGGAAACATTGATGCATCTACTGGGAACATTAATGCCTCTACTGGGAACATTGATGCCTCTACTGGGAACACTGTTGCCCCTAATGACAATATTGATGCCCCTAATGGCAACATTGATGCTGCTACTGGGAACATTAATGCCTCTACTGGGAACATTGATGCCTCTACTGGGAACACTGTTGCCCCTAATGACAACATTGATGCCCCTAATGGCAACATTGATGCTGCTACTGGGAACATTAATGCCTCTACTGGGAACATTGAAACTTCTAATGGGAACATTAATGCCTCTACTGGGAACACTGAAGCTTCTATTGGGAACATTAATGTCTCTACTGGGAACATTGAAGCTTCTAATGGGAACATTAATGCCTCTACTGGGAACACTGAAGCTTCTAATGGGAACATTAATGCCTCTACTGGGAACACTGTTGCCCCTAATGACAACATTGATGCCCCTAATGGCAACATTGATGCTGCTACTGAGAACATTAATGCCTCTACTGGGAACACTGAAGCTTCTACTGGGAACATTAATGCCTCTACTGGGAACACTGAAGCTTCTAATGGGAACATTAATGCCTCTACTGGGAACACTGAAGCTTCTAATGGGAACAATAATGCCTCTACTGGGAACATTGATGCCTCTACTGGGAACACTGTTGCCCCTAATGGGATCAATGATGCCTCTAATGGGATCGTTGATGCTTCTACTGGGAACACTGATGCATCTACTGTGGACATTGATGCATTTACTGGGAACATTGATGCCTCCAGTGGGATCGTTGATGCTTCTACTGGGAACACTGATGTAGCTACTGGGGACGTTGATGCCTCTACTGGGAATACTGATGTCACTAATGGGATTTTTTGGGAAGGATGCAACGATGATGATTATGCTTATGAAGATTCTGATTGTGAGGATTATGAGGATTACAGGCCATTTGATGAAAGTGATTATGATTTTTACTCAGCGTTTTTTAATGAAATTTTTGGTTTCCCTGAGTTCTCTCCTCCTGGATGCTTTCTACTTATCAACAGAACGGAGATCCTTCAAAACACTTTGGCACAATTACGATGCTGTAGTGATATAAAACTCCGTGGTTCATTTCAGGTAAACGTTTACCAGTTTAAAAAAATTGGCATTCCCATTGCTATTTGTGGGATCTTGCTGTGTGTAAATTAGCTTCTCTGTTTGCTAACAGTGACTGCACTTCAGAAGTAATTCTTTGGGATGTCCTGAGGAAATGACAAGACACAAATGAATGGTTTCTTTGTTTCATTCTTTCTCTCCATCTTTCCGCTCTGTTTTGCTTAATATAAGAACATAAGAATTATTAAGAACTAGATGATTTGGCTCAACAAGCCAGTCCCTTTTTTAATTGATCCCAACCCATCTATTAATCTTCACTTCACATCCCTCCACTTTTCAGAAATAGATCTTGTTGCCTCTTACTGCTTCCCCTTAAAGTAAAAACACTCCCTGACTTTTCACTCCTAACATGGTTCGACCATACTTGGAGTAGTGTGCATAGTTCTGATCTCCGTGTTACAAAAAGGATATAGAGACACTGGTCAAGGTGCAAAAAAGGATTCACAAGGGTGGTACCAGAACTAAGTTAATATAGTACAAAAGCAAAATACTGCGGATGCCAGAAATCTGAAATAAAATCAGGAAATGCTGGAAATACTCAACAGGTCAGGCAGCATCTGTAGAGAGAGAAACAGAGTTAACGTTTCAGGTCGATGACCCTTTGTCAGAACTGGGAAAAGTTGGAGATGGAACAGATTTTTAAGCAAGTGTAGGAGCAGGGAAAGGGGGGAGGGGAGGAAAGAACAAAAGGGAAGGTCTGTGCTAGGATGGAAGGCAGGAGAGATTAAAAGACAAAAGGGATGATGGTGCAAGGCAAAAGGAGATGGTAATGGGACAAGTTAAGAAACAAGAGATGGCTCCAGATGAAGTGTAAATGGCAGAATGATCGACAGCTGCCATGTGAGAGAGAAAAAATATGGGGGCCGAGGTTATGGTCTGAAACTGTTGAACTCGATGTTGAGTCCGGCAGGCTGTAAAGTGTCTAATCGAAAGATGAGGGTGCTGTTCCTCGAGCTTACGTTGAGCTTTGTTGGAACAGTGTAAGAGGCCGAGGACAGAGAGGTCAGAGTGGGAGTGGAGCGGAGAATTAAAGTGACAGGCGACCAGAAGCTCGGGGTCATGCTTACGGACTGAACGGAGGTGTTCCGCAAAGCAGTCACCTGACCTGCGTTTGGTCTCCCCAATGTAGAGGAGACCACATCGTGAGCAGCGAATACAGTACACTAGATTGCAAGAAGTACAAGTAAATCACTGTTTCACCTGGAAGGGGTGTTTGGGGCCCTGGACAGTGGGAAGGGGGGAGGTATAAGGGCAGGTGTTGCATCTCCTGCGTTTGCACGGGAAGGTGCCAGGCGAAGGGGAAGGGAAAGGGGAAGAGGAGTCAAAGGAGAAGTTGTTCAATGTGAGAACTAGTTCAGCCAGGTGGAGGAGGGTGGTGGTGGATGGGGACTGGTTGGGCCTCTGTTCAAGGAAGAAGCGGAGCGCCCTCAGGCCGTCCTGGTGGGGGATGGAGGTGTAGAGGGATTGGACATCCAAAAGGAGACGCTTAGGGCTTGGAAACTGAAAACTGTTAAAGTGGTGGAGGGCATCAGAAGAATCTCAGATGTAGGTGGGAAGAGACTGGACAAGAGGAGAAAAAATAGAGTAGAGATAGGAAGAGTTAAGTTCTGTGGGGCAAGAACAGGCTGAAATGATGGGTCTACCAGGGCAGAGCTGTTTGTGGATCTTGGGAAGGAGGTAGAAGCGGGCTGTGCGGGATTGGGGGACTATGAGGTTGACAGCCATGGAGGGAAGATCTCCAGAGGCAATGAAGACAGTGACAGTCTTGGAAAAAATGGCTTGATGTTTGCTAGTGGAGTCATGGTCCAGGAGGAGGTAGGAGGAGGCGTCGGAGAGTTGGCGTTCAGCCTCGGCTAGGTAGAGGTCGGTTCGCCAAACAACAACAGCACCACCTTTGTCAGCAGGTTTAATGACAATGTTGGGGTTGGATCTGAGAGAATGGAGTGCTGCAAGTTCAGAGGGAGGTAGGTTGGAGTGAGTGAGGGGAGCAGAGAAATGGAGACGGCCGATGTCACGCCGGCAGTGAGCAATCTAGAGAGGTTAAGAGGCCAGAGGGAGGGGTCCAGGTAGAACGAGAATTCTGAAAGCGGGAGAAAGGTTCAGCCGTGCAGGGGGAAGGCTCCTGGCCAAAGAAGTGAGCGCGGAGACGAAGGCGACAAAAAAAGAGCTCAGCGTCGTGCCGAGCTCAAAATTCGTTGAGGTGGGGGCGAAAGGGGATGAAGCGCAGACCTTTGCTGAGGACTGATCGTTCGGGGTCAGAGAGGGGAAGGTCAGAGGGGATAGTGAAAACACGGCAGGGGGTGAGATTGGGAGAAGAGATGGGTGTGGTGTATGTAACTTGTTCCACCTTAAGAGAACTTAAACCTGTTCCACCTTAAGAGATGTACTACTTTCTCTGGCTGCTGTATACGGTAATACCGGTGGTGACCACACCGGTATATAAGTGCTGTGTAGTAATTTGCTGGGTAGTACAGCCCTAACCTCCGAATAGTAAAGACCTATTGAAAAGTTATTCTTGTAGTCTGTGTCAGTAATTGACCTTAAATATAACTGGAACACACAGACTTAACAGTGGCGACGAGTCCGATCTTACCCTGCGGCAGTTTACATCCACGGCAGCTTCGTCCTCAGAACGGGCGTCGAGAAGAGGCATCCACCCTCATCAGCCTGCTGAACAGCATGTCGCGCGGGAGGCATCGAGGACCCGGAGTGAAGAAGAGAAATTCTGAACTCGAAGCCCCCATCAGCGGCAGACAGCTATCCTCCTTCTACCACGTTGGTGGGTAAGCCAATCAGCGAAAGTCGGCCGCGTTGGCTGTAGCGAAGGGGAGGGAAGACGGAGGAAAGAGGGCGGTGAAAAGGGCCGGGCCGCATTCGGGCTGAAAGGCGCAGCGACTGGGGCAGCTGAAGGCGCGAGAGCCGCGGTGAATTCAAACGCAGCGGGTGCACATAACCGGGCTGCAAGAAGGGCTGCGAGGCGCGATGGCAGGGAAGCGCGAATGCCCACGGGAACCGCGGTGGAGTAGAAGCAGTGTCGGGGGAGTTGTTAACCACTGGGGAGGCGAGACCGGCAGCAGCACAGCAATCGCCATTGCAGCCAGCGGGTGAAGAAGACGAGCGCGGGAAAGACCGCCAAGCGCGGGAAGCCGCCATTTTGGAAAAAAAAAATTGCAAAGATGCCTAAACATGGGAACATTAATACTTTTGATAGTGACATCGAAGATTGGACCACGTATGTAGAACGCATAGAAGTTTATTGTAGAGCAAATAAGATACCAGATGGGGAGAAAGCACTAACCTTATTAAACTTAATGGGTGCGAAGACATACGGGCAATTGAAACACCTTCTATCACCAGAGAAACCGGCAGATAAGACTTTC
Source organism: Somniosus microcephalus (assembly GCF_052327205.1). Lineage (NCBI taxonomy): Eukaryota > Metazoa > Chordata > Chondrichthyes > Squaliformes > Somniosidae > Somniosus > Somniosus microcephalus. Next base: position 7,078,312 of record NC_140988.1, on the reverse strand, counting down.
GCGGATATTGTTACCGTCCTGAAAAATCATTTAAGCCCCACGCCGCTGATGCTAGCGGAACGATTTAAATTTTACAGCAGAAAGCAGCTGAAAGATGAAAGCAATGCTGAATTTTTAATTGAATTGCGTAAGCTAGCAAAGTACTGTCAGTTTGGAACAGGACTAACAGATGCGCTAAGAGATAAATTTGTGTGTGGATTGTTAAAAGAAGAGACACAAAAGCGACTGCTTGAGGAGAATGAGCTGACGCTTGATAAAGCTGTCGCTATGGCAGCATCGCACGAAGCCGCAGTGAGAGGCACGGCGGTAATGCAGCTACGGTCACCGGAACTCAGCACAAATCAAATGGTCTTGGGTACAGTAAAATGTTATCATTGTGGAAAGACAACGCACGATCAGAATCAGTGCTGGTTCAAAAATAAGGAATGCAGAAAATGTGGCAGGCTTGGTCACATAGCTAAAGTATGCCGGTCAGGAGAGAAGACCAGCAACAAAAAGTCACTGCAGGGAAAGTACAGAAAGGTACACAAGGTGACAGAGAACAGTTCGAATGAACAGAAGTCAGATTCAGACGCCAGCAGTAATGAACTGGGTAGCTTAAGAGTACACAACGTTGGTAAGGAAGCAGACCTCCAGACAATTTGGGTCACACTTCAGATAGCAGGAGTCCAAGTGAAGATGGAATTGGACACTGGATCGGCATTGACGGTCATGAATAAGAAAGATTACAAAAGGTTATTCCAACATATTCCCCTACGGGATACGGAGATTGTATTGAAAACATACACGGGGCAAAGGGTATACCCCATCGGAAAGATAGAGGTAAAGGTGGTCCACAAGGGCAAAGAAAGCCGAGGAATGGACTTATATGTGCTACCTGAAGGAGGTCCACCACTACTGGGACGGGAGTGGATTAGAAAAATGAATATGGACTGGCATTCCTTAAAAGCACTAACGGTAGATGCCAGGGAAACAGATGTCAAACCTAAACGATTGTCCAGAATATTGGACGACGTTAAAGAGGTGTTCCAGCAGGGACTGGGAACACTGAGAGGAATTACGGCAAACATCAAGATTGAAGAACATGCACAACCAAAATTTTTCAAAGCCAGACCGGTACCCTATGCGATACGACCTGCTGTGGAAGCGGAGCTGGAAGCGCTAGAACGTTCAGGAGTACTGTCTAAGGTAGACTGGAGTGAGTGGGCTACGCCCATTGTTCCCGTGATGAAACGTCCTTCGAGCAACAAGCCGGGAGAACCAGGGAAGGTTCGCATCTGTGGAGATTTCAAGATCACTGTTAATCCGGTGCTTCACACGGTGCAGTATCCGCTTCCGCGGATTGAGGATATCTTCGCTTCATTGTCGGGCGGGAAACACTTCACCAAGATAGACCTGGCGCAGGCGTACTTACAGATGGAAGTTGAGGAAGAGTCACGCCAGTACCTCACGATCAACACGCATAGAGGCTTGTACCGGTATAATAGACTGGTTTTTGGAGTGGCATCGGCTCCAGCAATTTGGCAGAGGGCCATGGAGCAGGTATTACAGGGAATTCCAGGCACACAATGTTACCTGGACGATATTCTGATTACAGGAGATGCTGACGAGGAACACCTCGCAAATTTGGAACTGGTGCTCATCAGATTGAAAGAATATGGACTTCGAGTTAATCGGCAGAAATGTGAGTTCTTTCAGAAGCGGATCTGGTACTGTGGCCATGTCATTGACCAGGAGGGACTTCATAAGTCTCCTGACAAGATCGAAGCGGTTGTGAAGGCTCCCGCTCCGGTTAATGTATCTCAGTTGAGGTCGTTCCTAGGATTGATTAACTATTACCATAGGTTTCTGCCAAATTTATCCACGGTACTGCACCCACTGAACGCTCTTTTGCAGAAGGGAGTACCATGGGAGTGGAGCGAGGACTGTAAGAAGGCCTTTCGCAAAAGCAAGGAATTGATAACCTCAGAGGAAGTGTTGGCTCACTTCAACCCAACACTGCCTATTCGTTTGGCTTGTGATGCTTCTCCATATGGTATTGGGGCAGTACTCTCACACAAGTTGCCAAATGGCACGGAGAGGCCAGTCGCGTTCGCATCCAGATCATTGGCCTCCGCTGAGCGCAACTGTGCTCAGATAGATAGGGAGGCTCTCAGCCTTGTGTGGGGAGTAAAGAAGTTTAATCATTACCTGCAGGGCCAAAAGTTTACGCTTCTGACAGACCATCAGCCGTTGGTATCCATTTTTAACCCTAAGAAGGGTGTGTCGGTGATGACAGCACAGAGACTCCAGAGATGGTCCCTTTTCCTAGGGGCACATCAATATCAGATAGAATTCAAAGGTACAAAGCAGCATGGTAATGCTGATGGGCTGTCGCGCCTGCCACTACCTGAAGAAGAGGAGACAACGAAGGTTGACCCTGTTGAGTTATTTCACTCGACCATCATCGAGTGTTTACCAGTCACCAATGCAAGTATTGAAAGAGAAACCAGGAACGACCCGACACTGTCCCGAGTCTACGAGGTGACAGTGAAGGGATGGCCAGCACATGGTGATTCTCTGTTACCGGCATTCTCGGCAAGACGAGAGCAGCTGTCCGTCTGTCAAGGAACATTGATGTATGGAACGAGAGTGATTATTCCTCCTAAGTTAAGGGAAAGAGTTCTAAAGGAACTGCATGAAGGTCATCTGGGGGGAGTCAAGATGAAAAGCCTTGCTAGGGCTTATGTGTGGTGGCCGGGTATCGACCAACAGATAGAGGAGCTGACGAAAAGCTGCTCAGGGTGCCAAAAAGTGCAAAATGCACCTCCGATTGCACCGCTGCATCCATGGGAATGGCCTTCAGCCCCATGGCAACGCATACATATTGACTTTGCTGGTCCATTCATGGACTCCATGTTTCTAATTGCGGTGGACGCACATTCTAAATGGCCAGAAGTGATCAAGATGACTACCACTACTTCAGAAAAGACAATTGCGGTGTTAAGAACGATATTCGCAAGGAACGGATTGCCAGAACAAATATGTTCCGACAACGGACCACAGTTCGTGTCAGAAGAATTCCAAAAATTCTTAAAGAAGAATGGGGTGAAACATTATACCTCTGCCCCATATCATCCGGCTACAAATGGGTTGGCCGAGAGATTTGTACAAACATTCAAAAAGGCAATAAAGGCCATGAGCGAAGATCAGATTCCACTACAACATAAGGTGGACAAGTTTCTACTGGCATATCGAAACGCCGCTCATGCAGTGACAAACCAAAGTCCTGCCATGATGTTTTATAACAGGAGGTTGCGATCCAGGTTGGACTTGTTAAAACCAAATGTGCGGAGGGAAGTTGAAAACAAACAGTTCCAGCGTATAAATAACAAGACCACTCGGAGTTTCGAGGTAGGACAACCAGTGTTGGCCAGGGACTATGGAAACGAGAAATGGCAATCCGGAACAATTCGGGCCAGACAAGGACCCCTGATGTACACGGTAGATGTTGGTAAAAATGTAACACGGCGTCATGCTGACCAACTGGTAGAATCGAGAACAAGGGTCGAACCCATGGTTACGACAGAGACAACCGTGGAAGAAGTTAGTGAACCTGAAGCATCTACCTCGGCAGTGAATGTACCTGATGATGATGTCCAAGACATAAGAGACCAACTAGAGGAGTCACCTCAGCAACAAGAATCAGAGACCCCTGAAAGGCGTTATCCAACTCGAATCAGGAGGCCTCCTGAGAGACTGAACCTTTGAACTGTTTCTACATGAAGTTGTATATGTATGTATGTTATTATGTCATGTTAAATGGGGATATAACTGTTAAGCTAAAAAGGGAGGATTGTGGTGTATGTAACTTGTTCCACCTTAAGAGAACTTAAACCTGTTCCACCTTAAGAGATGTACTACTTTCTCTGGCTGCTGTATACGGTAATACCGGTGGTGACCACACCGGTATATAAGTGCTGTGTAGTAATTTGCTGGGTAGTACAGCCCTAACCTCCGAATAGTAAAGACCTATTGAAAAGTTATTCTTGTAGTCTGTGTCAGTAATTGACCTTAAATATAACTGGAACACACAGACTTAACAATGGGGGTCAGTGGAAAGCTTTTTTAAAATTCGTTTATGGGATGTGGGTGTCGCTGGCAAGGCCAGCATTTATTATCCATCCCTAATTGCCCTTGAGAAGGTGGTGGTGAGCCGCCGCCTTGAACCGTTGCAGTCCGTATGGTGTGGAAGTAATGGGGAAGAAGGTCCCGGAGGGGCGTTGGTGTCCAAGAGTAGTTGAAGCTTACGATCCTAGACACCTGAAGGAAGAAAAAAAGTTTTTTGTTCAAGTGCCAGATGAGGCGAAGGATGAAGTGGAACTGCGGACCAGGACAGCTTTGAGATAGAGTGAGTCGGTGCTGCTGAAGAGAGAGGTCGAGGGTGTGCATGTGGCAGCGCATGGCACTGAGCGTGGATCTCAGGATATGGCGAGAGCAGTGGTTCGAGGAACGGTGAGTATCTCGGAGATATCTGTAATCCTGGGTGGATCCTACGTGAAATAAGTCAGAGTCGGAGACAGCTGCTGAGGAAAGAGATGTGGCTGTGAAAGCGAGTTTTGGTAGATGATATAGTAAGTTGATATAGTGTCAGCTGTGGCTCAGTGGGTAGCACTCTTGCCTTGTTGAGTCAGAAAGGTCATGGGTGTTGTGTCGGTACCTTTCTACCTAGACACAATTTAGGACTCAGAACTCAGCCTGTGACAGCGCCACCACAGGTGGGAGGAGAACACACAATAGAACACACAATACATAACAATGGGTTCAAGTCCCACTCTGGAGACTTGAGCACAAAAATCTAGGCTGATACTCCCAGTGCAGCATTGAGGGAGCGCTGCACTGTCGGAAGTGCCGTCTTTCCGATGAGAAGTTAAACTGAGGCCCTGTCTGCCCTCTCAGGTGGATGTAAAAGGTCCCATGGCACTATTTTGAAGAAGAGCAGGGAGTTCTCCCTGGTGCCCAGGCCAATATTTATCCCTCAACCAACATCACTAAAAAGCAGATTATGTGGTCATTATCTCATTGCTGTGCCATGTTTCCTACATTGCAACAGTGACTACATTGCAAAAGCACTTAATTGCCTGTAAACGGCTTTGGGACATCCTGAGGACATGAAAGGTGCTATAGAAATGCAAGTTACATATTAGATGCAACACCTGCCCTTTTACCTCCCCCCTTCCCACTGTCCAGAGCCCCAAACACCCCTTCCAGGTGAAACAGCGATTTACTTGTACTTCTTGCAATCTAGTATACTGTATTCGCTGCTCACGATGTGGTCTCCTCTACACTGGGGAGACCAAACGCAGATTGGGTGACTGCTTTGCGGAACACCTCCGTTCAGTCCACAAGTGCGACCCCAAGCTTCCGGTCGCCTGTCATTTTAATTCTCCGCCCTACTCCCACTCTGACCTCTCCTTGCCCTCGGCCTCCTACACTGTTCCAATGAAGCTCAACGTAAGCTCGAGGAACAGCACCTCATCTTCCTATTAGGCACTTTACAGCCCTCTGGAGTCAACATAGAGTTCAACAATTTCAGATCATAACCTCGGCCCCTATCATAGCCCAAGATCAGCCATGATCTCATTGAATGGCGGAGCAGGCCCGAGGGGCCAAGTGGCCGACTCCTGCTCCTATTTCTTATGTTCTTATGTTCTAAACTTGAGCTCATCCAAAACTCTGCTGCCCGTATCGTAACTCGCATCAAATCCCATTCACCCATCACCCCTGTGCTCACCGACCTACATTGACTCCCGGTCCAGCAACACCTCAATTTAAAAATTCTCATCCTTGTGTTCAAATCCCACCGTGGCCTCGTCCCCCTCCCTATCTCTGTAACCTCCTCCAGCCCCACAACCCTCTGAGACATCTGCGCTCCTCCAATTCTGGCCCCTTGCGCATCCCCCGATTTTAATCACTCCACCATTGGTGGCCGTGCCTTCAGCTGCCTGGGCCCCAAGCTCTGGAATTCCCTCCCTAAACCTCTCCGCCTCTCTCTCTCCTTTAAGACCTTCCTTAAAACCTCCCTCTTTGACCAAGCTTTTGGTCACCTGTCTTAATATCTCCTTATGTGGCTCGGTGTCAAATTTTGTCGGATAATCGTTCCTGTGATGCGCCTTGGGACGTTTTACTACGTTAAAGGTTCTATATAAATACAAATTGTTGTAGTAAAGATTTAAAAAGAGGCAAAATAGAAGGGTACAAGTCTGAAGAAAATAAGATTGCACATTTCTAATTCCAGTTTCTTCGTTACCACTATTTCAGGTCAAGTTTAAGGGGGAATCGGCTATTGATGAAGGTGGAGTGTCACGGGAGTTCTTCTCTGTCATTACCAAGGAACTGTGCACTCAACCAAAGACATTCAAGCTATACGAAGAATCCAGGCTTGTTTGGTTTCCGGAATGGGTATGTGAACCTCTGACAGTGCAGCACTCCCTCAGTGCTGCACTAAAGTGTTGGCCTGAATTTTTGTGCTCGAGTCTCCAGAGTGGGACTTGAACCACACAAACTTCTGAGTCAGAGGCGATGGGTGCTACCACCTGAACCACAACCTAATCGGTTTTGTTAGTGTAAAACTTTGAAATTGCAAAGTTAATATTAACAGTGGTGCACTTTCTTACTGCACTACTTTGAGAAAATAGATTCCATCGTGTTTGGTTGATCATGTTTCTGGCTGTTGTAGTTACACTCCCGTTCAGCAGGAAACTTCAATCTCTTGTAACAAACTTCCAGCCAACGTTCCCTCTAAGCTGCGCAACCGTGCGGCTGCTCAGCTCTCTGCCGGTCCCGTGCAGCCCAGGACTGGCTTTTCAAATGCGAAGTCTCGCGTGTGTGCACGAAACTTTAAATGGGCCGCGCAGCCCGTTAACGGGACTGGGGCTAGAAACATTGTTTCTAGCCCCAGTATTGCAGTCAGGAAAAATGGTCAAATCTTAGTGACCCTTTAACTTGTAATAATGCGACTCAACCTCATGCGTGGTGAGAATGTGGAACTCGCTATCACGTGGAGTCGTTGAGGCGAATAGCGTAGATTCCTTTAAGAGAAAGCTGGATAAGAACATGAGGGAGAAAGGAATAGAAGGATATGGTGATAGGGTGAGATGAAGTAAATAGAGTGGGAGGAGGCTCGTGTGGAGCACTGTTGCCTCACAGCGCCAGGGACCCGGGTTCAAATCTGGCCTTGGGCGACTGTCTGTGTGGAGTTTGCACATTCTCCCTGTGTCTGCGTGGGTTTCCTCCGGGTGCTCCGGTTTCCTCCCACAGTCCAAAGATGTGCAGGTTAGGTTGATTTGGCTATGATAAATTGACCCTTAGTGTTAGGGGATTAAATACGTGGGGTTACGGGGATAGGGTGGGATATGTGTCGGTGCAGGCTCGATGGGCCGAAATGGCCTCTATCTGCACTGTAGATTCTGTGATTCTGTGAAACACTGACAAATCCTGTTTCTATGTCATTCAATAGTACCAAGTTTACATAAACTAGACTTGTATTCCCTGGAATATACGAGGTTAAGGGGTGATTTGATTGAGGTTTTTAGTATTTTGAAAGGATAGGGTAGACAGAGAGAATCTTTTTCTGCTGGAGGGGGGAGTCTGGGACAAGGGGACATGACCTTAAAATTAGAGCCAGACCTTTCAGGAGAGAAGTTAGGAAACACTTCTTCACGCACAGGGTGGTAAAAGTGTGGGATTCTTTCCCACAAAAAGCAGTGGATGCCAGCTCAATTAATTAATAATTATAAATCTGAGACCAATAGCTTTTTGCTAGCCAAGGGTATAAAAGGATATGGAGCCAAGCCGGGTGGATGGAGTTAGGATACAGATCAGCCATGATCTCATTGAATGGCAGAACAGGCTCGAGGGGCTGAATGGCCGACTCCTGCTCCCATGTAATTCAATGGTACCAAGTTGTGTTGAGACTTTGCATAAATGCAATTATAATATCAGTTTTGCCCACACAGGACCCAGAAATCGATGACATATTTCGCCTGGTGGGGATTCTCTGTTGGCTCGCTCTATACCATGGCTTCGTGGCAGACTTCCACTTCCCATTGGCCCTGTACAAAAAGCTGCTCAATGTCCGGCCAACTCTGGATGACCTGAAGGAACTCTCCCCAACAGTAGGGCAGTGAGTCAAACTTTTTTATTAACTCCTGTAAAAGGCCTATTGAGAGCCATCAAGCCTAGTCCTTAAACAGATCTTGTAGTTTGTACTATAGCAAAATACTGCGGATGCTGGAAATCCAAAATAACAACAGGAAACGCTGGAAAAACTCAGCAGGCCAGGCAACGTCCGTGGAGAGAGAAATAGAGTTAACGTTTCAGGTCGAAGACCCTTCGTCAGAACTGAGAAAAAAGCAGGAAATGAAACAGATTAAAAAGCAAGTTTGGGGGTGGGAAATGGGGGAGGGGATGAAAGAACAAAAGGGAAGGTCTGTGAGGGGTGAAGAGACATTAAGAGATATTCAAGGCTTATGTGGACCAGCCACATAAATACTGTGACCACAAGAGCAGGTCAGAGGCTGGGTATTCTGCGGCGAGTGACTCACCTCCTGACTCCCCAAAGCCTTTCCACCATCTACAAGGCACAAGTCAGGAGTGTGATGGAATACTCTCCACTTGCCTGGATGAGTGTAGCTCCAACAACACTCAAGAAGCTCGACACCATCCAGGACAAAGCAGTCTGCTTGATTGGCACCCCATCCACCACCTTAAACATTCACTCCCTCCACCACCAGCGTACCGTGGCTGCAGTGTGTACCGTCTACAAGATGCACTGCAGCAACTCGCCAAGGCTTCTTCGGCAGCACTTCCCAAACCCACGACCTCTTCCACCTAGAAGGACAAGGGTAGCAGGTGCATGGGAACACCACCACCTCCAAGTTCCCCTCCAAGTCACAAACCATCCTGACTTGGAAATATATCGCCGATCTTTCATCGTCGCTGGGTCAAAATCCTGGAACTCCCTCCCTAACAGCACTGTGGGAGTACCTTCACCACATGGACTGCAGCGGTTCAAGAAGGTGGCTCACCACCACCTTCTCAAGGGCAACTGGGGATGGGCAATAAATGCCGGGCTTGCCAGTGATGCTCACACCCCATGAACGAATAAAAAAACTCAACATCTGGATTAAGAAACTACCACAGATGGATTATCAGGCCGTCACTCTCTAGTATAATTGCAGATTCCACAGCTGCATTAACAAACAGTCCTCTACTTATCTTGTTTAAGTGGCTCATTGACTGAGTGTTGAAGGATCATTGCTGCAGGTTACAGGTCGCTAGCTTTTCATTGCCACTAAGGAATTTGGAATGATCTGGAATTGTATGTTTCACGAGCCTGCATTCCCAGGATTCCACGTAGGGGGAGGGTGTTCAGGGTGTTCAAACACCGCAAAAATTTCCAATTTTTTTATCAGACTACTCCTCACAGAAACAGCGGTTGTGCACCCAGGTCTAGTCAGTGCTGCAATTTGACCAGTGAAAAATGATTACAGAATCATAGAATGATACAGCACAGAAGGAGGCCATTCGGCCCATCGTGCCTGTGCCGGCTCTTTGGCAGAGTGCTCCAATTAGTCCCCATATCCCTGCAAATTTTTTCCCCTTCAAGTATTTGGACTTGTGCCTCTTACTGTTTGACGGGACGTTGCAGTGAATAGTAGTGAAGACTGTTCGCAACCTTGGTGTCATATTTGACCCCAAGATGAGCTTCCGACCACATATCCGCGCCATCCCAAAGACCGCCTATTTCCACCTCTGTAACATCGCCCGTCTCTGCCCCTGCCTCAGCTCATCTGCTGCTGAAACCCTCATCCATGCCTTTGTTACCTCTAGACTTGACTATTCCAACGCACTCCCAGCCAGCCTCCCACATTCCACCCTCCGTAAACCAGCTCATCCAAAACTCGGCTGCCCCGTGTCCTAACTCGCACCGAGTCCCGTTCGCCCATCACCCCCTGTGCTCGCTGACCTACATTGGCTCTTGGTTAAGCAACGCCTTGATTTTAAAATCCTGATCCTTGTTTTCAAATCCCTCCATGGCCTCGCCCCCTCCCTATCTCTGTAACCTCCTCCAGCCCTACAACCCTCCAAGATCTCCGCGCTCCTCCAATTCTGGCCTCTCATCCCCCATTTTAATCGCTCCACCATTGGTGGCTGTGCCTTCAGCTGCCTGGGCCCCGAGCTCTGGAATTCCCTCCCTAAACCTCTCTTTCCTCCTTTAAGACGCTCCTTAAAACCTGCCTCTTTGACCAAGCTTTTGGTCACCTGCCCTAATATCTCCTTCTGTGGCTCGGTGTCAGATTTTGTCTGATAATCGCTCCTGTGAAGCGCCTTGGGACGTTTTACTACGTTAACGGCGCTATATAAATGCAAGTTGCTGTTGAATTGAAAATAAAAACAGCAGGCAGCACTGTTGTGTGAAGTGCTGCGCTGGGAGGTAGATTTTTGCTTTTAATCAGTCTGAACACATTGCACAGGAAGGAAGCAAAACAGGAGTACTTTAGGCAATGAGCAGGCAGAGAAAATGTAAATGGCTCCTGTTTGGAATGTAAATCAGACAAAAAAACATTTATTTGGTCTTGTAGCAAGCTAGGCAGAGAACTGCCTCTCCGTTTAAATAAGTAGTTTGCAAGCTATGTATCGCACAGTGCTTCAGTTGCTTTCTTCGACAATAGTTGGTCAGCAGATGTTCATTAACTTGCTTCTCTCTTTGGTTGTAGAAATCTTCAGGAACTTCTCAATTATGAGCATGATGATATTGAAGACATATTCTGCCGGGATTTTACAGTAGGTTGCTCCTGCTTTTTTCATCTCTCTCTGATTTTTCTCCTCTCCTCTCTGAGATTACTAACTCATGCTGAGGTACAGTTGTACAAACTCTAGCTTATCTTCACTGGCCTGGTATGTGTTCGACTGTTGCGGCTATGACAGCCAAGAGTTACCCTGCACTCACCACCGTGTGGAAACATAGGAACACAGGAACATCGGAACAGGAGAAGGCCATTTAACCCATTGAGCCTGTTCTGCCATTCAATGAGATCATGGCTGATCTGCGACCTAACTCCATATCCTTTAATACATTTGGCTAACAAAAATCTATCAACCTCAGATTTTAAATTAACAATTAACAACTGACCCAACATCAATTGCCATTTGCAGAAGAGAGTTCCAAACTTCTACCACCCTTTGTGTGTAGAAGTGTTTCCTAACTTCACTCCTGAAAGGCCTGGCTCTAATTTTTTGAGCATGACCCCCTAGTCCTAGACTCCCCAGCCATGCCGGAGACATGCAACTCCAGGCAGGAAGTAACTGTATGGTGGTCAGGAACCCAGTTTGGGGTTGACAGGTTGACTGATTTGGACAGGTTGGGTGATTGGGCAGAAGCATGGCAGATGCAATATAATGTGGATAAATGCGAGGTTATCCACTTTGGTGTCAAAAACAGGAAGGCAGATTATTATCTGAATGGCAATAGATTGGGAGAAGGGGAAGTGCAACGAGACCTGGGCGTCCTTGTGCACCAGTCGCTGAAAGTAAGCATGCAAGTGCAGCAGGCGGTTAAGAAGGCAAATGGTATGTTGGCCTTCGTAGCGAGAGGGTTTGAGTACAGGAGCAAGGATGTCTTGCTGCAGTTGTACAGGGCCTTGGAGAGACCACATCTGGAATATTGTGTGCAGTTTTGGTTGCCTTATCTGAGGAAGGATGTTCTTGCCATGGAGGGAGTGCAGCGAAGATTCACCAGGCTGATACCTGGGATGGCAGGAATAACGTATGAGGAGAGATTGAGTCGATTGGGCTTGTACTCGCTGGAGTTTAGAAGAATGAGAGGGGATCTCATTGAAACTTATAAAATTCTAACAGGACTAGACAGACTAGATGCAGGAAGGATGTTCCCGATGGCAGGGGAGTGCAGAACCAGGGGTCACAGTCTAAGGATAAGGGGTAGGCCATTTAGGACAGAGATGAGGAGGAATTTCTTCCCCCAGAGAGTGGTGAACCTGTGGAATTCTCTACCACAGAAGGCAGTAGAGGCTAATTCATTAAATATATTCAAGAAGGAGTTGGATATATTTCTTAAGACTAAAAGGATCAAGGGATATGGGGAGAAGGCGGGGACCGGGTACTGAATTTGGATGATCAGCCATGATCTTATTGAATGGCGGAGCAGGCTCGAGGGGCCGAATGGCCTACTCCTGCTCCTATCTTCTATGTTTCTATGTTTCGATGCTGAGCTCAAAGGGAGCACGGGCTGGCGAACCAGGACCACGATGGTGTAACCCAATCTCGGACCCACGCTCCCTGTGCAAGTGGCTCCTGGCTGGGGGGTGCGGGATTGTGAAGTCACCTCTTTAATGCATTTCCATCAAATTCCTCGCTCCTCTAGTCTAACGAGAGAGTTTCATGTAAATGGGGATCATTTTTGACTTTGGATAATAGTGTAAAACGGGTGATATCGATTCAGCCGCCCGTTATACCTCTCTCCCCATTTACATTTCCAGCAGATTGACAGAGATGCCTAAAGGGCGGCTCAATCGACATCACCAGTCTGACACGATCGCACAAAGTCACAAATTTCGCCCAATGAATCAATGCCTCTGCTAAAATGGGAGCCTGAGAATTGTGGTACAAACGAATTGTGGTACAAACGTATTGAGCATGCCAATGATAAAATCGCTTGCAGTCATTTCTAAGCTTACTCATAGAATCATAGAAGTTTACAGCACAGAACGAGGCCATTCGGCGCATCGTGTCCGTGTCAGCTGAAGAAGAACCATCCAGCCTAATCCCACTTTCCAGCTCTTGCTCTGTAGCCCTGTAGGTTACGGCACTTCAAGGGCACATCGAAGTATCTTTTTAAATGTGATGAGGGTTTCTGCCTCTCCCACCCTTTCAGGCAGTGAGTTCCAGACCCCCACCACCCTCTGGGTGAAAAACGTTCTCCTCAACTCCCCTCTAATCCTTCTACCAATTACTTTAAATCCTAACCCCCTGGTTATTGACCTCTCTGCTATAGGAAATAGGTCCTTCCTATCCACTCTGTCTAGGCCGCTTATAATTTTATACACCTCAATTAAATTTCCCCTCAGCCTCCTCTGTTCCAAAGAAAACAACCCCAGCCTCTCCAATCTTTCCTCAGAGCTAAAATTCCCCAGTCCAGGCAACATCCTTGTAAATCTCCTCTGCACCCTCTCTAGTGCAATCACATCCTTCCTGTAATGTGGTGACCAGAACTGTACGCAGTACTCTAGCTGTGGCCTAACTAGTGTTTTATACAGTTCAAGCATAACTTCCTGCTCTTATATCCTTGGCTAATAAAGGAAAGTATCCCGTATGCTTTCTTAACCACCTTATCTACCTATCCTGCTACCTTCAGGGATCTGTAGCCCTGCACTCCAAGGTCCCTCTGTTCCTCCACACCTCTCAGTGTCCTACCATTTAATGTGTATTCCCTTGCCTTGTTGGCCCTCCCCAAATGCAATGTTTCCCATTTGAGCACAACAGAATAAATTCTGTTAGCGACTTTTCATTTGCTTTTTTTGGATCGTCCCTTTCAGATTGGGAGAGAAATGGGCGACGGATCAATAGTTGAACACGAACTTATTCCGAACGGCAAAAACATTCCTGTACAAAAACATAACAGGTAATTCCTCCTTTTTTTAAAAAAAAAGAAAGACTTGCCTTTCTACAGCACCTTTCACGACCACCGGACGTCCCAAAACACTTTACAGCCAATGAAGTACTTTTTGAAGTGTAGTCACTGTTGTAATGTAGGAAATGAGGCAGCCAATTTGTGCACAGCAAGCTCCCACAAACAGCAATGTGATAATGATCAGATAATTTGTTTTTTAGTGATGTTGGTTGAGGGATAAATATTGGCCCCAGGACACCGGGGAGAACTCCCCTACTCTTCTTCAAAATAGTGCGCGTGGGATCTTTTACGCCTGCCTGAGCGAGCAGATGGGGCCTCGGTTTAATGTCTCATCTGAAAGACGGCATATTCGACAGTGCAGCGCTCCCTCAGCACTGCACTGGGAGAGTCAGCCTAGATTTTGTGCTTAAGTCTCTGGAATTGGACTTGAACCCACGACCTTCTGACTCAGAGGAAAGAGTGCTACCAACTGAGTAAAGAAAGACTTGCATTCAATGTTCCCTCTAATTGTTTTTTGGGTGCACAGTCCCTTTAACAGGCTGTGCGGCCCATTCAAATCTCCGCACATATTGGTGTTCAGCGAGATTTAGGTGTCCTAGTACAAGAAACACAGAGTTAGCATGCGGGTACAGCAAGCAATTAGGAAGGCAAATGGCATGTTGACCTTTATTACTAGAGGGTTGGAGTATTTGGTGAGACCACACCTGGAGTACTGTGCACAGTTTTGGTCTCCTTATCTAAGGAAGGATATACTTGCCTTGGAGGCGGTGCAACGAAGGTTCACTAGATTGATTCCTGGGATGAGAGGGTTGTCCTATGAGGAGAGATTGGGTAGATTGGGCCGATACTCTCTGGAGTTTAGAAGAATGAGTGGTGATCTAATTGAAACATACAAGATTCTGAGGGGGATTGACAGGGTAGATGCTGAGAGGATGTTTCCCCTGGCTGGAGAGTCTAGAACCAGGGGGTCACAGTCTCAGGATAAGGGGTCGGCCATTTAAGACTGAGATGAGGAGGAATTTCTTCACTCAGAGGGTGGTGAATCTTTGGAATTCTCTACCCCAGAGGGCTGTGGAGGCTCAGTCGTTGAGTATATTCAAGGCTGAGATCGATAGATTTTTGTGCATTAAGCGAATCAAGAGATATGGAGATCGGTGGGTACGTGGAGATGAGGTCGATGATCAGCCATGATCTTATTGAATGGCGGAGCAGGCTCGAGGGGCAGTACGGCCGACTCCTGCTCCTAATTCTTATGTTCTTATGTACACGGGCGGTTTTTCCATTGAAACGCCATTGAGCAGCCTGCGCGGGACCTCTGGACTGTTGCCTGGCCGTGCGGCCGCGCAGCTGAGCAGGAACATTGCTTGCATTTATATAGCACCTTTCACCACCTCAGCACGCCCCAAAGCGCTTCACAGGCAATGAAGTACTTTTGTACTGCAGACAATAACTAATAGAAAAAAGTGTTTAAAGAAAATGATAAAAGCTCACCATTGTTTCTTAACACCCTTATGATTTTTCTCCCGGGTTTTTGCTCACAACAGATTCATCCTTAATTCCTGGAGCTTCCAGGGCAATCCTGGAGGGTTTGGTAACTGCAGTCTGCTGGGATCCTATTTGTTAAAGGCAATGACAGGGGTATTAAGGGATACAGAACCAAGGCGGGTAGCTAGAGTTAGGATACAGATTGGCTAGGATCAAATTGAATGGTGGAACAGGCTCGAGGGGCTGAATGGCCTTCTCCTGTTCCTATGCAGCATCTTCAGTATTTGAACCGGTTGCTCTATTAGGAAATGGAAATATCAGCATCAAAATCCCATTCCACTGTGTGGGAAACAGTTCAAATACTGGAGATGTGCCATCGATGAATCAAATGGAATATGTACCATCGTTTCAGAATCATCTGCCCTGCCTAATGCATTTTAAATTTCAAAGTGTCTGTGACACCAATGTGTCAGCCAATGAGTTGGAGGTGGGGCAGGATTTACGCAGGACTTAGAGCAATTAGTCTATTTTACAGCAGACAGTCTATCTTACAGCAAACAGAGTCTATTTAAATGGCGCACCACAGCAAACAGTCTACAGAGTCTATTTAAGCAGAGTCTCCACGAACTACAGCAAACAGAACACAGGACCAAAACTGCAGCAAAGTCTCCCAATAAAGGCAGGATTATTTCTCCAGCAAAATGCTGTGAGTGGAGGATCGTTACACAATACAAATGATGTGCGGAAAATCAATCCCGGTCACTCACAGCAGTGCGGTTTCAAGGCGTGAATGACGGGGGAAATTACCCAATCATGTCTATTCTGGCCGAGACTTGTGGTGGTACTATGTACAGCCTTTAAACTTAACCTGCTTTTTTGTTGTTCTCAGGCATGTTGCTGGACATGCAATTTTACATCGAGTTACATTGAGAGTACAGCACAGAACACATTGAGTTTAGAAGAATGAGAAGGGATCTCATTGAAACTTATAAAATTCTAACAGGACTAGACAGACTAGATGCAGGAAGGATGTTCCCGATGGCGGGGGAGTCCAGAACCAGGGATTACAGTCTAAGGATAAGGGGTAAGCCATTTAGGACTGAGATGAGGAGGAATTTCTTCACCCAGTGAGTGGTGAACCTGTGGAATTCTCTACCACAGAAGGCAGTTGAGGCCAATTTATTAAATATATTCAAGAAGGAGTTAGATATATTTCTTAAGGCTAAAGGGATCAAGGGATATGGGGAGAAAGCAGGGATCAGCCATGATCTCATTAAATGGCGGAACAGACTAGAGGGGCCAAATGGCCTACTCCTGCTCCTATGTTCTATGTTTCTAAACAGGGCATTCGGCCTAACTGGTCCATGCCGGTGTTTATGCTCCACACCAGCCTCCTCCCCACCCCTCTTCATCTCACCCCATCAACATATCTTTCTATTCCTTTCTCCCTCATGTGTTTATCTAGCTTCCCCTTCAATGCATCTATACTATTCGCCTCAACCACTCCCTGTGGTAGCGAGTTTCACATTCTCACCACTCTCTGGGTAAAGAAGTTTCTCCTGAATTCCCTATTTGATTTATTAGTGACTGTCTTATATTGATGGCCCCTAGTTTTTGGACCCCCAACACACACAACCTGTTGATGGGTTTTCCATGACAATTTCCACTTTAATCGGCGCCTTGTTTGCTTTTCTCTGTTTCAGAAAGCAGTTTGTTGATGCCTATGTGGACTATGTGTTTAACACGTCAATGGGGAAACATTTTAAAGCCTTTTCAGAAGGATTTCGATGGGCTGTCCCACTGCCTGCTGTAGAAGTGTTCCTGCCCGTTGAACTGATGGCCGTTATCCATGGAAACACCAAATATGACTGGCATCTGCTGGAGGAAGTAAGCCGCTGTCCTTCTGGTCTTCCTGCTGCCTCGCCTTGATGTGATCTGCACAACAAACAACAACGGGCTCGATTTTAGCTCGCTGGAAACTGGCTTTAACATGGGGAACTTGCGTTCCTCCAATTCTGGCCTCTTCAGCATCCCCGATTTCCATCGCTCTACCATTGGCGGCCGTGCCTTCAGCTGCCTGGGCCCCAAGCTCTGGAATTCCCTCCCTAAACCTCTCTGCCTCTCTCTCCTCCTTAAAACCTACTTCTTTGACCAAGCTTTCGGTCACCTGTCCTAATATCTCCTTAATGTGATTCGGTGTCAAATTTTGTTTGATAACGCTCCTGTGAAGCGCCTTGGGACGTTTTACTACGTTCAAGGCGCTATATAAATGCAAGTTGTTGTTGACATCTGCAGCCATATTTTCTGAATAGGGAGTCGGTAGACTTGCCGTCTCTTTGACACCATCGTTGTGGCCTCCGCCACTTTTGAAGGGGCCTGCCCGTGGGTGACCACTGCCTCAGCCTGAGAATGGCCTCTCTTACCCATGCAAATCAGAGTCCTAGTGATTTCCTCTGATTAAATATTGGAGGGCAACTAGGGATCTCATCGAAACCTATAAAATTCTGTCAGGCCTGGACAGACTAGATACAGGAAGAATGTTTCTGATGGCCGGGGAGTCCAGAACCAGGGGTCATAGTCTAAGGATAAGGGGTAAGCCATTTAGGACTGAAATGAGGAGGAATTTCTTCACCCAGAGAGTGGTGAACCTGTGGAATTCTCTGCCACAGAGGGCGGTGGAGGCCAGTTCATTAAGTATATTCAAGAAAGAGTTGGATATATTTCTTAAAGCTAAAGGGATCAAGGGATATGGGGAGAAGGCAGGGACCGGGTACTGAATTTGGATGATCAGCCATGATCTCATTGAATGGCGGAGCAGGCTCGAGGGGCCGAATGGCCTACTCCTGCTCCTATCTTCTATGTATCTATGATGGGCAATAAATGCTGGCCTTGCCGGCGACGCCCACATACCGTGAATGAATAAAAAGGAAACCTAACGCTGCTTTTGAAACAATTTCATGAAAACGTGTTTTGTGTAGAGCGACGCTTCCATTAATGCCTGGTTCTTGTCTGCACACTCTGACAGCACACAAAGTACAATGGGTACACCAAGGCCGACGAAATCATTGTCAATTTCTGGGAGATGTTCCATGAGCTGACAGAGGAAGAGAAGAAGCATTTCCTTGGTGAGTGGTCCTGCTGTTACATGGAGTTGCACAGCCTCAAGAACACTAGGGAGGCGGGAAGTGGGGTGGGGTGGGGTGGGGTGGGAGCCGGGGCTTGCGGGAGGTTTAGCGGCCAGGAAACCGGGATGTCCATGTTTCCCAGAGGTCCTGCCGAATTTGACGGCGGGTCCTGATTTTAAAAACAATTCTCTGTCTCCTGGCCGTAGCCAGCCAGCTTGTAGGCTGCAGTCGGGCATCTGGCATTGGGAGGGGGTTGGTGATCGGTGGGGGGGTGGGCGGTCAGACATTGGGAGGGGGTAGGTGATCGGGTGGGGGGGGCGCGGTCAGACATTGGGAGGGGGTTGGTGATCGGGGGGCGGTCAGACATTGGGAGGGGGTAGGTGATCGGGTGGGGGGGCGCGGTCAGACATTGGGAGGGGGTTGGTGATCGGTGGGGGGGTGGGCGGTCAGACATTGGGAGGGGGTAGGTGATCGGGTGGGGGGGGCGCGGTCAGACATTGGGAGGGGGTTGGTGATCGGGGGGCGGTCAGACATTGGGAGGGGGTAGGTGATCGGGTGGGGGGGGCGCGGTCAGACATTGGGAGGAGGTTGGTGATCGGGGGGCGGTCAGACATTGGGAGGGGGTTGGTGATCGGGCGCGGTCAGACATTGGGAGGGGGTTGGTGATCGGGGGGCGGTCAGACATTGGGAGGGGGTAGGTGATCGGGGGGCGGTCAGACATTGGGAGGGGGTTGGTGATCGGGTGGGGGGGCGCGGTCAGACATTGGGAGGGGGTTGGTGATCGGGGCGCGGTCAGACATTGGGAGGGGGTTGGTGATTGGGGGGCGGTCAGACATTGGGAGGGGGTAGGTGATCGGGGGGCGGTCAGACATTGGGAGGGGGTAGGTGATCGGGGGGCGGTCAGACATTGGGAGGGGGTTGGTGATCGGGGGCGGTCAGACATTGGGAGGGGGTAGGTGATCGGGGGGCGGTCAGACATTGGGAGGAGGTTGGTGATCGGGGGGCGGTCAGACATTGGGAGGAGGTTGGTGATCGGTGGGGCGGTCAGACATTGGGAGGAGGTTGGTGATCGGGGGGCGGTCAGACATTGGGAGGGGGCTGGTGATCGGGGGGCGGTCAGACATTGGGAGGAGGTAGGTGATCGGGGGGCGGTCAGACATTGGGAGGGGGTAGGTGATCGGGGGGCGGTCAGACATTGGGAGGAGGTTGGTGATCGGGGGGCGGTCAGACATTGGGAGGAGGTTGGTGATCGGGGGGCGGTCAGACATTGGGAGGGGGTAGGTGATCGGGGGGCGGTCAGACATTGGGAGGGGGCTGGTGATCGGGGGGCGGTCAGACATTGGGAGGAGGTTGGTGATCGGGGGGCGGTCAGACATTGGGAGGGGGTAGGTGATCGGGGGGCGGTCAGACATTGGGAGGGGGCTGGTGATCGGGGGGCGGTCAGACATTGGGAGGAGGTTGGTGATCGGGGGGCGGTCAGACATTGGGAGGAGGTTGGTGATCGGGGGGCGGTCAGACATTGGGAGGGGGCTGGTGATCGGGGGGCGGTCAGACATTGGGAGGAGGTTGGTGATCGGGGGGCGGTCAGACATTGGGAGGGGGTAGGTGATCGGGGGGCGGTCAGACATTGGGAGGGGGTTGGTGATCGGGGGGCGGTCAGACATTGGGAGGGGGCTGGTGATCGGGGGGCGGTCAGACATTGGGAGGAGGTTGGTGATCGGGGGGCGGTCAGACATTGGGAGGAGGTTGGTGATCGGGGGGCGGTCAGACATTGGGAGGGGGTTGGTGATCGGGGGGCGGTCAGACATTGGGAGGGGGTTGGTGATCGGGGGGCGGTCAGACATTGGGAGGGGGTAGGTGATCGGGGGGCGGTCAGACATTGGGAGGAGGTTGGTGATCGGTGGGGCGGTCAGACATTGGGAGGGGGTTGGTGATCGGGGGGCGGTCAGACATTGGGAGGGGGTTGGTGATCGGGGGGCGGTCAGACATTGGGAGGGGGCTGGTGATCGGGGGGCGGTCAGACATTGGGAGGAGGTTGGTGATCGGTGGGGCGGTCAGACATTGGGAGGGGGTAGGTGATACAAGATGCTCACAATAGGAGAAAAAAGAAAGACTTGCATTTCTATAGCGCCTTTCATGACCATTGGGCGTCCCAAAGCACTTTAAAACCAATGAAGTACTTTTGAAGTGTAGTCACTGTTGTAATTTAGGAAACGCAGCAGCCAATTTGTGCACAGCAAGCTCCCACAACCAGCATTGAAATAAATGACCTGATCATCTGTTTATAGTGATATTGGTTGAGGGATCAATTACCCATCAGGTAAACGCCTTTACAGCACTGCCTGTGGGCCAGGAGGAGCAGGAGTGTTTCTTTCAGGCCCAACAAGCTTACCCTGTAAACCCCCCGCCCCCCACCCGCGATCTGACCAACCCCCTCCCAATGTCTGACCGCCCCCCTGCCCCCGACCTTCCTCGAACATCCTTGCCTTCAATTGTAGGGCTGGAGGAGGTTACAAAGATAGGGAGGGGGGAGAGGCCGGGGGGGATTTGAAAACAAGAATGGGAATTTTAAAATGGAAGCTTTGCCAGACCGGGAGCCAGTGTAGGTCAGCGAGCACAGGGGGTGATGGGTGAACGGGACTGAGTGTGAGTTAGGACACGGGTCAGCGAGCACAGGGGGTGATGGGTGAACAGGACTTGGTGTGAGTTAGGACACGGGGCAGTGAGCACAGGGGGTGATGGGTGAACAGGACTGAGTGTGAGTTAGGACACGGGTCAGCGAGCACAGGGGTGATGGGTGAACGGGACTGGGTGTGAGTTAGGACACGGGTCAGCGAGCACAGGGGGTGATGGGTGAACGGGACTTGGTGTGAGTTAGGACACGGGGCAGTGAGCACAGGGGGTGATGGGTGAACGGGACTTGGTGTGAGTTAGGACACGGGGCAGTGAGCACAGGGGGTGATGGGTGAACGGGACTGGGTGTGAGTTAGGACACGGGGCAGTGAGCACAGGGGGTGATGGGTGAACGGGACTTGGTGTGAGTTAGGAGACGGGGCAGTGAGCACAGGGGGTGATGGGTGAACGGGACTGGGTGTGAGTTAGGACACGGGGCAGTGAGCACAGTGGGTGATGGGTGAACGGGACTGGGTGTGAGTTAGGACATGGGGCAGTGAGCACAGGGGGTGATGGGTGAACGGGACTGGGTGCGAGTTAGGACACGGGGCAGTGAGCACAGGGGGTGATGGGTGAACGGGACTGGGTGCGAGTTAGGACACAGGGCAGTGAGCACAGGGGGTGATGGGTGAACGGGACTGGGTGTGAGTTAGGACACGGGCAGCAGCGGTTTGGATGAGCTCAAGTTTATAGAGGGTGGAAGGTGGGCGGTATTATGTCCGTGTACAATTGAGACACGGACTGCAGGAGTTGATTATAACAAGTCTTTACTGAATGGAGACAACCTGGAAACTGAAACTACAGAAGCCTGCTAGGGCCTTTTATACAGGGGTGGTCACTGCCGGTATTGCAGTCTGAGACCAGTTATTCCCTTAAAGGTACATACACAACAATTCTTCCCCTTTTAGATAAACAGTACATAACATTCATTTAACAACTAAATAATAACTAATCACAACTACAATTACGGTTGCTGGATACATTGGTTGAAGTTAAGCAATTATAAGTTCAGTCTTTGAGGAGGCTTCCTGATTCTGTCTGGATAATGCCTCTTTGGGATATCAGGTTCTTCTGGCAAGGTTGAGTCAGGATCAATGTCGTTGTTTGGTTCGTCTGCTTCCAATATCACCGATTCTGCGGTAGATGCAATTGGTACTTCGGTTTCATCGCCAGGTGTATCAGATCGTGGTATGGAGTTGACGTTTTCCAGTGACTCTAGAATCTGGTCAGCATGGCGTCTTACAATGCTCTCTCCAATGTCCACGGTATACATTAGAGGTCCTTGCCGTGTACAGATCGTTCCTGGCTGCCATTTCTCTGTGCGGTAGTCCCGGGCCAAAACTGGTTGACCTATCTTAAAACTCCTGGTCGGCCTTTCATTCATATTCTGAAACTGCCTGTTCTCCACATCTCTTCTGACGTTTGGCTTAACCAAATCCAAGCGGCATCGTAGTCTTCGATTGAAGAACATCATGGCTGGAGTTTGGTTGGTAACCGCATGTGTCGCATTCCGGTAGGCAAACGAAGTTATCCACCTTGTGTTGTAGGGGTATATCTTCATTACACATTGCCTTGATAGCCTTCTTGAATGTTTGAACAAACCTCTCGGCCAATCCATTAGTGGCTGGATGATATGGGGCGGATGTGTAATGCTTAACACCATTGTTCTTTAAGAACCTCCGGAACTCTTCAGACACAAACTGTGGTCCATTGTCAGAGCAAATCTGTTCAGGCAGCCCATTCCTGGCGAATATGGTTCGTAAGACTGTGATAGTTTTTTCTGTGGTGGTTGAGGACATTTTTATTACCTCTGGCCACTTTGAATGTGCATCCACCGCAATTAAAAACATCGAGTCCATAAAGGGACCAGCAAAATCAATGTGCACCCTTTGCCATGGAGATGAGGGCCACTCCCATGGATGTAGAGGGGCTTGTGGTGGGGTGTTTTGGACCTTCTGGCATCCTGTACAGCTCTTGGTCATCTCTTCGATTTCTCTATCGATTCCCGGCCACCACACAAACGCTCTGGCTAAGTTTTTCATTTTTACCCCTCCCAGATGACCCTCATGAAGCTCATTGAGCACTCTATCCTTCAATTTGGGTGGAATTACTACTCTGGATCCACACATCAAGGTTCCTCTGCACACTGACAGCTGTTCTCTTCTCGGCGAGAATGCTGGCAGCAGTGGTTCGCCATGTGCTGGCCATCCCTTCCCCGTTAAATCATAGACCCAGGAGAGTGTCGGGTCATTTCGTGTTTCCTTTTCTATGTTTGCATTCGTCACAGGGAGACATTCGACTATAGTCGAGTGGAATAACTCCACTGGATCCACTGCCAGTTCTTCTTCCACCGTCGGCAACGGTAGGCGCGACAATCCATCAGCATTCCCATGCTGTTTAGTTCCTTTGTACTCGATGTCATATTGGTGTGCCCCTAGGGAAAGGGACCACCTCTGTAGCCGTTGTGCCGTCATTATCGGTACGCCCTTCTGAGGGTTGAAAATGGAGACAAGAGGTTGATGATCAGTTAGTAGAGTAAATTTCTGACCGTGCAGGTAGTGATTGAACTTCTTCACCCCCCACACCAGGCTGAGGGCCTCTCTGTTAATCTGGGCGTAGTTACGCTCGGCTGAAGTTAACGAGCGTGACACAAAAGCTGTCGGCCTCTCTGAACCATCAAGGAATTTATGTGACAGTACCGCCCCAATGACGTAGGGAGACGCATCACACGCCAGTCTTATCGTTAATGATGGGTTGTAGTGAGCCAATACTTCTCTTGAAGTGATTAGGTCCTTACTCTTCTGAAAGGCCCGCTTACATTCATCGCTCCATTTCCATGCTACTCCCGTTCGTAGTAGGGCGTTCAGTGGATGCAGAATTGTGGACAAATTCGGCAAAAACTTATGGTAGTAATTCACCAATCCAAGGAATGACCTCAGTTGCGACACATTTTCAGGCGCTGGAGCCTTAACTACCGCTTCAATTTTGTCAGGGGACTTATGCAACCCCTCTTCATCAATCACGTGGCCACAATACGATATCTGTTTCTTAAAAAACTCACACTTGGGGCGATTGGCTCGTAGCCCATGTTCACGTAGTCTAGTGAGCACCTGCTCTAGGTTGGCAAGATGTTCACTGTCATCTTCACCTGTCACTAGGATGTCGTCCAAGTAACACTGAGTCCCCGGAATCCCTTGCAGGACTTGTTCCATCGCTCTTTGCCATATCGCCGGAGCTGATGCTACTCTGAATACCAGTCGATTATACTGGTAAAGACTTTTGTGAGTGTTTATCGTGAGATACTTCCTAGAGGATTCTTCAACCTCCACCTGCAAATATGCTTGTGCTAGGTCAATTTTTGTAAAACGCTTCCCTCCAGATAGTGAGGTGAAGATATCTTCTATCCTTGGAAGAGGATATTGTACTGTGTGAAGGACTGGGTTCACCGTCACCTTGAAGTCCCCACAGATGCAAACCTTCCTTGGCTCCTCAGACTTAATTGTTTAACGTTTTCTTCATGACAGGAACGATGGGTGTCGCCCACTCGCTCCAGTCTTCCTTAGATAACACGCCTGCATTCTCCAGATTCTCCAGCTCTGCCTCGACGGCTGGGCAATTTGCATATGGTACCGGTCTTGCTTTGAAAAACTTGGGAATTGCATTCTCCTCTATTTTTATCGAGGCGGTTACGCCTTTAAGAGTGCCCAGTTCTTGTTGAAATACCTCTTTGGCGTCAGCTAAGATTGTTGACAATTGTCCAGGAGTGACGTTGTCATCCTTTTTACCAGCCACCGTCAGTGCCTGAATGGAGTGCCAGTCTAAACTTATCTTTCTGATCCATTCACATCCCAATAACGGTGGTCCACCATCTTGCAGAATGTAGAGATACAATTTCCGTATTTTCTTGCCGTTGTATTCGACAGGCACCCTTATTTTTCCTCTGGGGTATACTTTTTGCTCCGTATACGTCCTCAAGACAATGGATGTCTCTCTCAAGGGTATGTGTGAGAATAGCCACTCATAGTCTCGTCGGTTCATGACGGTTAGAGCTGATCCTGTATCCAATTCCATTTTGACTTGGGACCCTGCTATCGTGAGGGTGACCCAAATGGTTCGGTGATCCTCTTTTGCGATTACGTTGTAAAGTTTGAGACAGCTTAAAACTCTTCGCCTTCGGTTTGGCTGGAGTAATCAGGTCCAGCAATAGGCCGTACGTTCTTGCGCCCATTAAATTTAGCAATACTGATGCCTTTTTCTCATCGGCTATTTCGTTTGCCTCGCAATATACCTCGACTCTTTCCACATACGTGGTCCAGTCTTCTATTGCATTATCGAAGGCAGTGATATCGCCAGTCTTTGGCATCTTGAAAATCTAAGATGGCTTTGCCTTCGTCCCCGACGGATCAAAATGGCGCCTCCCGCGCTTTTCCTTCTTCCCCGCCGAGTTAAGATGGCGCCTCCCGCGCTTTCCCGCCGCTGCCGCTGCCGCTGCTGCCAACGCCGCTCTCCGCAGTATTTTTATTTTTCTATCGCGCTTCAATATTTGCTCCGTTAATTGAAGAACCGTTCCCGTCGTGGAGCGGGCCCTCTGGGACACTTCCCTCCCTCTTCTTAGGTCCGAACGCTGCCCGGCTTCGAAGCACCGGCCGCGCCCTGTGTGCTCCACCCTCTCTCTCTCGCTTTGCTTCCCGACTCGCTGCCCGGCCCCGTTGCAGAGCCACCCGATCGAGCTCTAGCCTGCCGCAGCCCAGGAAGGATCAGTGCACTACCTGCCACCAGCCCGATTAGCTGGGAAACCACAGACTGGAGAACCAAGCCTGGCTCTCGACAGTCTCTCCTGCACTCCCCAACTCGATGATTTGGAGGGCGGTTGCCCACGGTCGACGCCCGTTTCTCGAGTTTCTTTGAATTATTTTTTTTTTCTTTCTTCTGGCTTCGACCTTCAATAACGTCGTCTGAGGTGCTGCCGAGTTGCAGGTAAGTTTGTTTCTTACTCGTCGCCAGTATTATGTCCGTGTATAATTGAGACACGGACTG
Source organism: Somniosus microcephalus (assembly GCF_052327205.1). Taxonomy (NCBI): domain Eukaryota; kingdom Metazoa; phylum Chordata; class Chondrichthyes; order Squaliformes; family Somniosidae; genus Somniosus; species Somniosus microcephalus. The sequence continues at coordinate 7,052,302 of NC_140988.1, read as the reverse complement.
CAGGAGTTGATTATAACAAGTCTTTACTGAATGGAGACAACCTGGAAACTGAAACTACAGAAGCCTGCTAGGGCCTTTTATACAGGGGTGGTCACTGCCGGTACTGCAGTCTGAGACCAGTTATTCCCTTAAAGGTACATACACAACAGGCGGCTGGCCAGGAAAGCGTTGGAATTCTCAAGCCTCGAGGTAACAAAGGCAGGGATGAGGGTTTGTGGGGAAGCTAGATAGACACACAAGGGCGAAAGGAATAGCAGGATATGCTGATAGGGTGAGCTGAAGTAGGGTGGGAGGAGGCTCGTGTGGAGAATGGACCAGTTGGGCCGAATGGCCTGTTTTTGTGCTGTGGAATTCTATGTTTCTGGGTAATGCAATATTTTGGAAAATGCTTGCAACTCTTACATTTATGGAGTGTTAACACCTGTTTTGTTTATCGTTGCTAGCCTTCCTGACCGGATGTGACAGGGTTCCAATCGGAGGCATGGGGAGCCTCAGCATTGTCATCCATTGTGATGTGAGGGAGGATCCCGATCTGTACTTTCCAGCTGCCCACACCTGCAGCCTAGTACTGGATCTCCCCAAGTACAGCAGCACGGAGATTCTGAGGGAGAGGTTTCTTCGGGCAATCGGATGCTGTAAAGAATTCGGCATAGCCTGATGGCGGAATACAGAAGCCATTCCTTTACTTTTTCTATATCGCCCAATATTGTCCTTATTGGTGATTAATGTACAGGAGCCGAATCTATCTGTGTTTGCATAGGGCTGCTAGCCCTCTTCCTAACACAACCTCTTGCAATTTAATTTTTTAGTCAACTGGCCCCCAATGTATTCATATTTTTGATGTGGTACTAATGGTTGACCAGCATTTAAGTTGACGGTGATAAAGATGATAAAGCATGGATCTTCAGCTACAACAACTCATCTGCTGCCGTAATGCTTCCATATTTAAGACACTCTTACGTGTGTGTTTTATTTCTACATTGGATTCTAGTGGGGTTGAGTTTATAAAATGTATTATGCGTTGGATAGAATGACGGAATATGGACTGTGTATTTTCAGGCACGTCAACACCCAGTGCTTGTATTGGCCCAGAAATTCGGGTCGGAGGCTTCCCGCGGGTGCAAGCCCCCGACCTGCACTTACCTAGCTGTGGGCCCGCATGGGATTCCGATCCTGGGCCTCCTCCAACTGCCGGCGCGCAGTGCTTGCGTATCCCAGGGGCGCAGTTAGTTCGAAGCGTCCCCTGGGATCACGTGGGCCATGGAGAGCCAATGGTAGCAGGGAATCTGTATTCATAGATTTGACAGGAAGAGCTGTCAAATCTATGAATACAATTCAGCCCCAAAACATAACTAAAACTTCAAATAATTTTTTTTTAAAAACATCACATTTTTAAAATAACTATAAATTACATAAAATAACTATTTTAAACAATAATTTAAATTTTTGAAAAAAATAATTACAGTTTCTAACGGGGCTAAAAATAAACTTACCTTTCTTTAAAGTATTTAAAAATAATAAACCTGTGGAAAAAATGTTTTAATTTTACTTAATTCACCACTTACCTTGTTAAAAGCAGGCCTTGCGACTGCTTTTTAGACGCGTAGCTCCTGGAGACTTACCCTCCCGGAGAAACCGGCAAAAAAACCGGAAGTTCCAGGCATACGCGCTGCCTCTCCGGCGCACGCGTTCGACCTGTGAACCCCTTCCTTTAAGGGAACGGAAGTTCCAGTTTCCCGCGCATGGGCAGTGCAGGCACGAAACCGGCACTTTCGTTGGGCCTATGCGTGAGTACCCAGCGCGTACTCACCCGTGGGGACCCAAATTTCTGGGTGCCTTAGTTAAGATAAAAAAACAAGCTCTTTTTAAAGACATCAGCCACGCACATTTGAAGTTAGTTATGAGCTCATTCCCAGCATTGGTACATTTTTATTTCAATTGTATTGTATTTGTCAAATAAAATAAATAAATAAACATTTTTTTTTAAGTTCACTGTGCAGTTAATGGTAATTAATCATCTTCTGGTGTGATGTCAGGAAGCACTTCTTCACACAAAGGATAGTGGAAATCTGGAACTCTCGCCCTCACAAAGCTGTTGAGGCTGGGGGTCAACATTTCAGCTGAGATTGATAGATTCTTGTTGGGCAAAGGTATTAAGGGATAGGGAACCAAGGCGGGTGGATAAGATACATATCAGCCATGATCTAATTGAATGGCGGAACAGATGCAAGCGGCTGAGTGGCCTCCCCCTGTTCCTACGTCCCCATCATGGGTGGACTATGGCAGGAGCTCCGGTGATTGACCTCCGCACCTCTTTAAAGCAAGGGGCTTGAGCCCCGAGGTTGTGATTCGGATTGTCCATGATCGTTCTTTTCACAGCACAGAAGGAGGCCCATCATGCCCACTGTGCCGGCTCTTTGAAAGAGCTCTCCAATCAGTTCCACTCCCCCCTGCTCTTTCCCCATAGCCCTGCAAATGTTTCCTTTTCAAATATTTATCCAATTCCCTTTTGAAAATTACTACTGAAAAAAATCCTCCTCATCGCCCCTCTGGTTCTTTTGCTAATTATCTTAAACCTGTCTCTTTCATTGACTTGTTCTGCACTGCAGTTACGTCATGGTTTGCAGGTTGCTGATGGTGTTCGCTCACTCAAAGATTAGCCCATCCGACTTAGTTCTTCCATCGAGGGTCATACTAGCCTCTTCCAGTCGCTCATCCGCCCGAAGCCATTGACACTTCCTGGGGCTCGCCGGGTTACTTACTGCCACCTAGAGCTCGGAGTTGCGCAGTCATGGGTACTACCATCTAATGTCATTACGGTAGCAGGTTTTAACATGACACCATCATGGCAAATTGGCTCCTGGTCATTTCTTCATCATCTGCTGCGGAATCCCTCATCCATGCCTTTGTCACCTCTAGACTCGACTCTTCCAAAGCTCTCCTGGTCTCCCATCTTCCGCCCACGGTGAACTTGAACTCATCCAATACTCTGCGGCCCCCCTGTCCTAACTCGCCCCAAGTCCTGTTCACCCATTATTATCTAAATGGAGAGAAACTGCAAAGTGCTACAGTACAAAGGGATCTGGGGGTCCTGGTGCATGAAACACAGAAGGTTAGTATGCAGGTGCAGCAGGTGATCAGGAAGGCCAATGGAATCTTGGCTTTTATTGCAAGGGGGATGGAGTATAAAAGCAGGGAAGTCTTGCTTCAGTTATACAGGGTACTGGTGAGGCCACACCTGGAATACTGCGTGCAGTTTTGGTTTCCATATTTAAGAAAAGATATACTTGCTCTCAAGGGAGTTCAGAGAAGGTTCACTCGGTTGATTCCAGAGATGAGGGGGTTGACTTATGAGGAAAGGTTGAGTAGGTTGGGCCTCTACTCATTGGAATTCAGAAGAATGAGAGGCGATCTTATCGAAACATATAAGATTGTGAGGGGGCTTGATCGGGTGGATGCGGTGAGGATGTTTCCACTGATGGGTGAGACTAGAACTAGGGGGCATAATCTTAGAATAAGGGGCTGCCCTTTCAAAACTGAGATGAGGAGAAACTTCTTCACTCAGAGGGTAGTAAATCTATGGAATTTACAACCTCAGAGAGTTGTGGAAGCTGTGACATTAAATAAATTTAAAATGGAGATAGACAGTTTCCTAGCTGATAAGGGAATTAGGGGTTACGGGGAGCAGGCAGGGAAGTGGACGTGAGTCTAGGTTTGGGTCAGCCATGATCCTATTGAATGGCGGAGCAGGCCGAGGGGCCGTATGGCCTACTCCTGCTCCTACTTCTTATGTTCTTATGTTCTTATGACCCCTGTGCTCGCTGACCTACATTGGCTCCCGGTTTGGCATTGCCTCGATTTTAAAATTCTCATCCTTGTTTTCAAATCCCTCCGTGGCCTCGCCCCTCCCTATCTCTATAATCTCCTCCAGCCCCTCAACCCCCCCCACCCCCAACCCCCACCTTTAATTAAATCATTACTTATCAGAAGTAGTTAAATAATTAAATAAAATCTTTGTCCCTCAGACAAACAATTTGTAAGTTGCAAATTATATTTAAAAATTAAAACCTGTACCATCAACTCGGCTCCCAATGTATTTAAGTCGAAAGTAGTCCCATAGTGATGCGCTATCAATTACTCATAAAAGACTGAGAGTTAAGAGAGTAACTAAAGGCTTTTATTAACAAAAGAATGAAGGTCTGCCTCGAGCGGTCGACCGGTCCAGAAATACAAAGGGCTGGGGAGCAGTCACCTTTATACTAGGACTTGTGGGAGGAGTCAGCCGAGGCATGTCCAGGCATGTACACAGTGGAATACAAACAGTGGTTTACCACACATAGTGGTTTGGATTTTGCTCTAATAATAATGGCGAGACTATCAGCACTCGCCGTTATTACAGGGTAAATCTGACAGCAAGTTCTGGCGTCTGCACATGCGCAGTTAAACGTGGAAATCCAGAAGTAGCTGTCAGAGATACCTCACTCTTCCACAGGGTTCGCTGTTGCAGTCCTCGCTGATAGACTCAATACTGAAATCACTGTACTGGCGCAAACTTAGGGTAATTACCCACTCGTCCCGCACTAAAAATGGCTGAAAAAATTAGGGCTCGTGCATTCGTGTTTTTAACAGTGTAATACGTATTAATTACTGCTGAACAACCTCCATGGCCCTGAAAAATTAATTTTTCAAGTGTGGAGTCTCATTCCTTCAGAAGAAAATTAATGCTGCAGATTTTTTTTAAAACAGAACTGTAAATAATTGTTTTCGTTTTTCTGCTTTTCCCTTTTAACTCTCTCCCTTAATCCCATCTGTGTGCCCCAATCTTTATTTTGCTGCCTGGACAATGATTTTGAAATGTAATTTATATTTCCTATCTTTTACTTCCTGGTTTGCAGTCTGTGTGTCTCCGTGAGGATTCTTCAATCTGATTGGTTGAAGAACCTCCTTGCTGCTTGACTGGCTCACAGATGCCACAGATCCCCTGTAGCGAGCACCGCGCTGGATCAGACGGCAGATTAGTAGAAATCTCCACTGACAAGTCCTCTGGACAACTGTATGCGAGGTAAACGGTGAAAGCCGTTTCTTTGACACTGAGAGCAAAATCCGGGCCAATTACATTTTTCTCCCTCACGGATGTGAATAAAATATGTGCACTAGAAATGTATCTATTTTATAAAATGGCTGCCACATACATATCTTGGCTACCAGTTATCTAAATAACTTAATTTTTGTCCCCCTCACTGAAACAGTTACTCAGAAGAATATTGAATATTGAAATCATTGCCCCCTCGGAGTTTAAAAGAACAAATTAAAAGCCACACAAGTATACAGAAATGGACTAATGCATTTTAACTTGGCTCCCAGTGATTTTCAATAATAATGTTATTTATGTAGATTAAGTCCAAGCAAGCCCTGTTCCTTCGGATACGCCATTCAATGTCTCTGCTCAGTCTGGCATTACACCTCGCATGGATCTCTGTTTCCTTGTCCCAAATTCTACCCTGAATTCCCACGGATTTTAGTTTTATTTCAACAACAACAACTTGTATTTATACCGCGCCTTTAGCATAGTAAAACGTCTCCAGGGCACTTCACAGGAGCGATTATCAAACAAAATCTGACACCGAGCCACATAAAGAGATATTAGGGCAGATGACCAAAAGCTCGGTCAAAGTTTTAAGGAACTTCTTAAAGGAGGAAAGAGAGGCAGGGAGGTGGAGATGTTTAAGGAGGGAATTCCAGAACTTAGGGCCTCGGCAGCTGAAGGCACGGCTGCTACTGGTGCAGCGATTAAAATCAGGGATGCTCAAGAGGCCAGAATTAGAGGAGCATAGATATCTCAGAGGACTGTGGAGCTGTAAGAGGTTACAGAGATAGGGAGGGGGGCGAGGCCATGGAGGGATTTGAAATCAAGGATGGGAATTTTAAAATTGAGGTGTTACTTAACCGGGAGCCAATGTCGGTCAGCGAGCTCAGGGGTGATGGGCGAACGGGACTTGGTGTGAGTTAGGACACTGACAGCATGTCTCTTTCATGTGTCATACATCTTCTGGAAGTCCAAATAAACTATTATTGTGGAGATTGTATTTGCAACTTCCTCAAAGAACTTGAGGAAGTTTGTCAAGCACGACCTTCCCCATTTAAATCAATGCCTACTGTTACTTATTAAACATTGACTGTACAGGTACTCTTCCAACTTTCTCCTTAGTAGAGTTCCCATTATTTCACCTGGTATTGACACTGGGCCTATCGTTATCTGGATCAGATTTGGTCCCTTTTTACTATAGGCACTGCTTTTGCTTGCTTCCAATTCTGCAAAGCCTTCCCAATACCCAATGAGCCTTTCATTACTGCAGCCAATACCCACAGATGTACTCTCTAGTCTCCTTTAGCACTCTATATAGGGTTGCCAACCCTCCAGAATTGCCGTGGAGTCTCCAGGAATCAAAGATTAACCTCCAGGGCACTGCAGCGAGCAACACCCGGGAGAAAAATCATTGGGGCTATAAAAATATTGTGCTTTGTTTTAAATTGTTTTTTAAGATTTTTGTTTACTAGTTATAAAAATATTGGAGATGGGGGATAAAGGGTTGTTTGACTGACAGTCGAGGATTATCCAATCGGGGAATGAAGAGTCTGTTCGCTTTCCGATTGGCCGCGGGAAGGTGGGGCACCGCGAGGATGGACGTGTCGGGCGACCAATGGCAGAAGGGTGGGGGGGCGGGGTGGTTAGAGGCAGGAGGTCATGTGATAAAACCGTCAGGAATATGTCCAACCAGATTTGGCAAGCCAAACGGTGCCATCTGGCCCTGGGCTATCACTTTTATCAAGCACCTCCTCCTCCTCACTCATTCCAGGAGTTCTACGATACTTGCTGTTGAAGAAAGAAAGAAGGACTTGCATTTCTATAGCGCCTTTCACGACCACCGGACGTACCAAAGCGCTTTACAGTCAACAAAGTACTTTTTGGAGTGTGGTCACTTGTTGTAATGTGGGAAACGCGGCAGCCGATTTGCGCACAGCAAGCTCCCACAAACAGCAATGTGATAATGACCAGATCATCTGTTTTTGTTATGTTGGTTGAGGGATAAATATTGGCCCCAGGGAGAACTCCCCTGCTCTTCTACCGTTCCACAATAATTGGATAGTGGAGTCAATATTTTCCTCTGTGGTGAACAAGTCCAGGAAATAATTCACTCTTTTGCATTTTTTATTGGTACTAAAAATAATTTTATCATTGTGCTTAATCTCCTTTGATGTATTACTCTCCATTCACCCTTTTAGTATTTCTGCTTTTGTTTTTAACATTCTCTTATACTCCTGCCGAGGTCCTGCCCTTCCTCTCCCCTCCCCTCGTCTCATCTCTCTATTTTCTGAACCACTTGAGCTGCGATTTCCATGGTAGAACGAGATGGGTGGACATTGTGCCAAAGCCCTGCCCTCAAAATCTAGCCATCAAGATGTTCCTCCAGTGAACCCTACAATCAGTTAAGCCGCCCACTTTGAGCCCGTGTTGTTCACCGCGTGCGGACATGATTTACTGGGTGCCAGTGCTTTCCTTAGTTCTTGTCCAATAGAAAGAAAGAAAGAAAGGCTTGCATTTCTACAGCACCTTTCACGGCTGAAGTAAGATATTAAAAAATTGGGTATAACAGGGCAGGACAACCAGGATTCAATTGCAACACCAATGTACAAGGGGGAGGGAATGGGTTAATTCATACTCTGAGTTGAACAATAGAGGTCTGTATATTGCATTTACCCAGTTAAGTTTTAAACATGATTAAGTGACTTCAAATGCTGAGAGATTAAACTGGAGAACAACTCATGGGAAGATTGAGGAGGATGTGTGTTTGGTCAAGCGGGGCAACACATATGCACCTAAGAATTTGTTTAGTGTAAATCACAACAGGCTTCCATTCATCAAGATATAGTGGAGCTAATTAGAATGTGTTTGCTTTGCAGAGACCGAAAGTCTGTGTTTTGCACGCCTTAACAAGGACTGGTATCTTAAGAAAACACTTAACAAGCAAACCCATCTGACTATGGGCAAATGGATGGTTGTAAAGTAATTAAGATGAGGCCCATGGTCACAAGAGGTGACGGGACCAACTGATAATGAAATGTGGGGATTGGGGGTGGCAAGAAGATGAACTGTCAAGGTTTTATAATTACAATTTAGCGATAACTCTGTATATGTTGATAAGCTTATCCCCGCCCCTAAGGCAGGGCCTTAATTTTTGTATAACTGTGTGGACTTTGAGAGGCTCGTTGGAGTTTGAATCTTGTGTAGGGACACAAGAAATTTCTCCCCAGGCCTGAATAAACCGTTTTGACTTCAATTATTGGGTCTGTCTTTCGTTCAACAAGCCAGTGACGTCGACCTTGTATATCACTTGGTCCGCACTTTGGGGGCTTACATCAATGACCACCGGACATCGCAAAGCGCTTTACAGCCAATGAAGTACTTTTTGAAGTGTAGTCACTGTTGTAATGTAGGAAACGCAGCAGCCAGTTTGCGCACAGCAAGCTCCCACAAACAGCAATGTGATAATGACCAGATCATCTGTTTTTAGTGATGTTGGTTGAGGGATAAATATTGGTCAGGACACCAGGGGGATAACTCCCCCTGCTCTTCTTCGAAATAGTGGCCATGGGATCTTTTACGTCCACCTGAGAGGGCAGGCGGGGCCTCGGTTTAACGTCTCATCTGAAAGACGGCACCTCCGACAGTGCAGCACTCCCTCAGTACTGCACTGGAGTGTCAGCCTAGATTTAATGTGCTCAAGTTCCATGGAGTGGGACTGTGAACCCACAACCTTCTGACTCAGAGGCGAGTGTGCTACTGAGCTGAGATATTAAGCTGAGGTCCTGTCTGTGTGTTTCCTACATTACAACAGTGACTACACTTTAAAAAGTACCTCATTGGCTGTGACGCGCTTTGGGATGTCTGGAGGTTGTGAAAGGCACTGTAGAAATGCAAGTCTTTCTTTTTATGTTTCCACATGTATGTGTACATCTTTGAGGGACGGTTCCGAGGGACTGCCTAAGAAGACATCTTTGAACATGTAATTGTATGTTACCACACGAATGTGTGTACAAAAACAATTAAACTGCAACTTAACTCAAAACATTAAAGGAAACTTAATAAATTAAACTAAAATTTGGTTGCCGGGGGTGATGATGCACTCCAGTCCCTGCAGTGCCCACCAGTCGTGGAAGGCCTCGAGTGTGCCGGCGGACACCGCATGCTCCATCTCCAGGGACACCCGGGGAGTGAACGTGGAAGAGAGGCGGGGCAGTCGGGCCGAACGACTGCCCGCTGCCAGGACCAGTTGATGGCCACTTTGGCCAGGACCAGGAGCAGTCCTACGAAGAGGTCCCCCGACCTGCCCGCTCCCCTCCGCACCGGGTGACCAAAGGTCAGGAGCGTGGGACTGAAGTGCAGCCAAAAATCGAGGAGCAGCCCCTTCAAATAGTGGAAGAGAGGCTGCAACCTCTCACATTCGATATAGACATGGAACACGGACTCCTCCAGGCCGCAGAAAAGGCAGCCGGCCTGGGAGTCCGTGAACCTACTTAAAACCATATTGCACGGGACTGCTCCGTGCAACACCCTCCAGGCCAAGTCCCCAATAGAACAAGGGAGGACTCCCGCATAGAGAGCCCTCCATTGGGGACCTCCGCCCCCGCCAGAAGGCAAGACGGCACGCCAAGGCGTGTCCGGACGGCAGACGAGGATGGCAAAGTGGAGAGTGTGTGCAGGAGCAGCCCTGTACAGGAAACCCCTCCCGCAGAATGTAAAGGCGCAGAGGGCATTTCCCCGAGACCACGAATGTGTGTAAGTTTAGATGCACTTGTGTGTCAGTGGGGATTTTTTGGCCACACAGGCGTGCACTGCCACCGTCCACGGCAGCTCCCAGGGTGCAGCACACAACAAAAACTTTGTGTAGTTAGAGAGGGAGGAGCCAGCCCAAGAAACTTCCGTAACTTTGCTCAGCCTTCGGCTCGCCGAGTGAGTGAGTCGGGGCAGCGCCGGCTGTGTGGAGGCATCTCTCGGCAGCCACTGGGTGAAATGCGCGTTTGCCTTGGGTAGGGGCTCCCGGGGAGATGAGCGACTCGTCCTTAGAATGGCATTGCACCGCCCGAAGCGAGGAGGGCTGTATGTTCCAACTGGAGTGAGTCCACAACTTTTATTCGCCTTATACACAAGTGTGTGTGTTGGTTGTATTGCAAACTGGAGGGGAGCCACACTCCAGGTTGTGAAAGAGTGGCATTTTTGTTGTTTAAATGTCCATTTTTGTCAATAACAATATCAGAAAGTGACACAAGTAAATTACCTTCTGGTGTGTGAGTTTCAGGATGCTCTAGTTAACTGTTTAACAAAATTGAGGCTTTTTAACCAAATGAAGGAAGAAATCAGTGAATTATAATTCATCTCTACCCAGCCTGAAATGTAATCAGCAGCAACTTGATCATCTCGAACCGGTTTGCGTTATTCAGCATCTTGAAATAGTTTGCTGTGGGGTTTTATTTTTTTAACACGCTGTGCGATTTCCACCACCGTAATCTTGCACCCACCCTGCATTGGGAAGCACCGTGTTCTTCACTGTCGCCACCTGGCAGGTTAACATTGCAACGAGCGAGCCTAGGCACCGCCGCTCTCTCCAACTTCTCTCACCTTATCCCCCATCCCCCGGTGTATTGACGTGTCACAATCCATTCTGCAATCATAAGTCGTTTAGTTCAAAAACTTTCTGTGATCACTCCTCCACCCCCCCCCCCCAAAAAAAAATGAAGCATAGAAATCCCACTTTGCTGTGTCATTTAAGTTGCTCAGTTCAAATCATTGGATAACTCCAATTTTTCAAATGCTTTAGTTCCCCCAAAATAAAAAGGCTTTGAATGATCAGGCACAGACTATATTTTACACAGGGTTTGTGTTTCCTACACTGCCACAGTGACTACACTTCAAAAATACTGCAAAGCGTGTTGGGACGTCCTGAGGTCATGAAAGGCTCTGTAGAAATGGAATTTCTTTTAGAATTGGCAATTTTGTTAATAGGTAACAAGTTATTAATAGTTGAGGAACTGACACTCTGATTCCCCGCCCCCTCGACTACAACTGTGGGGGAAATTGTTCCCGATAACTGTGAATGGGGGATTGTCAGTGCTGCATATCACAAAATGAGTTAATATCACAAATTTTCCCTCCCCCCTCCCCCCCAGCCCCCAATAATTTGTTTTGAGCTGATATTATTTAGAACTGTACTTATTCACGTACGGTTGCATCCAAATGATTATAAAGTGTTTACAGCACAGAAACAGGCCATTTGACCCAACCAGTCCGTTCCAGTGTTTCTGCTCCACACCAGCCTCCTCCCACCCTCCTTCATCTCACCCTATCAACATATCCTTCTAGGCCCTTCTCCCTCATGTGTTTATCCAGCTTCCTCTTGAACGCCTCTATACTATTCGCCTCAACCACTTCCTGTGGTAGCGAGTTCCACATTCTCACCACTCTCTGGGTAAAGAAGTTTCTCCTGAATTCCCCATTGGATTTATTAGTGACTGTCTTATATTGATGGCCCCTAGTTCTGGTCTCTTCCCACAAGTGGAAACATCTTCTCAACATCTACCCTATCGAACCCCTTCTGAACTTTAATGACCTATCGAACCCCTCCTGAACTTTAATGACCTATTGAACCCCTCCTGAACTTTAATGGCCTATGATGGGTCAACTCTCAGACTTCCCTTTTCAGGAGAAAATATTCCCAGACAGTTCAGTCTTGCCTGATAGTTGTAACCTCTCAATTTTTGTGAACCAAATTTGGCAATCCACATCTACCCTATCGAAACCTTTCATCATTTTAAAGACCTCGATATGGTCACCCCTCGGTCTTGTAATTTATAGAGAAAGAAGCCCCAGTCTGCCCTGATCGTTATAATCTCTCAGTTCTGGTATCATCCTTATAAATCTCTTTTGCACCTTCACCGGTGCCTCTATATCCTTTTTTAAAAATAATATGGAGACCGGGACTGTTCACAGTACCCCAAGTGTGTTGTGTAGCAAAGAACAGGAAATACTGGAAATGTCCAAGAGGTCCGTCAGTTTCTGTGGAGAGAACACACAGCCAAGGATTAGGGCTGGGACCCTTCCGAACTGAAAATGAAAGATGAACAATCGGAAAGGAAGGGGAGGGGTGGAGGGAAGATACAATGTAAAACAATGTGAGGAAGTTTCATTGGAATGAGGATTAGGAAGAGGCATCAGAAAAACAAAGAGCATTTGCATAGCTCTGGCAGTGACAGACACACCCAAGGAAAATGCCTTTGAAAACACAAAAATCCTGCAGATCAGGATCTGAAATTAAAACGCTGGTGGAAAATGCAGTGCCCCAAATTCTCTGCCCCGGCACGTGCTGGGCAGCCTTCCCCCCCCCCCCGCCCCCCCCCACCCCCCCAAACTGGTGCGTAGTAGTGGTTTGGCTTTGTGACAACACCTCCAGCTCAAGTGTAGGTCCAGCCTGAATCTGTAGTGAAGTGGGATGGATTCCTTGCAGAAGGATCCTCGCTCGACTCCGGAGATCAGGTCCCGCCTTCACTCTAAATTTCTAGTGCAGCGGTTTGGTGTTGGTGTGAAGCTGTGCCAGTGCTAAGCTTGTCGTGTAGACACAGCCTCAGAAAGAGTAATATGGAGGTGTCGGCTGTGGTTCTGTGGGTAGCACTCTCTCCTCTGAGTCAGAAGGTCGTGGGTTCAAGTCCCACTCCAGAGACTTGAGCTCAAAATCTAGGCTAAAACTCCCAGTTAAGTGCTGAGGGAGTGCTGCGCTGTCGGAGGTGCCGTCTTTCAGATGAAATATTAAACCGAGGCCCCGTCTGCTCTCTCAAGTGAGCGTAAAAAATCGCTTTGCTTTATTTGAGGAAGAGCAGGAGAGTTCTCCCTTCGTGTCCTGGCCAATAATTATCCTTCAACTAACACCTAAAAACACCGCACTGTCGGAGGGGCAGTACCGAGGGAGTGCTGCACTGTCTGAGGGGCAGTACCGAGGGAGTGCTGCACTGTCGGAGGGGCAGTACTGAGGGAGCGCTGCACTGTCGGAGGGGCAGTACTGGGGGAGCACTGCACTGTCGGAGGGGCAGTACTGAGGGAGCGCTGCACTGTCGGAGGGGCAGTACTGAGGGAGCGCTGCACTGTTGCAGGTGCCGTCTTTCGGATGAGACGTTAAACCAAGGCCCCATCTGCCCTCTCAGGTGGACATAAGGATCCCGTGGCACTATTTTGAAGAAGAGCAGGGGCGTTATCTCTGGTGTCCTGGGGCCATTATTTATTCCTCAACTGACATCACTAAAACAGATTCATTATCAGGTCATTATCACATTGCTGTTTGTGGGAGCTTGCTGTGCGCAAATTGGCTGCCGTGTTTCCTACATTACAACAGTGACTACACTTCAAAAAGTACTTCATTGGCTGTAAAGTGCTTTGGGACGTCCTACAGAAATGCAAGTCTATTTTTTCTTTTAATCATAAACTAAAATCCTTCAACCCTGAAAGGAATGAAGGAACTGAACATTCCTACAGTTCTCCCATAGTAGCATAAAGTCCAAAGCTGCATGTTATTCCCGCTTTGTGCTGAGTCAGATTGATTGGGTGAAGGCATTCGCTGTTACAAAATCAACAATTTGCATTTATATAGCGCCCTTTAAGCAGAAACATCTGAGGTGCTTCACAGAGGCTTACGGGAATAAAATGGACGCTGTGCCATAAACGTGTGTGTCTGAGTGTCGGCAAAAAGTTTGGTCAAAGAGGTGGATAATAAGGAACATATTAAAGAAAGCACTTGCATTTCTGTAGCGCCTTTCTCAACCTTGGGACGTTCCAAAGCGCTTCACAGTCAATAAATTACTTTTGAAATATAGTCACTGTTGTAATGTAGGAAACACGGCAGCCAATTTGCGCACAGCAAGCTCCCACAAATAGCAAAGAGATAAATAACCAGGTACAATAAACTCTCGTTTAAACGGCACCTAATCAACCAGAGTTCTTTAATAACCGGCAAAATAGATAGCCGGTAATCTTGCCGAATCCATCCATTTTTCATTTTTCCGAGTTTCCCGCGGTGGCCGAGTTGTTCACTGGTTTTTATTTTTTTTGTGTTAAAAATTGCGTACTTCTCTTATCAAGAATTTTTAATCAACCGGCACCGTCCCGATCCTGTCGGTGCCGGATACGAAAGAGCTTACTGTTTTTAAAAATAAATAAATGTTTTAATATAGCGATATTGGTTGAGGGATAGATATTGGCCCAGGAAAAAAGGAGAGGGAGAGGCAGAGGGATTTTAGGGAGGAAATTCCAGAGCCTGGGCATAAACGGCTGAAGGATGTTGCGGGCTGCTAGACAAAGAACACTTTCTTTGTGCAGTACAGGCTGCAGGTATCACTGGGAAGAGATCTTTGCTAGAAAAGTAGCAGAAATGTTGAATTGGTACATTGGATCATCTATTCTGTTTTCTTATTCAGGAACATCCAGGTCTCTGCTTAGCTGGGACAGAGTAGGGAGTGTAACAACAATTGGGAATTACAATCGGGAAAGATTGAACAGGCCGGGGCTCTTTTCTTTAGAAAAGAGAAGGCTGAGGGTGATCTGATGGAGGTCTTTAAAATTATGAAGCAGTTTGATAGGGTAGACGTAGAGAAGATGTTCCCACTTGGGGGGGTGACCAAAACTAGGGGCCATTAATATAGTCTATAATCGTTCCTATATTGCAACAGTGACTACACTTCAAACAGTACTCCATTGGCTGTAAATCGCTTTGGGACGTCCGGTGGTCGTGAAAAGCGCTATAGAAATGCAAGTCTTTCTTTTGAATGAATCCAATCGGGAATTCAGGAGAAACTTCTTTACCCAGAGAGTGTGGGGAGAATGTGGAACTCACCACCACAGGGAGTGGTTGAGGCGAATAGCAGAGATACATTTAAGGGTAAGCTAGATAAACACATGAGGGAGAAAGGATAGGTTGGGAGGAGGCTTGTGTGGAGTATGAACGCTGGCACAAACCAGTTGGGCTGAATGGCTTGTTTCTGTGCTGGAAATTCTGTGTCATTGATATGACATTCGGAGAAATGTTTGCTTAATTCCTCTGCGTTGACGCTCGGAGCTGTTGTTTGCTTTTGGATATTTAATATTCATGAAACCCGAGTTTGATTAGTGCACACAATAGAACAGCGCAACACACAGGGTCACTTAGTACAGAACTCAATAGCCAGAGGGAACAGTTCAAGGGGAAGAAATCTCAGCTGCCAATTCCAACAGAATTTAGAATCTTACAGCACAGAAGGAGGCCATTCGGCCCATCGTGCCTGTGCCGGCTCATTGGTGGAGCTACCCAATCGGTCCCACTCCCCCCTGCTCTCTCCTCATAGTCCTGTTTTAAAAAAAAAAAAAAAAAAATTATTTTAACAGAAGGGTGATCAACATACGGAACCGACTGCCAGTGTAGGTGTTTGAACAGGAAGCTTGCAGGGGTTTCAATAAGGAAATCGACAAGTTCCTGCGCCAGTGAGGATTCATGGTTATTACCATGATATTGTACAAGAAATAGTGTGCAAGTTTAGATGAGCCGACAGTAACATATTTCAGTCAGCGGAAGACCATAGAATAACAACATATTTACAGCACAGAAACAGGCCATTCGGCCCAACTGGTCCGTGCCGGTGTTTCTGCTCCACACCAGCCTCCTCCTGTAACGTCCGTGTGTAATTGAGACACGGACTGCAGAAGTTGGTTATAACAGGTGTTTACTGAATGGAGACAAAACTGGAACTACTATACAAAGTTACTACACAGGCTTATATGCAGGGGTGGTCACTACTGGTACTGCAGTATACAGGGGCTGCAGAATATAGTTCCTTCTCCAAGGTACATACACTATAATTCCTCCCCTTTTAGCTAAACAGTACATAACATTCGATTAATAATTAAATAACATATTTACAATTACAGTTGCTATATATATTAGCTGAAGTTAATCAATTATAAATTCAGTCTTTGAGGAGGCTTCCTGATTCTGTCCGGATAACGCCTCTTTGGGGTATCAGGTTCTTCTGGCAAAGTTGATTCGGGATCAACGTCGTTGTTTGGTTCGTCTGCTTCCAATATCACCGATTCTGAGGTAGATGCAATTGGTACTACGGTTTCATCACCAGGTGTATAGGATCGTGGTGTAGATTTGACGTTTTCCAGTGACTCTAGAATCTGGTCAGCATGGCGTCTTACAATGCTCTCTCCAACGTCCACGGTATACATTAGAGGTCCTTGCCGTGTGCAGATCGTTCCTGGCTGCCATTTCTCTGTGCGGTAGTCCCGGGCCAAAACTGGTTGACCTATCTTAAAACTCCTGGTTGGCCTTTCATTCATATTCTGAAACTGCCTGTTCTCCACATCTCTTCTGATGTTTGGCTTAACCAAATCCAAGCGGCATCTTAGTCTTCGATTGAAGAACATCATGGCTGGAGTTTGGTTGGTGACCGCATGTGTCGCATTCCGGTAGGCAAACAAGAAGTTATCCACCTTGTGTTGTGTTGTAGGGGTATGTCTTCATTACACATTGCCTTGATAACCTTCTTGAATGTTTCAACGAACCTCTCAGCCAATCCATTGTGGCTGGATGATATGGGGCGGATGTGTAAAGCTTAACACCATTGCTCTTTAAGAACCTCCAGAACTCTTCAGACACAAACTGTGGTCCATTGTCGGAGCAAATCTGTTCAGGCAGCCCATTTCTGGCGAATATGGTTCATAAGACTGTGATAGTTTTTTCTGTGGTGGTTGAGGACATTTTTATTACCTCTGGCCACTTTGAATGTGCATCCACCGCAATTAAAAACATCGAGTCCATAAATGGACCAGCAAAATCAATGTGTACCGTTTGCCATGGAGATGCGGGCCACTCCCATGGATGTAGAGGGGCTTGTGGTGGGACGTTTTGGACCTTCTGGCATCCTGTACAGCTCTTGGTCATCTCTTCGGTTTCTCTATCGATTCCCAGCCACCACACAAACGCTCTGGCTAAGTTCTTCATTTTTACCCCTCCCAGATGACCCTCATGAAGCTCATTGAGCACTCTATCCTTCAATTTGGGTGGAATTACTACTCTGGATCCACACATCAAGGTTCCTCGGCACACTGACAGCTGTTCTCTTCGCGGCAAGAATGCTGGCAACAGTGGTTCGCCATGTGCTGGCCATCCCTTCACCGTTAAATCATAGACCCTGGAGAGTGTCGGGTCATTTCATGTTTCCTTTTCTATGTTTGCATTCATCACAGGTAGACATTCGACTATGGTCGAGTGGAATATCTCCACAGGATCCACTGCAGGTGCTTCTTCCACCGTCGGTAACGGTAGGCACGACAATCCATCAGCATTCCCATGCTGTTTAGTTCCTTTGTACTCGATGTCATATTGGTGTGCCCCTAGGAAAAGGGACCACCTCTGTAGCCGTTGTGCTGTCATTATCGGGATGCCCTTCTTAGGATTGAAAATGGAGACAAGAGGTTGATGATCAGTTAGTAGAGTAAATTTCTGTCCGTGCAGGTAGTGATTGAACTTCTTCACCCCCCACACCAGGCTGAGGGCCTCTCTGTCAATCTGGGCATAGTTTCGCTCGGCTGCAGTTAACGAGCGTGACGCAAAAGCTATCGGCCTCTCTGAACCATCAAGGGATTTATGTGACAGTACCGCTCCAATGCCGTAGGGAGACGCATCACACGCCAGTCTTATCGGTAGTGATGGGTTGTAGTGGGCCAATACTTCTCTTGAAGTGATCAGGCCTTTACACTTCTGAAAGGCCCGCTTACATTCATCGCTCCATTTCCATGCTACTCCAGTTTGTAGCAGGGCGTCAGTGGGTGCAGAATTGTGGACAAATTCGGCAAAAACTTATGGTAGTAATTCACCAATCCGAGGAATGACCTCAGTTGCAACACATTTTCAGGCGCTGGAGCCTTAACTACCGCTTCAATTTTGTCAGGGGACTTATGTAACCCCTCTTCATCAATCACGGGGCCACAATGCGATATTTCTTTCTTAAAAAACTCGCACTTGGGGCAATTGGCTCGTAGCCCATGTTCTCTTAGTCTAGTGAGCACCTGCTCTAGGTTGGCAAGGTGTTCACTGTCATTTTCACCTGTCACTAGGATATCGTCCAAGTAACACCGAGTCCCCGTAATCCCTTGCAGGACTTGTTCCGTCGCTCTTTGCCATATAGTCGGAGCTGATGCAACTCCAAATACCAGTCGATTATACTGGTAAAGACCTTTGTGAGTGTTTATCGTGAGATATTTCCTAGAGGATTCTTCAACCTCCATCTGCAAATATGCTTGCGCTAGGTCAATTTTTGTAAAACGTTTCCCTCCAGATAGTGAGGCGAAAATATCTTCTATCCTCGGAAGAGGATACTGTACTGTGTGAAGGACTGGGTTCACAGTCACCTTGAAGTCCCCACAGATGTGAACCTTCCTTGGCTCCTCAGACTTATTGTTTAACGTTTTTGTCATGACAGGAACGATGGGTGTCGCCCACTCGCTCCAGTCTACCTTAGTTAACACGCCTGCATTCTCCAGATTCTCCAGCTCTGCTTCGACGGCTGGGCGAATTGCATACAGTACCAGTCTTGCTTTGAAAAACTTGGGAATTGCATTCTCTTCTATTTTTATCGAGGCTGTTACGACTTTAAGAGTTCCCAGTTCTTGTTGAAATACCTCTTTAGCGTTAGCCAAGATTTTTGACAATCGTCCAGGTGTGACGTCGTCATCCTTTTTACCACCCACCGTCAGTGCCTGAATGGAGTGCCAGCCTAAACTTACCTTTCTGATCCATTCACGTCCCAATAACGGTGGTCCACCATCTTGCAGTATGTACAGATACAATTTCTGTATTTCCTTGCCATTGTATTCGACAGGCACCCTTATTTTCCCTCTGGGGTATACTTTCTGCCCCGTATATGTCTTCAAGACAATGGATGTGTCTTTCAAGGGTATGTGTGAGAATAGCCGCTCGTAGTCTCGTCGATTCATGACGGTCAGGGCTGATCCTGTATCCAATTCCATTTTGACTTGGGACCCTGCTATCGTGAGGGTGACCCAAATGGTTCGGTGATCCTCTTTTGTGATTACGTTGTGTAGTTTGAGACAGCTTAGTCTCTTGTTCCCGGATTCACTATCGTTCTTCTGGTCTTCGGAACTGATATGCCTATCAATTAGTCCAATAAAAGGCGACGAGTTAAGAACGTAACTGAAGGTTTTTATTGGCTAAATAACAGAGCCCACCCTCGTGGGTGATCCGATCCAACAGGGAGGAATACTAGCCAGTCAGCTACCTTTATACCTGGGCAGGTAATGGGCGGAGTCGGAGGTGGTCAGCCCAGGTATAACAGTGCGACAAGAGGCGACCTCGTGTAGTGATGTGACAGTGAGAACAGTGAGAACAATATACAGTGATAACTATAACAGTGGTTTACCACATTCACCCCTTGTTTAGATTAGAGTCCGGCGGGGTGAAGTGTATTACCAGCTCTGGTATGTCAGTCTGTCCGGAGGCTTCGTTAGCCTCTCCGATCGTCGCAGCGGCGGTGTTACATTATCCGGTGTTAAAGCTGGTGTCTGCGTAGTCGGCAAAGGCTCGTGGGGTTCCGGCATGCCGTCTACCTCGGCTGGACTCGGGGGGTTGGGAGGGGGGGGTGAGGGTGCGAGGTCTCGTAAGGAGACAGTGTCCTCCCGTCCGTCTGGGTAAGCCACATAGGCGTACTGGGGGTTGGCGTGCAGGAGGTTCACCTTCTCGACCAGGGGGTCCGTTTTATGGGCCCTCACGTGCTTTCGCAGCAAGACGGGTCCCGGAGAGGTCAGCCAGGTTGGTAGGGTGGTTCCCGTAGTCGACTTCCTGGGGAAGACAAACATTCGGGCATGGGGGGTGGTAATGGCAGTGCAAAGTAGTGACCGGATGGAGTGCAGCGCAATCGGGAGGACCTCTTGCCAGCGGGAGGTTGGGAGGCCCTTAGACTTTAAGGCTAAGAGGGTGGCCTTCCATACCGTCGCGTTCTCTCTTTCCACCTGGCCGTTCCCTCGGGGGTTGTAGCTGGTGGTCCTGCTTGCTGCAATACCCCTCTCCAATAGGAACTGACGGAGTTCCTCGCTCATGAAGGAGGCGCCCCGGTCACTATGTATATAGTTTGGGAACCCGAACAAGGCGAAGAGTTTGTTCAGGCATTTAATGACCGTGTTACTGGTCATGTCTGGGCAGGGGAAGGCAAAGGGGAAACGGGAGTACTCATCAACGATGTTGAGGAAGTACACATTACGGTCGGATGACGGTAGGGGCCCCTTGAAGTCGATGCTCAGACGCTCGAAGGGGCGGGTGGCCTTGATCAGGCTTGCTCTGTCCGGCTTATAGAAGTGCGGTTTGCACTCAGCACAGATCTGGCAGTTCCTGGTCATGGTCCTGACCTCCTCGATGGAGTATGGCAGGTTGCGGGCCTTAATGAAATGGTAGAGTCTGGTGACTCCGGGGTGGCAGAGGTCATTGTGGAGGGTCTGAAGTCTATCACTTTGCGCGCTGGCGCATGTAATGCATGAAAGAGCATCAGGGGGGTCGTTCAGTTTACCGGGCCGGTACAAGATCTCATAATCATAGGTGGAAAGCTCGATTCTCCACCTCAAGATTTTGTCGTTCTTGATCTTGCCCCTCAGCTTGTTATTAAACATGAAGGCAACCGAGCGTTGGTCGGTGAGGAGGGTAAATCGTTTGCCTGCCAAGTAGTGCCTCCAGCGCCGTACTGCCTCCACAATTGCCTGGGCTTCCTTCTCGACCGACGAGTGTCGGGTCTCGGGGCCCTGTAGGGTCCTTGAGAAGAAGGCTACCGGCCTACCCTCCTGGTTAAGGGTAGCGGCTAGGGCGAAGTCGGATGCATCGCTCTCCACTTGGAAGGGGATTGACTCATCCACTGCGTGCATTGTGGCCTTGGCTATGTCTCCCTTAATGAGGGAGAAGGCCGCGCACGCCTCTTCCGTGAGGGGGAAGGATGTGGTTTTCAGGAGGGGTCTGGCTTTGTCCGCATAATTGGGTACCCATTGGGCATAGTAGGCGAAAAGCCCCAGGGTTCTCCTAAGTGCTTTTGGACAGTGGGGGAGGGGTAGCTCCATGAGGGGGCGCATTCTTTCGGGGTCGGGGCCGATGACTCCGTTCTCTACTACACAGCCAAGGATGGCAAGGCGCGCTGTGTTAAACACGCATTTCTCCTTATTGTAGGTGAGGTTCAGCCGTTGGGCCGTACGGAGGAATTTCTCCAGATTCACGTCATGGTCCTGCCGGTTGCGGCCGCAGATGGTGACGTTATCGAGATAGGGGAAAGTGGCCTGTAGTCCGTTCTGGTCAACCATCCGGTCCATCTCCCGTTGGAAAACCGAGACCCCGTTGGTGACACCAAAGGGGACCCTAAGGAATTGGTAGAGGCGGCCATTCGCCTCGAAGGCGGTGTACTGGCTGTCCTCCGGGCTGATGGGGAGTTGGTGGTAGGCCGACTTGAGGTCGATGGTCGAGAATACGCGGTATTGTGCAATCTCATTGACCATGTCCGATATGCGGGGGAGGGGGTATGCGTCCAGCTGGGTGTATCTGTTTATGGTCTGGCTGTAGTCGATAACCAGGCGATTTTTGTCGCCGGTCTTGACTACCACCACCTGGGCACGCCAGGGGCTGCTGCTCCCCTCAATAATGCCCTCTTTCAGGAGTCGCTGCACCTCAGAGCTAATGAAGGCTCTGTCCCCAGCGCTGTACCGCCTGCTCTTAGTAGCGACAGGTTTGCAGTCGGGGGTGAGGTTAGCGAACAGGGAAGGTGGCGGTACCTTGAGGGTGGATAGGCTGCAGGTGTTACGCGGTGGGCGGTTTAACTTTCGCTGGTTGTCGACTGTGAGTGGGGGGAGGGGTCCACCGTATGCTAGGGTTACACTTTGGAGGTGGGATTGGAAGTCCAGCCCTAGTATGACGGCAGCGCACAGCTGGGGGAGTACGAGGAGTTTAAAATTTTTATACTCTGTCCCTTTAACCGACAATGTCACGACACAGTAGCCGCTGATGTCTGTGGCGTGCGACCTCGATGCCATCGAGATGCGGCTGCGCGTTGGCAGGACGGGGAGGGAGTAGTGGCTCACCGTGTCTGGGTGGATGAAGCTCTCCGTGCTTCCGCTGTCGAACAGGCAGGTCGTGGCGTGGCCGTTGACTTTGATGTCCATCATTGAGCTGGCCAGGTGGTGCGGGCGGGCTTGATCCAGGGTCACGGAAGCTAGGGTGTAGATGAGCGCGTCGTTGTCATGACAAGATGGCGGCGAAGATGGCGGCCCCCGTAGTTCACATGAGGCTCTGTTTAAATCGTTTGCCCCGCACAAAGATGGCCGCCCCTGCTGTTCCCATGAGGCTCTGCAGGCTTCGGCTGCCCCGCACAAAGATGGCCGCCCCTGGTTTTCCCATGAGGCTCTGCAGGCTTCGGCTGCCCCGCACAAAGATGGCCGCCCCTGGTTTTCCCATGAGGCTCTGCAGGCTTCGGCTGCCCCGCACAAAGATGGCCGCCCCCAGGGTTCGCATGAGGCACTGCTGGCTTCTGAGGATTTGCTTCTGCAGGCCTTGGAGAAGTGGCCTTTCTTGAGGCAGGTTTTGCAGGTCGAGTTTTTGGCTGGGCAGCGCGACCTCGGATGCTTCTCCTGGCCGCAAAAGAAGCAGCCAGCGGCCCGATCGGGGTTGCCTGATGTCGGGGCCGGTACCGGGGCTAGCGGGCCCGGTCGGATCCGTGATGCAGACGCTGAGGTAGGTCCCGGGGGCAGCGCTGTGAAGGGTGGTGGGGTGGGGGTCGGGCCCGAGTCCCAGGGTCGCGAATAGTACCTGGCAAACGCTTCCTGGTCTTGCTGGGTGGCCCCTAGGGTGAGGGCGAGGGCTTCGGCCTTGTCCAGGTCTATGTCCTTAGCTTCAAGCAGTCTTTGCCGTGTGTAGTCGGAACGTAGGCCTCTCACCAAGGCGTCGCGGACATTGTCTTCCATGTTCGCAGTAGCCGTCACCGCTTTAAAGTCACAGTTCCTGCCGAGTTGTCTCAGCGCTCGTGAAAATTCAGCTATCGATTCTCCTGGCTGTTGCTGGCGAGAACTTAAGAGATGCCTAGTGTACATGTAGTTTACCGGGCTCCGGTACTGCTGTTTCAGTAGGTTGATGGCGTCGTCGTACGTAGTCATGTCCTGGATGAGTGTATATACTCTCGGGCTCGCTTGGGCTTTCAGGACTCTTAGTTTGGATCTCTGAGGGACGACGGCTTCCTCCAGGTACGATTCGAAGCAGTCCAGCCAGTGTTTGAAGTCGTTGGCTGAGTTTGGTGCCTGTGGGTTTAGATCCAGGTATGGTGGTTTCAAGGCTTGCAGCCAAGCCGGCTGGTGTGGCCCGTTGTCTGGAGGCTGCTGTTGCTGTGCTGCTGGGTGAGCTCCTTGCTGTTGCTGTTCATTATCAGACATCTTTAAAATTTAGCCAATAAAAGGCGACGAGTTAAGAACGTAACTGAAGGTTTTTATTGGCTAAATAACAGAGCCCACCCTCGTGGGTGATCCGATCCAACAGGGAGGAATACTAGCCAGTCAGCTACCTTTATACCTGGGCAGGTAATGGGCGGAGTCGGAGGTGGTCAGCCCAGGTATAACAGTGCGACAAGAGGCGACCTCGTGTAGTGATGTGACAGTGAGAACAGTGAGAACAATATACAGTGATAACTATAACAGTGGTTTACCACAGGAACTACTGTCCGTCATCTTTTGTACTTTCCTGTACTTTTCCTTAGTAGTCTTTTTCCCGGACCTGCAAACTCGTGCAATGTGTCCCATCTTTCCGCATTGCCTGCATGTTTTGTCCTTGGACCAGCAGTCCTTCTGGTCATGGGTTGTTCTGCCGCAGCAATAACATTTTTCAAATCCCCGTGTCATTTCATGGGTGCCGTATTCCTGTGGCTTTTGCTGTATTTCCGCAGCTCCCCTTGCTGCTGCTTCGTACGATACTGCCACGCTGAAAGCCTTATCTAGCGTCAGCTCTTTCTCTGAGAGTAACCTCTTCTGGGTTCCTTCACTCAGGAGCCCACAGACAAATTTGTCCCGTAGGGTATCTGCCAGTCCTGCTCCGAACTGGCAGTGCTTTGATAGCTTGCATAGTTCCGTAAGGTAATCAGCATTGCTCTCATCTTTATGCTGATTTCTCTTGTGGAATTTAAATCTTTCTGCTATCAGCAGCGGTGTAGGATTTAGGTGTTCCTGTAGGATATCAACAATTTCGTTAAAACTTTTCGCCATCGGTTTGACTGGAGTGATCAGGTTCCGCAATAGGCCGTACGTTCTTGCGCCCATTAAGTTTAGTAGTACCGATGCCTTTTTCTCATCGGCTACTTCATTTGCCTTGCAATATACTTCGACTCTTTCCACATACGTGGTCCAGTCTTCTATTGCATTATCGAAGGCAGTGATATTGCCAGTCTTCGGCATCTTGGAGATCTAAGATGGCGCCTCCCGCGCTTTGCCTTCTTCCCCGATTGAACAAAATGCTGCCTCCCGCGCTTTGCCGCCTTCCCCGCTGGATTAAGATGGCGCCTCCTGCGCTTTCTGTCTTTTCCGCTGCTGCTAGCGCTGTTGCAGGTGTTTTTATGCCTTGATGGCGACGCCCTATGGTCTTTGCGCACTTCCCCCCCGCGCTGCTGCCAACGCCGCTCTCCGCGGTCCCCATGGCAAACTGCAGCTCCTCGCGGCTTTCTGTGCTTCTAATTTCTTTTATTTTAATTACTGTTCCCGTCGTCAGAGCAGACCCTATGGGACACTTTCCTACCTCTTCTCGGGTCTGTACGTTGCCCGGCTTCGTAGCACCGGCCGCGCCCTGTGTGCTCCACCCTCTCTCTCTCTCTCTCTCTCCTCTTCCCGGCAACGCTGCTCGGCCCCGTTGAAAAGCCACCCGATCGAGCTCTAGCCCGCAGCAGCCCAGGAAGGATCAGTGTACTACCTGCCACCAGCCCGATTAGCTGGAACACCATAGACTGGATAACCAAGCCCAGCTCTCGACAGCCTCTCCTGCAAATCTTCGAATTCGATGAATCAGAGGGCGGTTGCCCACGGTCGACGCCCGTTTCTTCTGTTTGTTTTTTTTTTCTTTTTGGATTTCTTCCTTCTGGCCTCGACCTCTAACAACTTTGCTTCAGGGATGGATCCCCGTGAGGTGGTGCAGAACTGTAGGTAAGTTCGGACCTGTTCGTCGCCAGTGTAACGTCTGTGTGTAATTGAGACACGGACTGCAGGAGTTGGTTATAACAGGTGTTTACTGAATGGAGACAATACTGGAACTACTATACAAAGTTACTACACAGGCTTATATACAGGGGTGGTCACTACTGGTACTGCAGTATACAGGGGCTGCAGAATATAGTTCCTTCTTCAAGGTACATACACTACACCTCCCACCCCTCTTCATCTCACCCTATCACCATATCCTTCTATTCCTTTCTCCCTCATGTGTTTATCCAGCTTCCCCTTAAATGTATCTCTGCTATTCGCCTCAACCAGTCCCTGTGGTGGCGAGTTCCACATTCTCACCACTCTCTGGGTAAAGAAGTTTCTCCTGAATTCCCTGTTGGATTTATTAGTGACTATCCTATATTTATGGTGCCTAGTTTTGGTCTCCTACCACCACCACCACCCCCCCCCCCCCCAACAACTGGAAACATCTTCTCTACGTCTACCCTATCAAACCCCAGCATCATTTTAACAACCTCTATCAGCTCACCTCTCGGCCTTCTCTTTTCTAGAGAAAAGAGCCCCAGCCTGTTCAATCTCTCCTGACCGTTGTACTCTCTCAGTTCTGGTATCATCCTTGTAAACCGCTAAAGTCAACGAAGAAAAGAATCGCTTTTTAATATTAGTAAGAAAAAAAATCAGCTTTAATATTTGCAACAACCACAACTTGTATTTATATAGCGCCTTTAATGTTGTAAAATATCCCAAGGCGCCTCACAGGCGTAATGAAACAAAATTTGACACCGAGTCTCATAAGGAGAAATTAGGGCAGACTTGGTCAAAGAGGTAGGTTTTAAGGAGGAGAGAGGTGGAGAGGTTTAGGGAGGGAATTCCAGAGCTTGGGGCCCAGGCAGCTGAAGGCACGGCTGCCAATGGAGCGATTAAAATCGGGGATGCGCAAGAGGCCAAAATTAGAGGAGCGCAGATATCTCGGGGGGTGGGGGGGGGTTGGTTGTTGGGCTGGAGGTTAGAGATAGGGAGGGGGCGAGGGCCATGGAGGGATTTGAACACGAGCACGAGAAGTTTCTTAGACAGCTCGTCCAGCTGACCTCTCTTGATGAGAGTGCAGATTCAGCACTAAAGTGAGGCCAGCTTTCCATTCCGGCCTGCACTGATCAGGAGCTGAATCATGATTGTACAATCTAAGTAAACCTAAGGTGCAGAAGAGATTTACTAGAATCGAGGCGTTGCTTAACCGGGAGCCAGTGTAGGTCAGCGAGCACAGGGGGTGATGGGTGAACGGGACTTGGTGCAGGTTAGGACACGGGCAGCCGAGTATTGGATGACCTCAAGTTTATTATTTCCTTTAGTTCTGTTGTAACCAGGAAGACATCCAATAAATCTGACTAGACACTCTCTGTAGTACTATGACTCAGCTGCAAAATCCCCTGAAGCCGCAGCAATGTGTTGTACTTCGTGGGTGTAGGTGGGCCTTGCACATCAATGCGTCAGTAAATCACACTGCACAAGAGTGAAAGATGGACTGACTCGCCTGGAAACAGTAGCAACAAACAAGAGTTCGAACCACCTGTGTTATTAGAAGGACTTTTTGTTTTACATTTCCAAACACTGAAATTCCTTCCAATGGAACCTGCAATGAGTTCAGGGACAAATTATTTCTAAACGGAAGATGGCACCTCATTTTTAAAAAAAATTACCCTCCATCATCATTGTAACCAAAGTTACAATCAACCGGGCAGTGAAGGAGCAATGATACAATTAGGTTGGGGAAGTCTGGCAGTGGCCCAGAGCAATGATAGTAAATGTCACCGGTGAGTGGATGGCTTGTGCTTTCGAGTCTGTTTAAAAAAAAAAGAAAGAACTTGCATTTATATAGCGCCTCGTAACCTCCCAAAGCCCTTTACAGCCAATGAAGTACTTTTTTTTGAAGTGTAGTCACTGCTGTAATGTAGGAAACGCGGCAGCCAATTAGCGCACAGCAAGCTCCCACAAACAGCAATGTGATAATGACCAGATCATCTGTTTTAGTGATGTTGGTTGAGGGATAATTATTGGCCCCAGGACACCGGGGAGAACTCCCCTGCTCTTCTTAGAAATAGTGGCCGTGGGATCTTTTACATCCACCCGCGAGGGCAGACGGGGTCTCAGTGAAAGGCGCTATATCAGTTCTACTTTCGCCTTCACTAGTTTCGAGCTGTTCCTAGCACTTGCCTTGAAGCTGTGGTACTCTATCCCTTTCCCAATACCTGCAGTCGTGCCAATTTTAGTATTCAATGTGGAAATATTTACATATTCTCAATCTATCACCGTAACTTTCCAATCTGACAGGTTATATCTGTTTTAACTAATCCGTAAGCTATTCCTCGAACTCCTTATCACGTTCTTTCCCGCTTTAAAGTCCTTTCAGGTTCAAAGGGAAACGCAGCCTTAAGTACAATAAAAGCCCAATTCAGAAGATGAACCTGCCTACTTTTCCACAACAACAACTTGTATTTATATAGCACCGTTACAAAACAAAATATTTGACACCGAGCCGCATAGTATATTGTATCGTAGTATATCATCAATATAAAGTGTCATAATCACTGAGTTCTCATCAAGAACAGGTAACTGCATCTTTTTCCTTCATTTCTCTCCCCTCTTCTGACTCGTGCTGTGATTGATTTCACAGACACTGAATCCAATCTCTTACATAGAACGCACAGCACAGAAACAGGCCACTCGGCCCAACAGGTCTGTGCCGGTGTTTATGCTCCACACCAGCCTCTTTCCCCCTCTATTTACTTCATCTCTCACCCTATCGACACATCCTTCTAATCCTTTCACCCTCGTGTAAACAAAACCAAACATCATTTGACACCGAGCCACATCAGGAGATATTAGGGCAGGTGACCAAAAGCTTGGTCACCAGAGGTGGGTTTCAAGGAGCGTCTTAAAGGAGGAGAGAGAGGCGGAGAGGTTTAGGGAGGGAATTCCAGAGCTCGGGGCCCAGGCAGCTGAAGGCACGGCCACCAATGGTGGAGTGATGAAAATCAGGGGATGCGCAAGAGGCCAGAATTGGAGGAGCACGGAGATCTCGGAGGGTTGTTGGGCTGGAGGTTACAGAGATAGGGAGGGGGCGAGGACCATGGAGGGATTTGAACACTAGCACGAGAAGTTTCTTAGACAGCTCGTCCAGCTGACCTCTCTTGACAAAGGTGCAGATTCAGCACTAAAGCGAGGCCAGCTTTCCATTCCCGGCCTGCACTGATCCGGAGCTGAATTATGATTGTACAATCTAAGTAAGTAAACCTAAGGTGCAGAAGAGATTTACTAGAATGGTACCTAGGCTGAGGAACTTCAGTTATGTGGAGAGACTGCAGAAGCTGGGATTGTTTTCATTAGAGCAGAGAAGGTGAAGGGGAGATTTAATAGAGGTGTTCAAAATCATGAAGGGTTTTGATAGAATAAATAAGGAGAAACTGTCTCCACTGGCAGGAGGGTCGGTAACCAGAGGACACAGATTTACGGTAATTTGCAAAAAAGCCAGAGAATTTTTTTTACGCAGCGAGTTGTTGTGATCTGGAATGCGCTGCCTGAAAGGGCGGTGGAAGCAGATTCAATAGTGACTTTCAAAAGGGGAATTGGATAAATACTTGACCAGGAAAAATTTGCAGGGTTACGGGGAAAGAGCAGGGGGGTGGTGGGATAAATTGGAGAGCTCGTTCAAAGAAAGAAAGACTTACAGCACCTTTCACGACCACCGGACGTCCCCTTTACAGCCAATGAAGTATGTTTGAAGTGTCGTCACTGTTGTAATGTAGGAAACGCGGCAGCCAGTCTGTGCACAGCAAGCTCCCACAAACAGCAATGTGATGATGACCAGACAATCTGTTTGGTGATGTTGGTTGATGTTGGGATAAATATTGGCCCGGACACCGGGGAGAACTCCCCCCTCCCCCCCTGCTCTTCTTTGAAATAGTGGCCATGAGATCTTTTACAAGAGGGCAGACGGGGCCTCGGTTTATCATCTCATCTTTAAGAGCAGGCACGATGGGCCGCATGGCCTCCTTCTGTGCTGTATGATTCTTTACAGTAAAACCTGTAGTGCTAGCCGAGAGACTCATTTTAAGTCAGTGAGAGTTGGTTTGTTGGGCACAATATTGGATCTTCCTCTCGCCCCTCCGCCCTCCCCATTCTATAGTGAAGCTTATAGAAGGAGGAAAGAATAGATTGCCGGTCGTTGGTCTCGAAACAGACTCATCACACTGTCATCATAATGTTGTCGAGCCCACACACTCCGTGTGGATTCCCTTAGCTGACATCACTCTGTTCATCTACTGCAGTGTTTACGAAAGGACATGGAGGACAAATTAATCAATTAAACAATAATATGAAGGTGAAGAAAGAATTGCCATAAAGACCTTGGAGGTGACTTGTAGATCTAGGCATGTCTGAAGTTACCTTCTCTCCAGTGTCTACACTGGCTCTGGACTCCATTGTAATTGAATGCAATCTCCTCCAGCCCTACAGCCCCCCGAGATCTCTGCACTCCTCCAATTCTGGCCTCTTGCGCATCCCTGATTTCCTTCGCTCCACCATTGGCGGCCGTGCCTTCAACTGCCTGGGCCCTAAACTCTGGAATTCCCTCCCGAAACCTCTCCGCCTCTCCTCCTTTTAAGAAGCTCCTTAAAACTGACTTCTTTGACCAAGCTTTTGGTCACCTGCCCTAATATTTCCTTGTGTGGCTTGGTGTCAAATTTTGTTTGATAATCGCTCCTGTGAAGCGCCATGGGACATTTTGCTACGTTAAAGGCACTATATAAATGCAAGTTGTTGTTGTAAAGCAGCGATTGACATTGTGTAGTGTATCCTGAATTGAACTATGACTGACGTCCCATCTTTTTGTTTATAAAGGCACATTAAATAGTGTCCAGTTTAAAGGTTTTACGAAGGGATTTGGGGAGGGGTGGCGGGGGGGGTCCACTGGATTTGTACATTGCGATGTATGACTAGGTGGATCTGTAGGTACTTCCACAGTTGTCATACCGCATCCAGACCCTGCTCCCCAGCCCAGTGAGATTAAACATTTGCTCTGGATCCATAGCTCCCCAGAAGGAACGAAGCTAATGTGTAGCGTATAATCTCTAACGGTTCAAAACTGAGGAAGATTTGTCACTTTTATATACTTTGGAAAGAAAACACAATCATTGGCCCAGTAATTCCGGGCACAACGTGTGAGTACGGACGGGGTACTCGCGCGTGTGCCCGGAGGAATTGCCGGTTTTCAGCATGCACAGCGCATGCGCTGAAAACCGGCATTTCCTGTCCACTGACCCAAGGGGTTAAGAGGCAGAGCACGCGCAACTGCACAGGCAGCACGTGCGCAGTGAAATTCCTTTTTTTTTCCAGAGTTGCGCGCGTGTAAAGGCCTCCGGTCTTTACGCGTGGAAAAACCAGACGTAAGTATTTAGTTTTTCAGGTAAGTGGGCTTTTAGTACAATGTAGAATTTTTTTTTCCACAGGTTTGTTATTTTTAAAGAATTTACAGGATGGTAAGTTTAGTTTTAGACCCTATTTTTAAAAAAATTATTTTTTTCAAAAAATTGATTAATTGTTTAAAACATTTTTAAAAACTTATTTATAGTTAATATAATCAGTGGGATGTTTTTTAAAATGTTATTTATAGTTAAAGTAGTGTTTTGGCAGCCCATTCTTTTCATGAGTTTGACAGCTATTACTGTCAAACTCATGAATGAGTTTCCCCTCCCCTGATTGGCTGCACAGTGCTCACCTGATCCCAGCCGGCACATCGCACTAACTACGCCGCTGGATCAGGTAAGCACAGCGCGCCGACATCTGAACCAGGCCTGTGACAGGAAATGCAAGCAGGCCCAGGCTTCAGATGTCGGCGCGCAGGGTGAGTGCACATCGGGGGCTTGCACGCGCGGCAAGCACCCGATCCTAATTTCAGGGCCAATAGATACGTCGGATGAATTTTTTCTTGTTAAAATACAAGGGGTCACCATGGTTTAACTGATCATCAATCTGTCTCACGCCAACATTTACACAGAGACTTTCTGATTGATTGATTGATTGAAGAGGCAGCATTGTAGTTAGAGCTGTGAAAATGCCGTGTCTGGGTGTCCAGCCATTTGGAGCAAGTCGGGGTGGCCAACCATCCAGGATTGGCCTGGAGTCTCCAGGATGCTGCTGTGAGCAAGGCACAAGGCAGGAGTGTGATGGAATACGCTCCACTTGCCTGGGTGAGTGCAGCTCCAACAACTCTCAAGAAGCTCAACACCATCCAGGACAAAGCAGCCCGCCTGATTGGCACCCCATCCACCACCTTAAACATTCACTCCCTCCACCACCAGCGTACCATGGCTGCAGTGTGCACCATCTACAAGATGCACTGCAGAAACTCGCCAAGGCTTCTTCGACAGCACCTCCCAAACCCACGACCTCTTCCACCTAGAAGGACAAGGGCAGCAGGCGCGGGGGAACACCACCACCTCCAAGTTCCCCTCCAAGTCACACACCATCCTGACTTGGAAATATATCGGCCGATCCTTCATCGTTGCTGGGTCAAAATCCTGGAACTCCCTCCCTAGCAGCACTGTGGGAGCACCTTCACCACACGGACTGCAGCGGTTCAAGAAGGCGGCTCACCACCGCCTTCTCAATGGGCACTAAGGAATGAGCAATAAATGCTGGCCTTGCCAGTGACGACCACATCCCATAAACCAATAAAACCCCGGGAGAAAAATACATTGGGGGAATTTTAAAAAGAAAAATGTCTTTTCCATTTCCTTTGAACACTTTTGTTGATTTAGTTATAAAAATATTATAGAGAGGGGGTTGGTGGTGGGGAAAGGCTGTTTGACCGGACGGGGCGGTTGGAGGTTACGTGATGGAAACCATCAGGAAAAGCTGAACCAGAGTTGGCAACCTGAGCAGCAAGAAGCTGTATCCACGTGGCAGAGTCATTGAGTGGGCTGCATCAGAAACACAAACACTGTGGGGTCAGTGTCCGGTTCCCCTTTGACACTCTTGCATAAAGATTTCCAGATTCCCGCACACCAAGAACCCATACCTCTCTTATCTTTTTGCTTTTCACATCTTCACCTGATCTGGTCTGCGCTCCTGTGGGGCTCTTCTGCCCCCCCCTTGACCTGGTCTGGTCAATCACCACCTGCTGTCCTGGCAATTGCCGCTCCCTTTTCTGTCCATGTCTTTTACTGCCGCCAACGTCCACTGCTGCCAGTGTGTCTGCCGTGAGCTTTGCATGTTTGGTAACTTCATCCTGAGCTCTCTTATAAAGTTGCTGAGATTGGAGGACTGGCAAAGGCTGCTTCTAGAATCACAGAACAGTGCAGCACAGAAGGTGGCCATTCGGCCCATCGAGTCTGCGCCGGCTCTTTCGAAGAGCAATCCAGTTAGTCCCGCTCGTTCCCCATATCCCTGCAATTTTTTCTCCAAGTATTTATCCAATTCCCTTTTGAAGGTTACTATTGAATCTGTATCCTCCGCCCTATCAGGCAGCGCATTCCAAATCCTAACCACTCGTTGCGTAAAAAAGTTTTCCCTCATCTCGCCTCTGGTTCATTTGTCAATCACATTAAATCTGTGCCCTCTGGTTATCGACCCTTCAGTCACTGGAAACAGTTTTTCTTTATTTACTTTCTCTAAACCCGTCATGATTTAGAACACCTCTATCAAATCTCCTCTTCGCCTTCTCTGCTCCAGGGAGATCAACCCTTGGTGGTCCCTTGCTTCCTGGTGGGTTCCAAACCGGCTGCTCAGTCATTGATCCCAATCCACCAGTCAAGGAGCGGTCTGTTCTAATCCTCCAGGCCTGCGGAGATGAAAGAGTTGAGGCTGAAAGTTTGGGTTGCGCATGCAGAAGCCCATGCTGGGTGAAAGGCCATGCCTTGGACATCTTTAATTTCAAGGCTGTGCTTGGAAGAGCGTAAAACATGATTGCATCCCAGAATCAGGGTGATTTGAAAGGGTAGCAAACTTGCATTTCTATAGCGCCTTGGATAACCTCAGGACGTCCCAAAGCAGTTCACACCCAATGAAGTACTTTGTGAAGTGTAGTCACTGTTGTAATGTAGGAAACGCGGCAGCCAATTTGAACACAGCAAGCTCCCACAAACAGCAATGAGATAATGACCAGATCATCTGTTTTAGGGATTTTGGTTGAGGGGTAAAGGCTGGCCAGGACACCGGAACTACCCTGGTCGTCTTTGAATAGTGGCCGTGAGATCTTTTACGTCCACCAGAGAGGGCAGACGGGGCCTCGGTTTAGCGTCTCACCTGATGGACGGCACCTCCGACAGTGCAGCGCGCTCTCTGCCTAACTTATGTGGGGCTTGAACCCCACAACCTTCTGACTCTGAGGCGAGAGTGCTGACTGAGCCGAGGCTGATGGGGATATATAAATTGTATCTCGGGTTTATCAATCATTTTAACAATCTGATTCAAATTTATAAGAATTTGTTCAAATGGAGAGCAAGCTATACTGCTGTGTCGACTGTGAACTGGTTCCAGTGGTGTCTGCGTAATGGCGTTCTCCTTTACAGTGTCCTTCGGCCTGAGCTGTGATTGTAATCTCCATGGAGCTACAAAAATATTTAATGGAAATGAGATGATTACGTGTGGAGAGATTCTTGGGTCTTGGTGTTCCGCTTCCGTGGCTTGAACTTGAAACCTCTGGCGTTGCAGAAAACGGTTGATTTGTTCTTCCTGCGCAACACAACTTCCCCCGATCACAACTCTGGACGGCAATTTTTTTTCTTTTAAAAAAGGAATGTTTTTTTTTTAAATGACTTGCGAGAGTAGACGTCAGTTCTGGGATCAATTAGTAATAGCCGGAAGGGTTAGGTGCAAATTACAAACGGGAATGCTGCCCTTGCAAAACTGAATGTTGCTGTTAGCTTCTCGAGCCAGGGTTCACAGACTGTGGTGTGCCTATCCCTGGGGGTGTGGGAGACATCTCTTGGGGGATACGCAGGAGAAATTGCCTAACGGTGGATTTTATTTATTTATTGTGTTTTTATTATAGGCTAAAGAGAAAGAAAGAAAGACTTGCATTTCTATAACGCCTTTCATGACCACCGGACGTCTCAAAGTGCTTTACAGTCAATGAAGTGCTTTTTTGAAGTGTGGTCACTGTTGTAATGTAGGAAACGCGGCAGCCAGTTTGCGCACAGCAAGCTCCCACAAGCAGCAATGTGATAATGACCAAATCATCTGTTTTTAGTGATGTTGGTTGAGGGATAAATGTTGGCCAGGACATCGGGGAGAACTCCCCCTGCTCTTCTTCAAAATAGTGCCATAGGACCTTTTACGTCCACCTGAGAGAGCAGACGGGGCCTCGGTTTAATGTCTCATCCGAAAGACGGCACCTCTGACAGTGCAGCACTCCCTCAGCACTGCACTGGGCGTGTCAGCCTGGGTTTATGTGCTCAAGTCGCTGGAGTGGGACTTGAACCCCACAACCTTCTGATAGAGGCGAGGGTGCTACCCACTGAGCCACTGCTGACGCTACTCAGACGAAGCTTTAAAACTCTCTGCGAATTTGTTATAAAGTAGTTAATTTACTTCAGGATGTACCAGTGAGAACACAGATACTCGGAGACGATGACATACGGAGCCCTCGCCTCCAATCACTGTACATGACAACGTGGTTTCAGTTGCCCAGCAACTGTCCAGTCTCAAACCTGTTCGCTGGTAGAGGTGGGTAGGCGGGCAGCTAGTAGATCTGGAAGAGGGTACGCAATAAGTAAAGTTTGGGAACCTCTGCTCCAGAATACTTTTAGCACTCTCGCCTCCGAGTCCAAAGGTTGTGGGTTCACAGTCCCACTCCAGGGACTTGAGCACAAAAATCCAGGCTGACGCTCCCAGAGCCAGTACTGAGGAAGCGCCGTCTTTCGGATGAGACGTTGAACCGAGGCCCCGTCTGCTCTCTCGGGTAGGTGTATAAGATCCCGCGGCACAATATCGAAGAAGAGCAGGGGGAGTTATCCCTGGTGTCCTGGGCCAATATTTATCTCTCAATCAACATCACAAAAGCGGATGATCTGGTCATTATCACATTGCTGTTTGTGGGGGCTTGCTGTGCGCAAATTGGCTGCTGTGTTTTCCACATTACTACAGTGACTACACTTCAAAAAGCACTTCATTGGCTGTAAAGCGCTTTGGGATGCCAACAAATCACGTTTGAGATAATCCGCTGGCTTCAAAATTCAATTGATGTATTTTTTGGAAGTAACGTTACATGAAGAAAGATCGACACTTTTTCTTCCCCATCACACCTTTCTGTCTCTGTGTGTCTCTCTCTTGCACCCCTCTTCGTTGCTCTCTCTCACCTTTCTAATGTTTGAATCTTCGAGTATGTAATCATAACTTAAGAATTGGGAGCAGGAGTCGGCCATACGGCCCCTCAGGCCTGCTCCACCATTCAATAAGATCATGGCTGATCTTCGACCTCAACTCCACTTTCCCGCCCAATCTCCGTATCCCTTGATTTCCCCTAGAGTCCAAAAATCTATCGATCTCAGCCTTGAATATACTCAACGACTGAGCCTCCACAGCCCCCTGGGGTAGAGAATTCCAAAGATTCACCGCCCTCTGAGTGAAGAAATTCCTCCTCATCTCTGTCTTAAATGGCCGACCCCTTCTCTGAGACTATGCCCCCCCTAGTTCTAGACTCTCCAGCCAGGGGAAACAACCTCTCAGCACCTACCCTGTCAATTCCTCTCAGAATCTTGTTTCAATGAGATCACCTCTCATTCTTCTAAACTCCAGAGAGTCCAGGCCCAATCTACTCAATCTCTCCTCCTAGGACAGCCCTCTCATCCAAACATAGTCTCACACACGGACTCACATACACAGCTTCTATCATTTGTAAAACACTATTTTACCTCTGTAAAGCTTTTGAAATTTGTTCTTAAATAATTCTGTTATCAAACAGAATTTGACACCGAGCCACATGAGGTATTAGGGCAGGTGACCAAAAGCTTGGTCGAAGAGGTAGGTTTTAATGAACGTCTTAAAGGAGGAAAGAGAGGTAGAGATGCAGAGAGGTTTAGGGAGGGAATTCCAGAGCTTAGGGCCCAGGCGGCTGAAGGCACGGCCACCAATGGTGGAGCGATGAAAATCGGGGATGCGCAATTGGCCAGAATTGGAGGAGCGCAGAGATCTCGGAGGGTTGTAGGGCTGGAGGAGGTTACAGAGGTAGGGAGGGGGCGAGGCCATGGAGGGATTTGTAAACCAGGATGAGAATTTTAAACTCGAGGCATTGCTTAAGTCAATGTAGGTCAGCGAGCACGGGGCGATGGGTGAACGGAACTTGGTGCGAGTTAGGACACGGGGCAGTGAGCACGGAGTGATGGGTGAACGGGACTGGGTGTGAGTTAGGACACTGGGCAGTGAGCACGGAGTGATGGGTGAACGGGACTGGGTGTGAGTTAGGACACGGGGCAGTGAGCACAGGGGGCGATGGGTGAACGGGACTGGGTGTGAGTTAGGACATGGGGCAGTGAGCACAGGGGGTGATGGGTGAACGGAACTTGGTGTGAGTTAGGACTCGGGCCTGCTCCGCCATTCAATAGGATCATGGCTGATCTGAATCTAGACTCACGTCCACTTCCCTGCCCTCTCCCCGTAACCCCTAATTCCCTTATCAGCTAGGAAAATGTCTATCTCCATTTTAAATTTATTTAATGTTGCAGCTTCCACAGCTCTCTGGGGTAGTAAATTCCATAGATTTACTACCCTCTGAGTGCAGAAGTTTCTCCTCATCTCAGTTTTGAAAGGGCAGCCCCTTATTCTAAGATTATGCCCCCTAGTTCTAGTCTCGCCCATCAGTGGAAACATCCTCACCGCATCCACCCGATCAAGCCCCCTCACAATCTTATATGTTTCGATAACATCGCCTCTCATTCTTCTGAACTCCAATGAGTAGAGTCCCAACCTACTCAACCTTTCCTCATACGTCAACCCCCTCATCTCTGGAATTCACTGAGTGAACCTTCTCTGAACCGCCTCGAGAGCAAGTATATCTTTCCTTAAATATGGAAACCAAAACTGCATGCAGTATTCCAGGTGTGGCCTCACCAATACCCTGTATAACTGCAGCAAGACTTCCCTGTTTTTATACTCCATCCCCTTTGCAATAAAAGCCAAGATTCCATTGGCCTTCCTGATCACCTGCTGCACCTGCATACTAACTTTTTGTGTTTCATGCACCAGGACCCCCAGATCCCTTTGTACTGTAGCACTTTGCAGTTTCTCTCCATTTAGATAATAACTTGCTCTTTGATTTTTTCTGCCAAAGTGCATAACCTCACACTTTCCAACATTATATTGCATCTGCCAAATCTCTGCCCACTCACTTAGCCTGTCTATGTCCTTTTGCAGGTTTTTTATGTCCTCCTCACTCACTGCTTTCCCTCCCATCTTTGTATCGTCGGCAAACTTGGATATGTTGCACTCGGTCCCTTCCTCCAAATTGTTAATATAGATTGTAAAGAGTTGGGGTCCCAGCACTGACCCCTGCGGAACACCACTAGTTACTGATTGCCAGCCCAAGAATGAACCATTTATCCCAGCTCTTTGTTTTCTGTTAGATAGCCAATCTTCCACCCATGCCAGTATATTACCCCCAATCCTGTGATTTTTTATCTTGATCAGTAATCTTTTGTGTGGAACCTTGTCAAATGCCTTTTGGAAGTCCAAATACACTACATCCACTGGTTCCCCTTTATCCACCCTGTATGTTACATCCTCAGAATTCGAGCAAATTTGTCAAACATGACTTCCCCTTCGTAAAACCATGCTGACTCTGTCCTATTAAATTATGTTTATCCAAATTCTCTGTTACTGTTTCCTTAATAATGGACTCCAACATTTTGCCAACCACAGATGTTAGGCTAACTGGTCTATAGTTTCCAGCTTTTTGTCTACTTCCCTTCTTAAATAAGGGTGTTACATTAGCAGTTTTCCAATCTGCCGGGACCTTTCCTGAGTCCAGGGAGTTCTGGAAAATGATCACAAATGCATCCACAATCCCTACCGCCACTTCTCTCAAGACCCTAGGATGTAGGCCATCAGGTCCGGGGGATTTATCCGCCTTAAGTCCCATTATTTTACTGAGTACCATCTCCTTAGTGATTTTAATCGTGTTTAGCTCCTCCCCCCCCCCCCATTGCCCCCTGTTTGTCCAGTGTTGGGATAATTTTAGTGTCCTCTACTGTAAAGACTGATACAAAATATTTGTTCAGCGTCTTTGCCATCTCCATGTTCCCCACCACTAGTTTCCCGGTCCCATCCTCTAAGGGACCAACGTTCACTTTAGCCACCCTTTTTCTTTTTATATAGCTGTAGAAACTCTTGCTATCTGTTTTTATATTTTTTGCTAGTTTACTTTCATAATCTATCTTCCCTTTCTTAATTAATCTTTTAGTTATTGTTTGCTGGCTTTTAAATGCTTCCCAATCTTCTATCCTCCCACTAGATTTGGCTAATTTATATGCCCTTGTTTTCAGTCGAATACTATCCTTTATTACATTGGTGATATAAGCCATGGGGGAAAGAATCCTAATCTGCTGGCATTATATAATGACTGATCCTTTTGACTGGTACCTGGGAACTAACCGGATACTAGATCCTGAGCTGGAGGAGGTGTTCTCTGACCTGGCTCCTTGGCAAAAACTGAATAAAGTTGACAACATCCCCCTGATTGTTAAATGTTGGATCTCTTCAAGGGAGACGTGCAAAAACTGGCAGTAAGGACATGCATTGGGTCCAGGTGTTTCTCCAGAAATTATATTTCGACGGCAAGAATGGGGAAGTGTGTTTAAACTGAAAGTGTTTCATCGTAGAGTATAATTCCCCTTTTTTGAAGGAGGAAAGAGAGGTGGAGAGGTTTAGGGAGGGAATTCCAGAGCTTGGGGGCCCCGAAATCGGAAGGCACGGCCACCAGTGGTGGGGGCGATTGAAAACCAGGGGTTGGGCGAGAGGCTGGAATCAGAGGGGCGCAGTTGTGTGTGGAACGTGACAACTCTGGAAAGTTAGGGGAGAACAATCGGTTAATTATCTGCCCTTGTGTTGCCAGCTAACATTGCGCAGCTGCTGGTGGTGGCGGCATTGGAACAGGCCTGAAAGTAGAATGAAGAAGTAGTTGATTCCACTCTTGGGGCTGCAGCTATACCGCAGTGCTTGCAAACTCAAACCTGGTGTGAGACAGCCCGCATGGAGGGACTTCCCCCCCCGCCCCCCCTCCCCTCGGGGCATTCGCACACTGAGTTGTCCTGTAATTTACACATTGGTGTTAACCCAAATCAGTGTAAATTGGGCAGCAAGACTGCAGCCTTATATGGGCAGCTGTGATGCAGTAAAAAGAACACAAGAATTAGGAACAGGAGTCAGCCACTCGGCCCCTCGAGCCTGCTCCGCCATTCAATAAGATCATGGCTGATCATCGACCTCAACTTCACTTTCCTGCCCGATCCCCATATCCCTCGATTCCCCTAGAGTCCAAAAACCTATCGATCTCAGCCTCGAATATACTCAATGACTGAGCCTCCACAGCCCTCTGGGGTAGAGAATTCCAAAGATTCACCGCCCTCTGAGTGAAGAAATTTCTCCTCATCTCAGTCCTAAATGGCCGACCCCTTATCCTGAGACTGTGACCCCTGGTTCTAGACTCTCCAGCCAGGGGAAAACATCCTCCGTGCATCTACCCTGTCAATCCCCCTCAGAATCTTATATGTTTCAATGAGATCACCTCTCATTCTTCTAAACTCCAGAGAGTATCGGCCCATTCTACACAATCTCTCCTCATAGGACAATCTGCTCATCCCAGAAAAAGCTACAGGATTTTATCGGCAACAAGAGAAATGAAATATGTCAACTGCCAAAACCGGAGAGCCTTTTTCATAAGCCTTGAGGAGCGGCCTCAAAGCTATTTTTTAGCGTTAAAACTGGAAGGTGATGTGTGGCGCCTTCAGTGTTGATCCAACCAAAGTTCATAACTGGACGATGCAGGATAAATAGAAACACTCATCATTATCAGTTGCAAAACCATCAAAACTCCGGTATTGGCAGCCTCAAGCTTTGGAATAACCTCTCTAAACTTCTTCCCTCGCCCTCGCGCCGCCCCTCGCCCTCGC
The DNA here is from genome assembly GCF_052327205.1 of Somniosus microcephalus. Taxonomy (NCBI): domain Eukaryota; kingdom Metazoa; phylum Chordata; class Chondrichthyes; order Squaliformes; family Somniosidae; genus Somniosus; species Somniosus microcephalus. The sequence goes on along the minus strand of NC_140988.1, from coordinate 7,011,832 downwards.
GCCGCCCCTCGCCCTCGCGGCGCCCCTCGCGCCGCCCCTCACCCTCGCGGCGCCCCTCGCGCCGCCCCTCGCCCTCGCGCCGCCCCTCGCCCTCGCGCCGCCCCTCGCCCCCTCGGCGCCCGCGCGCCGCGCCCTCCCCCTCTCGCCCTCTCGCCCTCCCCCTCTCTCCCTCTCGCCCTCCCCCTCTCTCCCTCTCGCCCTCCCCCTCTCTCCCTCTCGCCCTCCCCCTCTCTGCGCCTCTCGCCCACGTTTCCTTTGAATACATGTAAGAAGTCACACAACACCAGACTGGGAGGGAACACTCCTGCCTGGTTGTTGCGCGGTGTCCGTTCATCCGTTGTCGCAGTGTCTGCATGGTCTCGCCGATGTACCATGCTCCGGGGCATCCTTTCCTGCAACGTATGAGGTAGACAACGTTGGCCGAGTCACATGAGTATGTACCATGTACCTGGTGGGTGGTGTCCTCACGTGTGATGATGGTATCTGTGTTGATGATCTGGCATGTCTTGCAGAGGTTGCTGTGGCAGGGTTGTGTGGTGTCGTGATCACTGTTCTCCTGAAAGCTGGGTAATTTGCTGCGATGGTCTGTTTGAGGTTAGGCGGCTGTTTGAAAGCGAGTAGTTGGACTATAACCTGGTGTTGTGTGACTTCTTACATTTGTCCACCCCAGTCCAACTCCGGCATCTCCACTCCTTTGAATACTTTACTGGGTGGTGTATTGTCCCAAACCTTGACCGGGTAGATGCTGAGAGGTTGTTTCCCCCAGGCTGCGGAGTCTAGAAGCAGTGGCCACAGGCTCAGGATACCTTCACTCAGAGGGTGGTGAATCTTTGGAATTCTCTACTGCAGAGGGCTGTGGCGGCTCAGTCATTGAGTATATTCAAGGCTGAGATCGATTGATTTTTGGACTCTAGGGGAATCAAGGGATATGGAGATCGGGCGGGAAAGTGGAGTTGAGGTCGAAGATTAGCTATGATCTTATTGAATGGCGGAGCAGGCTCGAGGGGCCGAATGGCCGACTCCTGCTCCTGCTCCCAATCCTTTATGTTCTTGTGGATTGTCTGGTTCACTACAAATGCTTTAGGGAAGGAAATCTGCTGTCCTTACCCAGTCTGGCCTACATGTGACTCCAGACCCACAGCAATGTGGTTGACTGTTAACTGCCCTCTGAAATGGCCGAGCGAGACACTCAGTTGTACCAAACCGCTACGATACCTTCACCACACGGACTGCAGTGGTTCAAGAAGGTGGCTCACCACCACCGTCTCGAGGGCAATTCGGGATGGGCAATAAATGCTGGCCTTGCCAGCGACGCCCACATCCCATGAACGAATTTTAAAATCAATTACCCGAGGTCAGTGATTTAAAACAGAGTTTTTGCCTCATTATTTTTCTAATGCAATTAATTCAGTAACATGGAAATCAAATGACGTTTCTTTAAAAATAATCCAATTATGTCTTAATACATTAGTCAGTGACTTACAAAAGCATAATTCACATTTCGGCAGCATTTCAACCATACTAAAAATAACCTGCCTGTTGTCTGATGCACGTTCAACTAGAATGGCCTGTTTCTGAATCATTCAATGATTCTATAAATATAAATTATTTAGTCACTGGCTCTGTATTCAGGCCTCAATAGGAAATTGCTTCATATTTGGGATTGTAAAATTTTTGAGGTGTAGAGAGTAGAGAATTGAACTTCTGAAGAAGGGTTTCGACCTGAAACGTTGACTCTCTTTCTCTCTCCGCGGATGTTGCCTGGCCTGCTGAGTTTTTTCAGCGTTTTCTGTTGTTATTTTAGAGAATTGAACTTGTTCATTTGCAACAAATGTGGGGGACGGGGGGCCGGTGGCGGGGGGAGAGATAAAGATTACTCAAGCGCTCTTCTGTTTCCCAGAAAGAAAATCGCTGCTCTGATGCAACGTTCCCTCTTTTTATAAAAAAAAAAAAAAAAAAAAAATTTTTTTTAATTCCGTGCGTGGTTCCCCCTTTAAATTTTCTACGCGGCGTCTCTCCCAGCCCGCGCACCTTGTGGGGGGGGAAACGTTGCTCTGATGTACCTTCACGGTCACCGATTTCGGAATGTGGATTAACACCGACGCTGAGTGGCATGATAGCGTGCAAAGTTTTACAGATACAGTGTGGTCGGCGGGGAAGGTGGATCCGTGAGGATCAGTGGTGGGTTTTTGCGGAGTGTCCACGGGCCTTTATGAAGTGGCAAAGCCATTTTGGGCTCTGAAAACGTAACTTTTTTTTGCAGTGTGCCTGTTCAAGGCAAGGTGGAGGCTCGTACCAGCTCCGCCCCGTTTTCCAACCTCCACTTTCATCAGTAGCTGCAAATGTGACACTTTTTTTTTCCCACTTTTATCCGTGGCTACAATCAAATGGTTTTGCCGCTTATTATTTAATCTTGTAGATGTTTGGGAGGGAGGTGTGCGAATGACAAAGCTGGTCTTGGTTTTAAAGACATCTGCTTTCAGCTTACAGTTGCCTTTGAAGATCATACCTGGGTCACTCGAAGACCCTTTCATTGCCAAGTCATTGAATACATTTTTTTTTACATTTTTAAAAATTTGTTTATGGGATGTGGGCGTCGCTGGCAAGGCCAGCATTTATTGCCCATCCCTAATTGCCCCTTGAGAAGGTGGTGGTGAGCCGCCACCTTGAACCGCTGCAGTCCGTGTGGTGAAGGTGCTCCCACAGCGCTGTTAGGGAGGGAGTTCCAGGATTTTGACCCAGCGACAATGAAGGAACGGCCGATCTATTTCCAAGTCAGGATGGTGTGTGACTTGGAGGGGAACTTGGAGGTGGTGGTTGTTAAGTCTGTGTGTTATATTGAGAATTACTACACAGACCACAAGAGTAAACTTTAACAGGTCTTTACTAGTTGAAGGTCAGGGCGGAACTGCCCAATAAATCATTACACAGCACTTATATACCGGTGTGGTCACCACCGGTATTACAGTATACAGCAGCCAAGATAAAGTAGTGCAACTCTTAAAATAGTTCTCTTAAAGGTGGAACGGTTACATACACCACAATCCTCCCTTTTTAGCTTAACAGTATATATTCCCCATTAACATAACATAATAACATATATACACAACTTCATGTAAAAACAGTTCACAGATTCAGTCTCTCTGGAGGCTTCCTGACTCAGTCCGGATAACGCCTCGGTGGTGTAGTAGTTTTCGGTGGTGTAGTAGGTTCTTTTGGCAAGGTCGATTCGGCTTGAATGCCAGTGTCGGGTTCATCTGATTCCAGTATCACCGGATCGGAGGTAGCTCCTATGGGTATCTCTGCTTCATCATTAGGCGTATAGAGTTGTGGAGTAGGTTGTCCCTTTTCGGATGACTCTATGATCTGGTCAACATGGCGCTTTATTATGCTTTCACCAATGTCCACGGTATACATCAGCGGTCCTAGTCGTGTGCAAATAGTTCCAGGCTGCCATTTCTCGGTACGGTAGTCCCGGGCCAAAACTTGTTGACCTATCTGGAAGGTTCTAGTTGGCCTTTCATTCATGCCTTGAAATTGCCAGTTCTCTACGTCCCTTCTGATGTTTGGCTTGATCAAATCCAGCCGGCATCTTAGTCTTCTATTGAAAAACATCATGGCGGGAGTTTGGTTTGTAACCGCATGTGTTGCATTCCTGTACGCCAACAAGAAGTTATCTACCTTATGTTGTAGATTTATGTCTTCCTTACCCATGGCCTTTATGGCCTTCTTGAAGGTCTGGACAAACCTTTCAGCTAATCCATTGGTGGCGGGATGGTATGGGGCGGACGTGTAGTGCTTAACCCCATTGTTTTTCAAGAACTTCCTGAATTCTTCGGACACAAATTGCGGTCCATTATCAGAACAGATCTGTTCCGGCAGCCCATTCCTGGCAAATATGGTCCTTAATACTGTGATGGTTTTTTCCGTGGTGGTGGAGGACATCTTTATTACCTCCGGCCACTTGGAGTGTGCATCCACCGTGATTAAGAACATTGAGTCCATAAATGGACCAGCAAAGTCGATATGTACCCTTTGCCATGGCGATGAGGGCCACTCCCATGGATGTAGAGGAGCTTGTGGTGGGGCGTTTTGGACCTTCTGGCATCCTGGACAGCTTTTGGTCATTTCTTCGATGTCTCCATCGATACCTGGCCACCACACAAACGCTCTGGCTAGGTTCTTCATTTTCACTCCACCCAGATGCCCCTCGTGAAGCTCCTTTAGCACTTTATGCTGGAGTTTGGGTGGAATCACCACTCTGGATCCACACATCAAAATTCCTCGGCACACTGACGGCTGTTCTCTTCTTTGCGAAAATGCTGGCAACAGTGGTTCGCCATGTGCTGGCCATCCCTTCACCGTTAAATCGTAGACTCGTGAGAGTCGGGTCATTTCTTGTTTCCTTTTCGATCGTAGAATTTGTTACTGGTAGACATTCCACTATGGTTGAGTGGAACATCTCCACTGTAGGCGCCTCTTCTACCGTTGACCACGGTAGGCGCGATAAACCATCAGCATTCCCATGCTGTTTTGATCCTTTGTATTCTATGTCATATTGGTGGGCCCCTAGGAAAAGGGACCACCTCTGTAGCCTTTGCGCTGTCATAATGGAAACGCCCTTTTTAGGGTTGAATATGGATACCAACGGCTGGTGGTCTGTCAGCAGTGTAAACTTCTGGCCCTGCAGGTAATGATGAAACTTCTTTACTCCCCACACCAGGCTGAGAGCCTCCCTATCTATCTGAGCATAGTTGCGCTCAGCGGAGGTCAATGATCTGGATGCAAATGCGACTGGCCTTTCCGAGCCATTTGGCAACTTGTGTGAGAGTACTGCTCCAATACCATAAGGAGAAGCATCACAAGCTAAACGAATAGGTAGCGTTGGGTTGAAGTGAGCCAACACTTCTTCTGAGGTGATCAATGCCTTGCTTTTGCGAAAGGCCTTCTTACAGTCCTCGCTCCACTTCCATGGTACTTCTTTCTGCAAAAGAGCATTCAGCGGGTGCAGCACCGTGGATAGATTTGGCAGAAACTTATGGTAATAGTTAATCAACCCTAGGAACGACCTCAACTGGGATACATTTTCCAGAGCGGGAGCCTTCACAACAGCTTCGATCTTATCAGGTGACTTGTGCAGCCCCTCCTGGTCAATGACATGACCACAGTACGAGATCCGTTTCTGAAAGAACTCACATTTCTGGCGATTAACTCGAAGGCCATATTCCTTCAACCTGGTGAGCACCAGTTTCAAATTTGCAAGGTGTTCCTCATCGTCATCTCCTGTAATCAGGATATCGTCCAAGTAACATTGAGTGCTTGGAATTCCCTGTAATACCTGCTCCATGGCCCTCTGCCAAATTGCTGGAGCCGAAGCCACTCCAAAAACCAATCTATTATATCGATACAAGCATCTGTGCGTGTTGATTGTGAGATACTGGCGCAACTCTTCCTCAACTTCCATCTGTAAGTATGCTTGCGCCAGGTCTATCTTGGTGAAGTGTTTCCCACCAGACAATGAAGCAAAGATATCCTCAATCCGCAGAAGCGGATATTGCACCGTGTGAAGCACCGGATTAACTGTGATCTTGAAGTCTCCACAGATGCGGACCTTCCCCGGTTCCCCTGGCTTGTTACTCGATGAACGCTTCATGACGGGAACAATGGGCGTGGCCCACACTCCAGTCCACCTTAGACAGCACCCCTGAACGTTCAAGCCCTTCCAGCTCAGCTTCCACAGCAGGTCGTATCGCATAAGGTACCGGTCTGGCTTTGAAAAATTTTGGGTTTGCATGTTCTGCAATCTGGATTTTTGCCTTAATTCCTCTCAGTGTTCCCAGTCCCTGTTGGAACACCTCTTTAGCTTCATCCAATATTCCGGACAATCGTTCAGGTTTGACATCTTTTTTCTTTCCGGAATCTACCGTTATTGCATTTAGGGAGTGCCAGTCCATATTTATTTTCCTGATCCACTCCCGTCCCAGAAGTGGTGGACCTCCCTCAGGTAGTACATATATGTCCATTCCTTGGTGTTCTTTGCCCTTGTGTACCACCTTGACTTTTATCTTTCCGATGGGGTATACTTTTTGCCCCGTGTATGTCTGCAATACTATCTCCGTCTCCCGTAGGGGAATATGTGTGAATAACTTTTTGTAATCTTGCTTATTCATGACTGTCAACGCCGATCCGGTGTCCAATTCCATTTTCACCTAGACTCCTGCTATCTGAAGTGTGACCCAGATAGTTTGTCGGTCAGCTTCCTTACTCACATTGTGAATTCTCAGACTACCCAGTTCCTTGCTGTTGGAGTCTGAATCCGAATTCTGTTCATCCGAACTCTTCTCAGCCACCTTATGTACCTTTCTGCACTTTTCCTGCGGTGACTTTTTGTTGCTGGTCTTCTTTCCTGACCGGCATACTTTAGCTATGTGACCAAGCTTGCCACATTTTCAACATTCCTGGTTTTTAAACCAGCATTGGTTCTGATCGTGTGTTGTCATCCCACAACGATAACATTTCGTTGTACCCAAAGCCATTTGATCTACGCTGAGTACCGCTGCCTTCAGCTGCATTTCCGCAGTGCCTCTCGCTGCGGCTTCGTGCGATGCTGCAATAGTGACAGCCTTATCAAGTGTAAGATCATTCTCTTCAAGCAGCCGCTTTTGTGTTCCTTCTTTCAACAATCCACACACGAATTTGTCTCTCAGTGCCTCTGTCAGACTTTCCCCAAACTGACAGTATTTCGCTAGCTTACGCAGTTCAATTAAATACTCCGCGTTGCTTTCCTCCTTCAGTTGCGTTCTCGCATAAAATTTAAATCGTTCCGCGAACATCAGCGGTGTGGGGTTCAAATGATTTTTCAGAACAGCAACAATTTTAGCGAAAGTCTGATCTGCCGGTTTAGTTGGTGATAGAAGATGCTTCAGTAGCCCGTATGTCTTTGCACCCATTGAGTTTAGTAAGGTTAGTGCTTTATCTTCATCCGATATTTTATTTGCCTTACAATATATCTCTATGCGTTTTACATACGTGGCCCAATCTTCAACATCGGGATCGAAATCGTTGATGTTACCACACTTAGGCATCCTCGCAGTCTTCTTGAGAACAAAAAGACATTTTTCTTTTATTTTTTTATTTTTTATTTTTCAAAATGGCGGTTTCCCGCGCTTGTCTTCTTCCCCCGCCTACGAAAATGGCGGCTTCCCGCGTTTGCCTTTCTCCCCCGCTGGCTGTAATGGCGATTGCCGTATTGCTGCGTTCGCCCTCCCCAGCAGTTTTCGAATCGTGCCTCCCAGCCCCTCTTGCAGTCCGGTCCTTTCCCCCGGCTGCGGCTGAGTTCTCCGCGGTTTTTTTATTTTCTCCCGCGCCTTACGCTGACCCGGTCGCTGAGCCTCGCGGCCTCGGTAGCTGCCCGGCCTTTTTCACCGGTCGCGGTCGAGCTCTCTCTCGACACTGTTGCGTCTCCCAGCCTGCTTGCAGCCCGGTCTCTCACACCGGCTGCGTTTACATTCACCGCGGCTCCCGTGCCTTACGCTGCCCCAGTCTCAGCGCCTCTGGCCCCGACTTCTGTCCGGCTCTTTTCCCCGGCCGTGGTCGAGTTCTCCGCCCTTAAATTCTCCGTTTTTCCCTCCCCTACTTCACAGTCAACGTTGCCGACTGGCTGCTCGTCGCTGATCGGCTTACCCACCACCGTGATAGAAGGGATGATCACTGCCTGTTGCTGATGGAAGGCTTCGTGTCAGAATTCTTCCTTTGCTCTGCAGACCCGAGTCTTCTCTCAGCAGAATGATGAGGGCGGATGCCTTCTCTCGACGCCCGTTAAACTGCCTTGGATGTATCTCTGCCGCAGGGTAAGATCGTACTCGTCGCCACTGTTAAGTCTGTGTGTTATATTGAGAATTACTACACAGACCACAAGAGTAAACTTTAACAGGTCTTTACTAGTTGAAGGTCAGGGTGGAACTGCCCAATAAATCATTACACAGCACTTATATACCGGTGTGGTCACCACCGGTATTACAGTATACAGCAGCCAAGATAAAGTAGTGCAACTCTTAAAATAGTTCTCTTAAAGGTGGAACGGTTACATACACCACAGTGGTGTTCCCATGCGCCTGCTGCCCTTGTCCTTCTAGGTAGAAGAGGTCGCGGGTTTGGGAGGTGCTGTTGAAGAAGCCTTGGCGAGTTGCTGCAGTGCATCTTGTAGATGGTACACACTGCAGCCACGGTACGCCGGTGGTGGAGGGAGTGAATGTTTAAGGTGGTGGATTGGGTGCCAATCCAGCGGGCTGCTTTGTCCTGGATGGTGTCGAGCTTCTTGAGTGTTGTTGGAGCTGCACTCATCCAGGCAAGTGGAGAGTATTCCATCACACTCCTGACTTGTGCCTTGTAGATGATGGAAAGGCTTTGGGGAGTCAGGAGGTGAGACACTCGCTGCAGAATACCCAGCCTCTGACCTGCTCTTGTTGCCACAGTATTTATGTGGCTGGTCCAGTTAAGCTTCTGGTCAATGGTGACCCCCAGGATGTTGATGGTGGGGGATTCGGTGATGCTAATCCTGTTTAATGTCAAGTGCCGGTGGTTAGACTCGCTTGTTGGAGATGGTCATTGCCTGGCACTTCTGTGGCGTGAATGTTGCCTGCCACTTATCAGCCCAAGCCTGAACGTCGTCCAGGTCTTGTTGCATGCAAGTATGGACTGCTTCATTATCTGTGGAGTTGTGAATGGCGCTGAACACTGCAGTCATCAGCGAACATCCCCATTTCTGACCTTATGTTGTAGGGAAGGTCATTGATGAAGCAGCTGAAGATGGTTGGGCCGAGGACACTGCCCTGAGGAACTCCTGCAGCGATATCCTGGGGCTGTGATGATTGACCTCCAACCACCACCAATTTGACACTGTATCAGAGAATCGGGGATAATGGGCAGGTACTCTAATTGGCAGGGTGTGACTAGTGGCATTCCACAGGGATCTGAGTTGGGGCCTCAACTATTCACTGTATTTATTGACGACTTAGCTGATGGGATAGAGAGCCACGTATCCAAGTTTGGCGATGACACAAAGCTAGGCAGCATTGTAAGCAGTGGAGATGGAAGCATAAAATTACAAAGAGATATTGATAGATTAAGCGAATGGGCAATTCTGTGACAAATGGATTTCAATATAGGCAAGTATGAGGTCATCCACTTTGGACCTAAAAAGGATAGAACAGGGTTCTGTACTTTCTAAATGGTGAAAGGCTAAAAACCGTGTGTCCTCCCGCCCGTCCGGGTATGCAATGTAAGCATACTGCGGGTTGGCGTGGAGGAGGTCGACCCTCTCGACCAGGGGGTCCGTTTTATGGGTCCTCGCGTGCCTTCTCAGTAGGGCCGGCCCTGGGGACGTCAGCCATGGCGGTAGCGATGTCCCCGATGTGGACTTCCTTGGGAAGACAAACATTTTCTCATGAGGGGTGGCATTGGTGGCAGTGCAGAGCAGTGACCGAATAGAGTGGAGCGCATCGGAGAGCACATCCTGCCAGCGGGAGGTTGGAAGGCCCCTAGACTTTAAGGCTAGCAGGGCGGCCTTCCAAACTGTCATATTTTCTCTTTCCACCTGTCCGTTCCCCCGGGGGTTGTAACTGGTGGTCCTGCTTGTGGCAATACCCCTAGTTAGCAGGTACTGACGGAGTTCGTCGCTCATAAACGATGAGCCCCGGTCGCTATGGATATAGCTGGGGAAACCGAACAGGGTGAAGAGGTCGTTCAGACATTTAATGACCGTGGCACTGGTCATGTCCGGGCAGGGGATGGCGAACGGGAAACGGGAGTACTCATCAATAATATTGAGGAAGTACACATTGTGGTCGGAGGAGGGGAGAGGCCCTTTAAAATCAACGCTCAAGCGCTCGAAGGGGCGAGTGGCTTTTATCAGGTGGGCCCTGTCTGGTCTATAAAAGTGCAGTTTGCACTCAGCGCAGACTTGGCAGTTCCTGGTCATGGTCCTGACCTCCTCAATAGAGTAAGGCAGGTTGCGGGCCTTGATGAAGTGGAAGAACCGGGTGGCAGAGGTCATTGTGGAGGGCCCGCAGCCTATCGATCTGCGCGCTGGCGCAGGTGCCACGCGATCGCGCATCCGGGGGTTCATTGAGCTTCCCGGGCCGGTACAAGATCTCGTAATTGTAGGTGGAAAGTTCGATTCTCCACCTCAAGATCTTGTCATTTTTGATTTTGCCCCTCTGCTTGTTGTTAAACATGAAGGCAACTGAACGTTGGTCAGTGAGCAGGGTAAATCGTTTTCCGGCCAGGTAGTGCCTCCAATGATGCACAGCCTCCACAATCGCCTGGGCCTCCTTCTCAACAGCGGAGTGTCTGGTCTCCGGGCCTTGGAGGGTTCGTGAAAAGAAGGCCACGGGTCTCCCCACCTGATTGAGGGTAGCGGCCAGGGCAAAGTCGGACGCGTCGCTTTCCACCTGGAAGGGGATGGATTCGTCCACTGCGTGCATGGTGGCTTTGGCAATGTCTTCCTTGATACGGTGGAAGGCTAAGCGGGCCTCTGCCGTCAAGGGAAAAGAGGTGGACTTGATCAGCGGATGGGCCTTGTCCGCATAGTAGGGGACCCACTGGGCATAATAGGAGAAAAACCCTAGGCACCTCTTCAGGGCCTTGAGGCAGTGGGGCAGTGGGAGTTCCATAAGGGGACGCATCCGGTCGGGGTCGGGGCCGATGACTCCGTGTTCCACAACACAGCCAAGGATGGCGAGGCGGTTTGTGCGGAATATGCACTTCTCCTTGTTATATGTCCGGTTCAGGAGTTGGGCGGTGCGGAGGAATTTTTCGAGGTTTGCGTCATGGTCCTGCAAGCCACGGCCGCAGATGGTCACATTGTCCAGATATGGGAAAGTGGCCTGCAACGCATTTTGATCTACCATCCGGTCCATCTCCCTTTGGAAGACGGAGACCCCGTTGGTGACGCCAAAGGGAACCCTAAGGAAGTGGTAGAGGCGGCCGTTTGCCTCAAAGGCAGTATACTGGCGGTCCTCAGGGCGGATAGGGAGCTGGTGGTACGCTGATTTCAGGTCAATGGTCGAGAAGACGCGGTACTGCGCGATCTGGTTGACCATATCAGCTATGCGGGGGAGTGGGTAGGCGTCCAGCAGGGTGTAGCGATTTATTGTCTGGCTGTAGTCGATGACCAGGCGCTGCTTCTCGCCGGTCTTAACGACCACAACCTGGGCTCGCCAGGGGCTGGTGCTGCCCTCAATAATCCCTTCCTTCAGGAGCCGCTCCACTTCAGTTTTAATGAAAACCCTGTCCCCGGCACTGTATCGCCTGCTCTTTGTGGCGATGGGCTTACAGTCGGGGGTGAGGTTAGCAAACAGTGGGTGGGGGGGGGGGGGTGACTCTGAGTGTGGAGAGGTTGCACCTGGTGCGCGGCGGGCAATTTGGGAGCTGCTGGCTGCGGACTGAGAGTGGGGGTAGGGGTCCACCGTACGCCATCGTAACACTTTTAAGGTGGCACTGAAAATCTAACCCCAGCAGGACGGCAGCGCAGAGGTCGGGCAGGACCAGAAGTTTAAAATGATCGTACACGGTCCCGTCTACTACGAGTGTCACTACGCAGTAGCCGCCGATGTCTGCTGACTGGGACTCGGAGGCCATAGAAATCCGCTGGTGCGCAGGCAGGACTGGGAGAGAGCAACGCCGCACCGTGTCGGGGTGGATGAAGCTCTCCGTGCTCCCAGAGTCAAAAAGGCAGATTGTATCGTGGCCATTTACCTTAATGTCCATTGTGGAACTGGCCAGCTGGTGCGGTCTTGCTTGGTCCAGTGTAACGGATGCCAGCGTAGGGGTCGGTGTGTCGCTGCGGGTATCAGATGAGGCGGTGTTGGGGGCCTGCTGCGTTCCGGCTGTCGTCCAAGATGGCGGCGTCCATGATCCCCATGTGGCTGGAGGCGTCCAAAATGGCTGCTGTACCGGTGGTTCGCACATGGCCGGGGAAGCCCAAGATGGTGGCCCGCATGGCCCACACGCGGCGCTGCTGGGGTTCGGGGTGGCTTTGGCCCTGCAGACGTTAGCGTAGTGTCCCCCCTTCCCGCAGCCCGAGCAGATCGCGTTTTTCGCCGGGCAGCGCGCTCTAGGGTGTTTTGCCTGGCCACAGAAGTAGCATTTCTGGCCTTGGGGCACTGCTGTCTGGCCTTGGGACACTGCTGCGGTAGTTGGGCCATTGCTGGGGTGTGGCTGGGGTGGCACGGCGCTATGAGGCGGTCCTACCGTGTCCCAGGCTGTCATTCCCCGCGGCGTCCACGGTGCAGAGGAGTAGGCATCCATGCCCCGGTAGGCTGCATCCAATGATAGTGCGAGTTCAGAGGCCTTGTTGAGGTCGAGGTCACTCTGCTCCAACAGTCGCTGTCGGGTGTAATTGGATCTGTGGCCCGCTACAAAAGCGTCCCGGATAAGTTCCTCTGTGTACACGGCGGCCTTTACATCCTTACAACCACAGGCCCGGCCAAGCACAGACAGTGCCTGAAGGTATTCCACGGTCGATTCCCCAGGTTGTTGTTTACGACTCCCCAGAAGGTGCCTGGCGTACACTTCGTTCACTGGGCGCGTGTACTGGTCCTTGAGGAGCTTGATAGCGTCCGCGTACGAGGTCGCGTCTTGGATGACCGAGTACACTCGGTGGTTCACTTTGGAGGTCAGGACATCCAGTTTGTCCTCGTCCGATTTGATTGCTGCGGAGGCGGTCAGGAATTTTTCGAAACACTTAAGCCAGTGAGTAAACTTGGTGGATGAGTCCGCCTCCCGATGATCTAAGTCCAGGCATGCTGGTGTGAGGATCTTCTCCATTATAAAAATTTTGTTAATAAAATTGATGCGCTATCAATTACTCATAAAAGACTGAGAGTTAAGAGAGTAACTAAAGGCTTTTATTAACAAAAGAATGAAGGTCTGCCTCGAGTGGTCGACCAGTCCAGAAATACAAAGGGCTGGGGAGCAGTCACCTTTATACTAGGACTTGTGGGAGGAGTCAGCCGAGGCATGTCCAGGCATGTACACAGTGGAATACAAACAGTGGTTTACCACACGCGGTTAAACGCGGAAATCAAACAAAAGTTCCTGTCAAGAATTGCGCCGCTCCACCATTAGCTTCGTGAAAACAGCATTTCGCCACCTGCCTCCCCACTGAAATACACTGAACGGCGTGAAGTTGCTGCATTAGATACCAACTAAACTCGCCACAGAAAGTTAAGTCTTGTCCATTTCCGTCTAAGTGCCCTTTTAGCGCCGTGATAAGCGTTAATTACCGACCATCAACCTCTCTGGCACCGAAAATTAACCCTATTACATGTGTGGAGCCTCATTCCTTCAGCTTTTAATTGTTGGAGATTTAATACATTTTAAATAAAATAAACGACATTTCCTTTCTGTCTCTCTTTTTCCAATCTTTCTTTCCCTCTCTTTATTTCTCTTTCTGTATCTGATTTGACATTGAATTCACTCACTCTTACACTTCCTTTTCAGTCCTGTCGCTGTTCATTTCACAATCCTTCCGTCTGATTGGTTACGGAGATACCCAGTTGCTTCCCCTGTTCAGTCGGGTCCCAGATGCCCGGTTACCCTTCGCTGCAACGTTATCAGCTTGCACTTTCAGCAACTTGCCACGCAAAATATTTAAAAACCTAAACCTGCAAAGGGGGCAAATCCAACTAACGGCCGACATCGTCAGATTCACTCCGACAGCAAATTATGGCCCATTATCTCTCTCGGATAACCTGCATCAGATCATTGTAACGGAACTCCGCGTTATGATGCGTATGTAGTCTGCCCACATCTATGACGGGTTGCAGGGTGTCATTGTGCTATCATTTTGTACGTGCTCCTTCAAGCTTTTGGTTATCTGCCCTAATATCTCCTTATGTGGCTCGGTGTCAAATTTTGTTTGATAATCGCTCCTGTGAAGCGCCTTGGGACATTAGATTACACGGTTAAAGGCGCTGGATAAATGGAAGTTGATGATGTTGCAGAGGCAGATGTCCTTGATCACCATGAATTTACCTTGACTTGTCACCCAGGACAGGACCAATATTCCCTGTAGGCTGCGCTTTGCTCTGCACGGCCTGTTTCTTTTAGTGCGTGGTCCCTTTAAATTTCCGCACATGCGCGGTGTTTACAATAGGAAAGAAAGACTTGCATTTCTATAGCGCCTTTCATGACCACCGGACGTCTCAAAGCGCTTTACAGCCAATTAAGTACTTTTTTTGGAGTGTAGTCACTGTTGTAATGTGGGTAATGTGCACAGCAAGCTCCCACAAACAGTAATGTGATAAATGACCAGATAATCTGTTTTTTCGTGATGTTGGTTGAGGGATAAATATTGATCCCAGGACACCGGGGAGAACTCCTCCTGCTCTTCTTCGAAATAGTGGCCACGGGATCTTTTACATCTACCTGAGCGAGCAGACGAGGCCTCTGTTTAACGTCTCATCTGAAAGGCGGCCCCTCCGACAGTGCAGCGCTCCCTCAGATTTTTGTGCTCCGATCTCTGGAGTGGGACTTGAACCCACAACCTTCTGACTCCGAGGCGAGGGTGCTACCCACGGAGCCACGGCTGATACAAAGGCGGTGAGCAGCCTGCGCAGGACTTTTCCCATTACTGTGCGGCCGAGCAGCTTAGTGGGAGCATTGGAAGGGACTCTCCACCCGGATACCACATCCGGTCCTGTTACTGAATCTCTACAGTATCCTTCACGTACAGAATGCTTTCCAGACCTGGTAGATAATACTGGACTATTTTTGTAGAATGTTTTTTAAAAAAATTTTTTAAAAACTTGCTGTGCTAAGGTATAATTAAAAATTTCCCCCTAAATGTATATTCTAAATTAAAATTTCAGCCAAAAATCTCAAATGAAAACAACATGGTTTTGTAAAAACACACAAAGCCTTGTTCCCCTTTTAAGTGCTCCATTGCACATCACACGTTTAACAGTTCTATTTGGAGAAAGCCAGGAGATTGCATCAGCTGTGCAATTCAAATACTTTTGCATGAAGTGAGACTCTCTGTGCATTTTGATCCAATGCACAAGATGCAACCGGATGGAAACTCCAGGGCAGAAAGTATCGGGTTCTCAAAACACACCCTTGGAACCTGCTTTCCTTGTATGCCAGGCCAACAGAAAGCTGGCATGCAGGTACAGCGAGCAATTAGGAAGGCAAATGGCATATTGGCCTTTTTTGCAAGGGGGTTGGAGTATAAGAGTAAGGAAGTCTTGCTACAATTGTACAGGGCCTTGGTGAGACCACACCTGGAGCACTGTGCACAGTTTTGGTCTCCTTATCTAAGGAGGGATATACTTGCCTTGAAGGCGGTGCAACGAAGGTTCACTAGATTGATTCCTGGGATGAGAGGGCTGTCCTATGATGAGAGATTGTGTAGAATGGGCCGATACTCTCTGGAGTTTAGAAGAATGAGAGGTGATCTCATTGAAACATACAAGATTCTGAGGGGGATTGACAGGGTAGATGCTGAGAGGCTGTTTCCCCCTGGCTGGAGAGTCTAGAACTAGGGGTCACAGTCTCAGGATAAGGGGTCGGCCATTTAAGACTGAGATGAGGATAAATTTCTTCACTCAGAGGGTGGTGAATCTTTGGAATTCTCTGCCCCAAGAGGCTGTGGAGGCTCAGTCGTTGAGTATATTCAAGGTTGAGATTGATAGGGCTCGTGGGGAATCGAGGGATATGGAGACCGGGCGGGAAAGGGATCAAGGGGTATGGGGAGAAAGCAGGGACTGGGTACTGAACTTGGATGATCAGCCATGATCTTATTGAATGGCGGAGCAGGCTCGAGGGGGCCGTGTGGCGGAGCAGGCTCGAGGGGGCCGTGTGGCGGAGCAGGCGCGAGGGGGGCCGTGTGGCGGAGCAGGCTCGAGGGGGCCGTGTGGCGGAGCAGGCTCGAGGGGGCCGTGTGGCGGAGCAGGCTCGAGGGGGCCGTGTGGCGGAGCAGGCTCGAGGGGGCCGTGTGGCGGAGCAGGCTCGAGGGGGCCGTGTGGCGGAGCAGGCTCGAGGGGGCCGTGTGGCGGAGCAGGCTCGAGGGGGCCGTGTGGCGGAGCAGGCTCGAGGGGGCCGTGTGGCGGAGCAGGCTCGAGGGGGCCGTGTGGCGGAGCAGGCTCGAGGGGGCCGTGTGGCGGAGCAGGCTCGAGGGGGCCGTGTGGCGGAGCAGGCTCCTATTTCTTGTGTTCGAACAGATATAGCTGTTTGGAGAATCCGTCGGATGTGTTCACTTCTCGAACTTTGGATTTTAAATGTAGCCGGGCTCGACGGGATGAATGTAGAATTTTCTGTAATGTAGTTCAGGCAGGAGGAGAACCTACCCATTCAAACCAGTTTGCTTGTCATTTGATTAATAAGCATAAACCCTTTCAGATGCAAGAACTTGTCGATTTCCTTTCTTGAAACCCCTTAAAAAGTTCCTGCTGAACTAGCTGCGCTGACGGTTCCGTCCAAAAGTCAATCAAACCTTGCTAAAGAATGTGTTCTTTCTTGACTTGGTGGGCAGCACTCTCACCTCCGAGTCAGACGTTTGTGGGTTCAAAGTCCCGCTCCAGAGACTTGAGCACAAAATCTGGGCTGACACTCGCAGTGTCATACTGAGGGAGCGCCGCACTGTCGGAGGGGCAGTACTGAGGGAGTGCCGCACTGTCGGAGGGGCAGTACTGAGATGGTGTTGCACTGTCGGAGGGGCAGTACTGAGGGAGTGCTGCACTGTCGGAGGGGCAGTACTGAGGGAGCGCTGCACTGTCGGAGGGGCAGTACTGAGGGAGCGCCGTACTGTCGGAGGTGCTGTCTTTCGGATGAGACGTTAAACCGAGGCCCTGTCTACTCCCTCAGGTGAACGTAAAGATCCCACGGCACTATTTCGAAGAAGAGCAGGGGAGTTCTCTCTGGTCCTGAGGCCAATATTTATCCCTCAACCAACATCACTAAAACAGATTCATTATCAGGTCATTATTACATTGCTGTTTGTGGGAGCTTGCTGTGTGCAAATTGGCTGCTGCGTTTCCTACATTACAACAGTGACCTCACTTCAAAAAGTTCTTCATTGGCTATAAAGCGCTTTGGGACGTCCTGAGGATGTGAAAGGTGCTATAAAAATGCAAATTTTAGTTCGAGCTTTTCTCTTTTATCCTTTTGTTTTTAGTTTTTCTTGCCATAAATTTTTGACCCTCGCTTCCAGAATTGTGTAAACAACAGAAAAGCTTATCTGCTACCTTATTCCAACTTTCCATCTTTTTCGAGTGGACTGTTAGGGGCCCAAAGTAAAATAACTTCGGGCCATTCGTTCCAGTTTCAAGTTATTGCACAGCACTGCGCGGCACAGTTTTTAGTACAAATCCCATATCTCGCGCTGAGGAGTGATGGAGACATCTGGATCGCAAAATGCCAAAAAACACATTTATATTGATGCAACAGCTATTCCTGTTGTACGAGAGGTGTGTCTTCCGACCTGTGAGTAGGAGGGCTTGAAGACACTAAATGAGTGGAAGGAAGGACACCCTAGTTGCTGCAATTGAATAAGTTGTGTATGAGTTACTGCTTGACAAAAATAACTTCAGTTCCTCTTTCAATACTGCTACAAAACTTTGTTGCAGATTGCAAAGTTAAGATTTCAATTTTGATTTAATTATTCTGGCTTTATTCTGATTGTACACTTTTTTTATTGGGGGGAGGAAACAAACCCCAATAATTTGGTGAAATCTTGTGCTGTTTTAAGTTTCAAACACTTTGGAATGCGTTTTTCCAATTTTGGGCGCAGTGCGCACTCTCCAGTCAGGCATAGCGCAGCTAAAGGCAGAGTAAAGCTTACTTCATCCAATCCCAACAATCTGCTTCAGTGCACATTTTCTCATCCCAACTCATCGACCATCCTTCGCACTGCTTGCCAACCCTACAACTCCTCACGTGATCTCTCGCCTCTAACAGCCCCACCCATTGGCCGCCCAAGCCGCCCATCCTTGCCACGCCCCGCCTTCCCACACCAAGTGTTATTTGATTGGATGGCTCTTAATTGCCAGTCCAATTTTCCCATCTCCAATAATTTTACAACTAATATATGAAAATGCGCAAAGAAAGTGGGGGGGAAGGGAATGACAATTTTTTTTTTTTTTAATGGCCTGATGATTGATTTTTCTCCCCGGTTTTTGCTCGTGGCAGTTTCCCCGGAGATTAATTCTTTAATTCCTGGAGTCTCCAGGCAAATCCTGGAGTCTCCAGGCAAATCCTGGAGGATTGACGTTACCAAACTCTGAGCAAGCTCCTGGAATTGGAGGTGCCCACATTTAGAAGACCCTCTAAAGCCAGCAGGGAGAGAGCAGTCTGTCATCTGATTTTTAATCTGAGGAGGATTTAAACCTGGACCCTGGGAATCCCTGGCCCAAGACCGCACAAAGTGGAGGAGAAGCATCCGGGAAGGTGCCGATCACCTCGAGTCTCTTTGCCAAGAGCAAGCGGAAGCCAAGCGCAGGCAGAGCAAGGAGCGCACGTCAACCAAGCACCCCACCCACCCGCCCCTTCAACCACCATCTGCCCCACCTGTGACAGAGACTGTTGGTCCCGCATTGGACTCCTCAGTCACCTGCGAACTCATTTTTAATGTGGAAGCAAGTCATCCTCGGTCCAAGGGACTGCCTAAGAAGAAGGAGAAGAGAGGGGGAAAAAGACACTGCATGGAGTGGTGGAATGTTCAAGTACGGACCTGCAAGCCTGTGCTGATGTATTTCTCTACACGAGCCACCTAGTCCAGTCCCACTTTCCTAACATCCCATACCTTTTTAATATTCCTCTTTTGCAAGCTTATATCTCATTTCCTTTTATAAAGAAATACCTTTATTTGCCTACATTACAACAGTGACTACACTTCAAAATATGACCTTGCTATTTGTGGGATCTTGCTGTGCGTGTTTTGGCTGCCGTGTTTCCTACATTATAACAAGTGACCACGCTTCAAAAAGTTCTTCATTGGGTGTGAAGGGCTTTGGGACGTCCTGAGGTGGTGAAAGATGCTGTATTGATGCAACTTATGGACTCGGCTCCTGGTAGAAAGTTATAGATTCTGACCACCCACTGCTTGTTTCTAACCTCCCCTTCAATCCCTTTCATTAACTGTTAAGAAGGCAAATGGTATGTTGGCCTTCGTAGCGCGAGGGTTCGAGTACAGGAACAAGGATGTCTTGCTGCCGTTGTACAGGGCCTTGGTGAGACCGCACCTTGAGTATTGTGTGCAGTTTTGGTCGCCTTATCTGAGGAAGGATGTTCTTGCCATGGAAGGAGTTCAGCGAAGATTCACCAGGCTGATACCTGGGATGGCAGGAATGACGTATGAGGAGAGATTGGGTCGATTGGGCTTATACTCGCTGGCGTTTAGAAGAATGAGAGGGGATCTCATTGAAACTTATAAAATTCTGACAGGACTGGACAGACTAGATGCAGGAAGGGTGTTCCCGATGGTCGGGGAGTCCAGAACCAGGGGTCACAGTCTAAGGATAAGGGGTAAGCCATTTAGGACAGAAAAGAAGAGGAATTTCTTCACCCGGAGAGTGGTGAATCTGTGAAATTCTCTACCACAGAAGGCAGTAGAGGCCAATTCATTAAATATAAAGGAGTTGGATATATTTCTTAAGGCTAAAGGGATCAAGGGATATGGGGAGAAAGCAGGGACAGGGTACTGAATTTGGATGATCAGCCATGATCGCATTGAATGGCAGAGCAGGCTCGAGGGGCCGAATGGCCGACTCCTGCTCCTACCTTCTATGTTTCTATTACCATCTCGCTGGCGGGTAGAAACAATCTATCATCATTTACCGTATCCCTTGACCTCTGTCAGGTCACTTCTTAACCCTCCGATGAAAAGGAAAGCACTCGCTGCTCAAGTTTCTCTCCATAAATGGAACCTCTCTCATCCCTGCTCTAGCCCACACCCACCCCCAACACTCGCCCCTTCATACCACGTAGTAGTTTTAAATATTTGACTCAGCTTCCTCTTTGTGTACAGTTCAAAATCAGTAGCAAGCTTGGGAACTAGCAGCATAGTTCTGCTTATTTGAAGACCTCGTCTACTTGAGGTTTCGCTCCTTCAGCTACGATTAAATGGAGGTACAACCAGATCCAGTGATTTAGATTCTTCTAACCCGAGGTTGGTAATAAAAGTTTGTTACTTCCCTCCCCCCTTTGATGAAGTACGCTTTCTTAAACCAGTCTTGATCCTACTCCCAAGATTCACTTTTGTGAAAATTACTTCTCATATAAGCTGTCTTGTATGAATGGATGGGGTTACCGTTCAATCCTTCACAATCATTTCCTTTCGCTCAATCTCTCTATTGATGGCAATAATTTATTCATTCAAAATAATAAGTTGTTTTACTGCCGGTTTCAAAAATTGAGCTAAACGCTCCTGCCTTGTATCAGTCTAGTTTAGATGATGGTTGGGGATTCCTATATCAGACATGCTTTATCTTAAACTTGCGTTTTTTTTGGTTGTTGGTGACATTTTGTGGTCATGAAGGTGAGGGAAATTCGTGCTGGGCAGCAAATCACGTTTCCATTTTTGGTATTCTGCTCTGACCTCGACCTCCGACCATCACCCTTTCAGCATGATCTTCATTTCTGTCACCAGTGGTCTCTCAGTGAAATTATTCATTGTTACGAGCTCTGGCAACCGTGTCAGCTGTGGCTCAGTGGGCACCACCCACACCCGAGTCAGAAGGTTGTGGGTTCAAGTCCCACTCCAGGGGCTTGAGCACAAAAACCTAGACTGACACTCCAGCACAGTACTGAGGGAGTGCTGCACTGTCGGCTGTGCCGTCTTTCGGATGAGACGTTAAACCGAATCCCTATCTGCTGTCTCGGGTGGATGTAAAAGATCCCATGGGACTATTTCGAAGAAGAGCAGGGGAGTTCGCCCCAGTGTCCTGGGCCAATATTTATCTCTCAATCAGCATCACTTTAAAAACAGATTATCGGGTCAGTATCACATTGCTGTTTGTGGGAGCTTGCTGTGCGCAAATTGGCTGCTGCATTTCCCACATTACAACAGTGACCACACTTCAAAAGTACTTCATTGGCTATAAAGCGCTTTGGGATATTAGCAGGTCCTGTATCTAACTTGTAGCAAGACTGTGCGAGCTTAGAGGGCTGAGTGGGTGCGTAGACAACACTGCATCTTGTGGGCTATTCGTCTTCATGGTATTTTTACGATTGCTATATCTCTGCAAAGCTGAAGGTAGCAGGAAAGGGTCATATTAATCAGACATAAATGGGCTAGAGTGATGGAAAAGTAATACCCTCGCAGCTTGTCTGGAGGTTTTTTGATTTCTGTAACTGTCTTCAGCTTAATGATTTGACTGACTGAATGAAAACTGTACAAAAGTTAAGGAGTTGTAAAAAAAAAAGTTATTGGTAAATGAGACGTTAAAGGAGGATGAGGTAATACTGAAACGTAACAGGATTGGGATAAATAGGATATAATAGAGTGGGTACTGAGGGCAGAGATATCAATTGTATGAGGCTTGATCAGCCTTGAAAATTTTCAGCTTGAAACCGTTAACGTATGTGAATTAAGTCTATATTCCCTAGAGATTAGAAGAATGAGAGGTGATCTCATTGAAATGTAGAAAATTCTTACAGGGCTTGACAAGGTAGATGCTGAGAGGATGTTTCCCCTGGCTGGGGAGTCTAGAACCAAGGGTCACAGTCTCAGAATAAGGGGTCAGCCAGTTAGGACTGAGATGAGGAGGAATTTCTTCACTCAGAGGGCAGTGAATCTTTGGAATTATCTACCCCAGAGGGCTGTGGAGGCTCAGTCGTTGAGTATATTTAAGACCGAGATCGGTAGATTGTTGGATACTAAGGGAATCAAGAGATTTGGGGATAGTGTGGGATGGTGGAGTTGAGGTCAAAGATCAGCCATGATCTCATTGAATGGCGGAGCAGGCTCGAAGGGCCGAATGGCCGACTCCTGCTCCTATTTCTTATGTTCTTATTCTCTGAGGTTTTGCCATAAGTGCTTGTTAGTGGGCTTCCTGCGGTTATGGTCACAACAAAGAGTTGTTAGTCCTGCAACAATAACCTCTGCGTGATTCAGCCTTGAGTGGTTTCAAACAACAAGCTTTAATATACAGTGATTAATAACAGTATTCCGAATATACGAACAATGATGGACAGGTAAAGACCCTCTGGTCCATCTAGCCTGTCCAATTGCGATACCTTGTGTATCACAATATATACTCTCCACCCCACCCCACCCCACTCAAATCCATGTGATCTCCTGGGAGAGGCAAAAAAACCAGATTAAAAACCCAGGGCCAATTTGGGGGGAATAAATCTGGGGAATTCTTCTCCGACCCATCTAGGCGATCGAAACTAGTCCAAGCGATCACTCTGGCCCTGAATTCCCCGCAGTACCTACCTTCTGTAAAAGGTGATCTCCGCCCCAGTCAGAAACAGGTCCAGCTCTCACTCTAGGAATTCAGCAAATCGCCGCACAAGACGGCAGCCTATTGTTCTTGTACAACTGTTCCACAGCATTATATTAAATGGCGAACAATTAATACAACTTGTTTGCTCCCCAATGTAGTGTATGTACCTTTAAGAGAAAACTACTTTTACAGCTCCTGTATACTGTAGTACCGGCAGTGACCACACCTGTATATAAGCCTTGAGCATGCCTCTGTACTGTTAGTCTTTAGACTACCCTCCTCCAGTAAACACCTGTTGATTGTTAATTTACAGCCTCCGTCTAGTTATTGGAAAACATCATACTTTAAGAATCACGGATTCAACACCCAAAGTCTAAGATGATCAGACTTGCGACCTGCGTGGCCTACGGTTAAGGCAAAAGGAGTTCCGACTGTACATAGGGTACGGTAGCATAGTGGTTCTATTACTGGACAAGTAACCCAGAGGTCTGGACTAATGATCCGGAGACGTGAGTTCAAATCCCATCACGGCAGGTCTTCGCAGTTCCCACTGCCTTAGCAGTATCTCATTGAAACTTATAAAATTCTAACCGGACTAGACAGACTAGACGCAGGAAGGATGTTCCCGATGGCCGGGGAGTCCAGAACCAGGGGTCACAGTCTAAGGATAATGGGTAAGCCATTTAGGACAGAGATGAGGAGGAATTTCTTCACCCAGAGAGTGGTGAACCTGTGGAATTCTCTACCACAGAAGGCAGTGGAGGCCAATTCATTAAATATATTCAAGAAGGAATTGGATATATTTCTTAAGGCTAATAAAGGGATATGGGGAGAAAGCAGGGACAGGGTATTGAATTTGAATGATCAGCCATGATCTCATTGAATGGCGGAGAAGGCTCAAGGGGCCGAATGGCCTACTCCTTCTTCTATGTTTCAGTGCTATCAGTTACTGTGGTGTGGTGGTGGCTTCTGTTGTGTATGTACCTTTAAGGGAATAACTGGTCTCAGACTGCAGTACCGGCAGTGACCACCCCTGTATAAAAGGCCCTAGCAGGCTTCTGTAGTTTCAGTAAAGACTTGTTATAATCAACTCCTGCAGTCCGTGTCTCAATTATACACGGACATAATAGCTTCCATCAACTAGTCCCTTATCTTGACCTGCGCGTTTATCATAGTTTTGAAACTTCAGCGTTCTCTGTCTTTTAGTTTCCAAACTGCCTCGTTGTTCAAACAAGACTCGCTAGCTCCTTTCCTCCGCATTCGTTCTCTGGCTAAAATGCTAAAGCAAAGCACGCTGGGATACTTGACCAGTTAAACCACTCTAAAATATTCTAACAACAGTGCTGTTAGCTTTGTGTGTAATTACTGTCAATGATAGAGAATATCAGATGCTTAATAAATCTGTGACTGTCTACCTGCAATGCTGTGGACACTTTTATTAAAAAAAAAATAAAAAAATTGCGAGGAGCAACTTGTAAGTAAGATCACGCGTCCTCTTAACACGCCAGAGAGGTTGACATTGGGATTTGCTGGTTAACTGGACCAGATCTGCAGGTGCATTCAAACGTGCGTGCTGCACCGTTCGTCGTTGTATTGATTTCTTTGTGGGTTCAATGACGACACATTCATGAAAGAGAATGAGTTTTAATCTAAAGTCTGTTCAACTCTTTATACAGCATTTACAGGAGACATTATGCTAGTGATGCATCTAGAACGAAACTGAAACCAAACTAAACTGCCTTGCTTGTCTCGGTCACATGCCCTCTGCTGGTCAGGCACAAGCAATCAATACCTGCAAACATGCTGGTAAGGCATCATAATCAAACAGGCAAATAACATCACTATTTGCTGATATCATTACATCTCCTTTTCTTAAAACAAAAGTATTTTACTTTTAACTAACAACATGTTTTCTTTGTATTAATCTGCATTTTAACTGTAACACTTAATGAACTTACATTATCATTATCATGATCAAGGTTTTTTAACCTTGCTTTGTGTGTTCACATGAAATATGTCAATACACTAGAACTTGAAGAAAGAATAAGATAACATTACTTCCTTCTATAACAATAGTCCTTAAATTTGCTCAATGAGTCTCTCCGGAGGCTTCACGCGTCTTGAGGATTTTCTGATTGATTGTCCTTGAATCTGAGTTGTTGCCTCAGATGATGTGTTCTCAGCTGTGTGATCAGGTTGTTCAACAGTATCAGTCTCTTGACCTGCTGTGGCTGGTCCCATGAGAAGATCTCGACGATTTCTTCTCAGAACAGCACCCTCATCTGTCTGAATGGTGTATGATCTTGGTTGAACTTCACTCAGGACAGTTCCCTTCTGAGTCCATGTGTTTGTTTTGTCTTTGAACCTTAC
The DNA here is from genome assembly GCF_052327205.1 of Somniosus microcephalus. Taxonomy (NCBI): domain Eukaryota; kingdom Metazoa; phylum Chordata; class Chondrichthyes; order Squaliformes; family Somniosidae; genus Somniosus; species Somniosus microcephalus. Next base: position 6,987,014 of record NC_140988.1, on the reverse strand, counting down.
TTGGTCACCAGTGTGGAGTTCAGGTAGGTTTTGTGTTCCTCTGTCATAGTAGTACTTTTGCTTTTCTTTCTGTTGTTCTTTGAACTTCCTCACTTCCTCCCCCTCTTGTTTTCAGGAGGTTCTCCGGGATGGGTAGGTTTGACCTTAGCCGACGTCCCATCAGGAGTTGGGCTGGTGACATACCACACTCGAGCGGCGTTGTGCGGTATACAAGCATGCTCTGGTAGAAGTCAGTTCCACTGTCTTTTGCCTTGTACATCAGTCTTTTCACTGTCTGGACCGATTTTTCCACTAGTCCATTGGACTGTGGAAAGTGAGGACTTGACGTTGTGTGGACAAAGTCCCACTTGTTGGCAAAGTGTCGGAAACTTGCATTGTAAAACTAAGGTCCATTGTCTGTGAAGACCTCGCTTGCCACGCCATGTCTGGAGAATATGGCTTTCATACATGTTATCACAGCATCTGCAGTGGTGGTGTACAGTCTACAAACCTCTGGATACAGGGAGTAATAGTCTGTGACTACAAGATAGTCCTTCCCTTGACATACGAATAGGTCAGCGCCTACCTTCTGGTAAGGTCTGTCTGGCGCTGGGTGTGGCTTTAGTGGTTCTACCGGATTGCTTGCTCGATATTTCAGGCATATTGTGCAGTTTGACACCTCATTTGTCACATCTTGGTTGATTCGTGGCCAGTACATCACCTCTCGTGCTCTTTTCTTACACTTTTCGATTCCCAGATGTCCTCCATGGATCTTTTTTAACATCTCTTTTCTCAGACTCTTTGGGATAACTATTTTACTTCCTTTGTAGATGATGTCTTCGACCACTGATAGTTCCGCCCTGCAGTTCCAGTACTCTGCCATGTCAGGTGAGCAGTCTTGCTTCATGTTGGGCCATCCATCCAAGATGCTTTTTCTCAGTCGTCTCATTGTTTCATCTTTGTTTGTCTCAGTCTTTATGAGCTCCATTTTTGCATCTGCTATGGGCAGTGCACTTGTGATCATGTCCACGTAGGCGTTCACTTTTTCATCCATTGTGGTGTTTGCGGGCTCACTTGGGTCAACAGCTCTGGACAACGTGTCTGCTGTATACATCAGTTTACCCGGTGTGTACGCAACATTCAGTGTATAGCGTTGCAGCCTGATCATCATTCTTTGTATTCTAAGCGGACAGCTATTTAGTGGCTTTTGGAACAATGCAATCAAGGGCTTATGGTCAGTCTCTATACTGATTGCTTGTCCTGCCACAAACTGGTGAAATCTTTCACAGGCGTATGTGACGCTGAGCAGCTCCTTTTCTATTTGAGCATATCGCATCTCCGCGTCTGTCATTGAGCGTGATGCATATGCAATAGGTTGCCAGTAGTCATATTGTTGCAGAAGAACGGCACCGAGCCCCCACTGTGATGCATCTGATGATATCTTGATGGGTCTCGCTGGGTCATAAAACCTCAGAACTGGTTCCTCTGTGAGCATTTTCATTAGATTGCTCCATGACTTCTCATGCTCATGATTCCATTCCCATTCTATGTTCTTTTCAGTTAGTCTCCTCAGTGGCGCCATCTTTTCTGAGAGGTTGGATATGAATTTACCCATGTAGTTGATCATTCCATTAAACCTCTGCACGTCCTTTTTGCATTGTGGCTTTGGCATATTCTCAATGGCGGACACCTTTTCTGGGATCTGGTCTGATGCCCTCACTGCTAAGGATATCTCCCACGAATGTCAGTTCTGTCACCCCGAGCTGGCATTTCTCTCTATTCAGCTTCAGGTTTATTTTCCTTGTTGCTTCCAGCACTTTTTTCAGTCTCTCGTCATGCTCAGTTCTCGTGGTTCCCCATACTATGATGTCATCCATTGATGTATCAACTCCCTCCAGGTGCTCATAGATCATATGGATAGTTTTGTGATGCACTTCAGGAGCTGAGGCAATGCCAAATGGTAACCTTAGGAATCTGTATCTGCCAAATGGACTGTTGAACGTGTACAGTCTTGAACTTGCTTCGTCCAATTTCATCTGCCAAAATCCTGATGGTGCATCTAACTTGCTGAAATACTTGCATTTGCAAACTGTGCCATGATTTCCTCACGTGTAGGAAGCTTGAAGTGCTCTCTCTTTATTGCTCTGTTTAGATCTCTTGGATCCAGGCAAATTCTGAGCTTTCCATTCTTTTTGTCCACTACGACGAGGGAACTCACCCACTCAGTTGGCTCATCTATCTTCCGAATCACGTTCAGGCTTTCCATCCTGTCCAACTCTGCCTTCAGTTGCTTTTGAAGAGCAAACGGAACTTTTCTGCATGGATGTATGACCGTTGGCATACTTTTATCTACTCTGATCGTGTGTTCTCCTGGAAGGCAGCCTAGACCCTTAAATAGGTCGTTGTACTCTTTCATGAGTTCATCATAGACTGTCTCTCCTTCGCTTTCCACAACGAGGACTCTCTTTACCAGGTTCAGTCTCTCACAGGCTTTTAAACCTAGTATGGCTTGCACATCCTTTGGCACCACGATTAATGCTAGCGTGTGCTCTCTGTCCTTGTGTGTCACTTTGACAATGCATCTTCCTTTCACTGGTATATCAGTACCTGAGTATCCTGTCACTTTCAGTTTTATTCCATGTATCTTTGGTCTGGGTCTAATTTTCTTAAAATCAGTCTCTGATATCACATTAACTTGTGCTCCAGTATCCAATTTAAATGGAATGTGTATGTCATTCACTTTTAGTGTCAACATCCAGTCTCTTTCTTCTTTTTTGTTTTCAGACACAACATCTACATAGAACTCCTCTGTCGCTTTCATCTACTGCATGGACCTTGCTTTGTTGCATTTGGTTCTTACAGCAACGGGCATAATGGTTGTTCTTGTTGCAACTATTGCATGTTTTACCATATGCTGGACACTTTCTTGGTGGATGCTGTGTACCGCATCGACTACATGACTTTCGATTGTCCCTTTCATTTTCGTTCGCTGGCCACGCCTCTTTTTTCACATTGGCGCTCTTTGTTAAACGGTTTGTGTCCGTTCTTACTCACTGCATCCACGTTGCAGCTACTGTCACTGAACAGCTCCTTTGCCTGCGACTTCACAGTCTCTGTAGCCTTACACAGTGCTATGGCTTTTCCCAGGTCTAGATCTTGCTCTCTTAGCAGTCTTTCCCTTAGACCATTATCTGGAATACCACACACCAGTCTGTCTTTTATCAGCGAGTCTGTCAGTCCCTCAAATTCACACGATTTGCTTCTGTTTCTCAGTTCAGTCACATACTGATCAATAGTCTCTCCCGTTTTCTGTACACATGTGAAAAATCTGTGCCTCTCAAACGTCACGTTACGTTTAGGTATGCAGTAGGCCTCAAACTGTTCCATTATTTTATCTAGCTTCATTTTGTCTCCATTAGCAGCGAATGTGAAGTTATTATACACCTCCAGCGCTTCATCACCCACGACATGTAAGAACAGTGACGCTTTCATTTTATCACCTTTTCTCGTCAGCTCCGATTGCTGATAAATACAACCCCAAACGTTGTTTGAACCTCCTCCAATTTTCAGCCGCATTACCTGTCAACTGAAGCGTCGCCGGTGGGAGTAAACCTTCCATTTTTCACTTCGTTAGCTATTCTCTAATGGTAAGCAACGATGTTCTCTTTTGGCTTGCTAATCTGTGGAGAGCTGATTTAACTTCAGATTTTTCCTCTTCATCTCTTTCAATCACTTCTGACACCATGTATTGATTTCTTTGTGGGTTCAATGACGACACATTCATGAAAGAGAATGAGTTTTAATCTAAAGTCTGTTCAACTCTTTATACAGCATTTACAGGAGACATTATGCTAGTGATGCATCTAGAATGAAACTGAAACCAAACTAAACTGCCTTGCTTGTCTCGGTCACATGCCCTCTGCTGGTCAGGCACAAGCAATCAATACATGCAAACATGCTGATAAGGCATCATAATCAAACAGGCAAATACCATCTCTATTTGCTGATATCATTACAGTTGTGATGAAAGTCAACACTGGCTCTCCACTCCTGTGCAGGGTCCATCCAGACAGCCACAGCAACCATCGGTGCCATTAGTTAGTTTATTGTGCACCGTTGCATAAAAAAGTGACGCGATGCTCTGCGAGTCAGCCGTGGCTCAGTGGGTCGCACTCTCGCCTGCTGAGTCCGAAGGCTCAGGATTCAAGTACCCGCTCCAGAGACTTGAGCGCATAATCCAGGCTGACACTCCCAGTGCGGTGCTGAGGGAGCGCCGCACTGTCGGAGCTGCCATCTTTCGGATGTGACGTTAAACCGATGTGACGTTAAACCGAATCCCCATCTGCTCTGGTGGGTGTAAAAGATCCCATGACACTATTTCGAAGAGCAGGGGAGTTATCCCCGGTATCCTGGGCCAGTATTAAACCCATTTAAAAAAAAAAAAAAAAAAAAAAAAAAAAACATTATCTCATCATTATCACAGTGCTGTTTGTGGGAGCTTGCTGTGCACAAATTGGCTGCCGCGTTTCCTACATTACAACAGTGACTACACTTCAAAAAGTACTGCATTGGCTGTAAAGTGTTTTGGGTCGTTGTGTAAGGGGCTGGAGAAATGCAAGTCTTTCTATTTCACTATACAATGACCTCTTTGCAACATTGCACAGCACTGGAATTATTTAACATTTTAGCAGAAACAAGAGAGCCCCAGAGGTATTATTTTTCTATAATTGGTTTCACTCGGGCAGCCATTCAAACCCCTGTACGCAATGTGTGAATCTTGCACCAACAAGTTCCAGGGAACTCCTGCGTTGATGGGAAATTGTGGAAGTTCCCAAACTCTTCAGCAGCTCAGCCTCTGGGTGACCTCGCTTACGTGCTGCATTGGTGTCGCAACATCTGGGCACCACACTTGTCCCGCAGCATAGTAGAACCATGGTGAGACACGTGGGTGGGCCGAGAGACTCGTTCAGTGAACATTTGGGGTGCTCCAGTAACAATGCAGATGTTTGGACCAAGAGGATTGACCGAATTATTCTGTCGCAATCTTGCTTGGGATCGATTCCTTACTATGGCTGTATCCTAATGCATCAAGTCCCGTTCACCCATCACCCCCTGTGCTCGCTGACCTACATTGGCTCCCGGTTAAGCAATGCCTCGATTAAAAAATTTTCATTCTTGTTTTCAAATCCATCCTTGGCCTCGTCCCTCCCTATCTCTGTAACCTCCTCCAGCTCTACAACCCTCCGAGATCTCTGCGCTCCTCCAATTCTGGCCTCTTGCGCACCCCTGATTTTAATCACTCCACCATTGACGGCCGTGCCTTCAGCTGCCCGAGCCCCGAGCTCTGGAATTATCTCCCAACCTCTCCCTCATCCTTTAAGACGTTTCTTAAAACCGACCTCTTTGACCTGTCCTAATATCTCTCTGTGGCTCGGCGCAATTTTTTGTTAATTGCTCCTGTGAAGCGCCTTGGGATATTTTACTACATTAAAGGTGCTTGTATAATGGCAAGTTGTTGTTGCAATTTTGCCTGGGGTAGATTCCTTACTATGGAATTGCCTGAACAAGCCTTGGAAGATTAAGAATGTGGTGAGGCAAAGGAGCCACCATTAACAGAACGTCTATTGTGTGAAGGGTGTCTTGAGTGGTTAGACTTTGAAGTATTTGTCTCAGTACTTGATAAATATGATACAATATAAAGAACCATTACAAATTGTTGTAAACAGATTTCTTCCTGCCCTTCATCCCCACCTTTCCTTATGCATCATGAAACACTTTGATAGGTTGAAGGCGCTGTATAAATGCAAGTTGTTGTTGTTTCCATTTACAAGACAAGTTGATTATTGGTGGGAGGGATGGGAGAGGAGGAGGAGTTTGGACTGCTGCATCAGGTATCCCTGGGCTTTGGTTTGTAACTCCATTTGGAGCTAGTGGTAGAAATGATTAAAGGCCCATTTAGATCTTCAGATCAGGAGACATTTCATGATCGCCAGTCGCGCGCTGACGGTGAGGCAGGGCAGGGAATACCGAAGTATCTTACGGCAGGAATGCTCATTACCCCGAAGCCATAAACTACACCTTAACCACACGGTACTGAACAGCAGCCATGACGAATGCTTTGATTTAAGGAACAAATTCTTTGTCAGAAGTTTGGAAGGGAAAGTTATTCCAGTTGCTGGCCGCTACCAGTGGATGTTGGCCGAATGATGACCAGAAAGTTGGGTCTCTGCTGAATATTCACCTCTCTTCTCCCACGCCTGCCTGCCCACCCCCCCCGGCCCCCGGCTCTTTGTTATTCTGTGACGCGGTCTCATTCTTTGAGAACACTTCTGTGAAGTGACTTGGGACGTTTTCCTACGTTAAAGGTGCTATATAAATGCAAGTTGTTGTTGTTATTAAGGCAAAAATTCCAGCAAGTTCTCCACCTACCTGGCTGCTAAAGGGAAAATGTTTATAAAGAGCTTAGAAGAAATTGTTTCATTATATCGTTTTTTGAAAGATTTCTTATTGTTTAGCTAGTGTTTGTGTATAAAGTGAATCATTTATTTTACAGCTCCGGAGTACATGATTAAAAAATAATTTCAGCTAATATTTGCCTGGATGGGTGCAGCTCCAACAACACTCTCGCTCGACACCATCCAGGACAAAGCAGCCCGCTTGATGATTCTTAGGCTGTCCCTCGGAACCGAGGATGACTTGCTTCCACACTAAAAATGAGTTCTCAGGTGACTGATGAGTCCAATGTGGGACCTACAGTCTCTGTCACAGGTGGGGCAGACGGTGGTTGAAGGGGCGGGCAGGTGGGTGGGGTGTTTGGGTTGACGTGCACTCCTTCCGCTGTTTGCGCTTGGCTTCCGCTCGAGCTGTTCGACGCCTTCCCGGATACTTCTCCACTTTGTGCGGTCTTGGGCCAGGGATTCCCAGGTGTCGGTGGGGATGTTGCACTTTTTCAAGGAGGCTTTGAGGGTGTCCTTGAAGCGTTCCCTCTGCCCACCTGGGGCTCTACTCGGAGCGCCAACACGGCAAGAGAGCACTTGTTTTGGGAGTCTCGTATTGGGCATGCGGACAATGTGACCCATCCATCGGAGCTGATCGAGCGTGGTCAAAGCTTCAATGCTGGGGATGTTGGCCTGAGCAAGAACACTGACGTTGGTGCGCCTATCCTGCCAATGGATTTGCAGGACCAAAGCCCGCTTGATTGGCACCTTAAACATTCACTCCCTCCACCACCAGCGTACCGTGGTTGCAGTGTGTACCATCTACAAGATGCACTGCAGCAACTCGCCAAGGCTTCTTCGGCAGCACCTCCCAAACCTGCGACCTCTTCCACCTAGAAGGACAAGGGCAGCAGGCGCATGGGAACACCACCACCTCCAAGTTCCCCTCCAAGTCACACACCATCCTGACTTGGAAATATATCGGCCGTTCCTTCATCGTCGCTGGGTCAAAATCCTGGAACTCTCTCCCTAACAGCGCTGTGGGAGCACCTTCACCACACGGACTGCAGCGGTTCAAGAAGGCGGCTCACCACCACCTTCTCAAGGGCAATTCGGGATGGGCAATAAATGCTGGCCTTGCCAGTGAAGCCCAAATACCAATAAAAATAAACCTGCTCAAGTTCTGGAGTAGGGGATTGAACGTGCAACCTTGTGACTCCAAGGCAAGAGCACTACCAACTAAGTCAAGCTGGCCGTCTGTTCCAATCTCGTTGTAGGTAGAAATTGTAAACTTTGTCTTGTAAAATATATAATTGATGTCTTTATTAACATTCTCTTACTGGGACCAGGTTGACTCAGTGCATTGTTTTGATGAGGTTCTTGTTTATTGATTATTACAAGGGAAATGAACACTTCAAGCACAGACTGTCTAATCTATAACTATGATTTTTTTTCCCCCTCTCTTTGGCTAGTTGGTATCACCACGATCTCTCTCGCCATGCTGCCGAGGCCCTTCTCCTTTCCAATGGGAAAGATGGGAGTTACCTTCTAAGGAAAAGTCACGATGCTCCCAATTTTTATGCGTTGTCAGTAAGGTAAGCGCATCAGACTTGGACAGAAAATAGCTTACGGCTTGCTGTAGACCGCAAAACGAGAAGATGCTGTGGAATTACTTGAGCAAATTGGGGGAAAAAAACGTGTATCTGGAAAAGAGTGTGTGTTAATTATGGGCAACTTTAATTGTTGAGGAATTGTTTGCACTGGCAGGGGAGTCAGTGACCAGAGGACACAGATTTAAGATCATTGGCATAAAAATCCAGGGTAGAAATGAGGAGAATTTATTTTAAACAGTGAGTTGTTTTAATCCGGAATAGTGGAAGCAGATTCAATAGTAACTTTCAAAAGGGGAATTGGGATAAATACATGAAAAGGAAAAATTTGCAGGGCTGTGGGGAAAGAGCAGGGGGGAGTGGGACTAATTGGAGAGCTCGTTCAAAGAGCCGGCACAGGCACGATGGGCCGAATGGCTTCCTTCTGTGCTGTTACAATTCTACGATTTCAAATTGGAATACAGCAGGGCGACGTTCTTTTGAATTGCTCTTTTCATAGACTTTGCTTCTTCGCAGCGTTTTAGATTGAGGATTAGGGGAATGAGTTGTAATGGGTCCAGTATTTTACTGTCGAATCTGAAGAAATGGGGCATCACTGGGGCATCACTGGGGCAACACTGGATTTGATAATAGTGACACAAATGGGAGAAAATAAAAATGTGTGCACCAGAGTTCAAAATATACTCAATGACTGAGCCTCCACAGCCCTCTGGGGTAGAGAATTCCAAAAATTCACCGCCCTCTGAGTGAAGAAATTCCTCCTCATCTCAGTCCTAAATGGCCGACCCCTTAGCCTGAGGCTGTGTCCCCTGGTTTTAGACTCTCCAACCAGGGGTAACAACCTCTCAGCATCTACCCTGTCAATCTCCCTCAGAATCTTCTATGTAATTGGGATGTGTGATCGTTGAGCAGCAGCTAACAGAGTGGATAATGGAATCACTCTAGCGTAATGTGTGGTTAGTAAATTGTGCCCATCAGACACCAGATTCTACCATAGCCTCCTCTGCAGCACCAGCTGTAGTTTTTCTGGAGGACAGCAATCGCATGGTTTCCCAGCATAACTTATACGAAGAGCATTATCTTAACCTTGCAGGGTTGGGGTTAGAAACTAGTTACACAGCTAGCTATAAATCGTTACCTTGCTAAACGTACAGCACTAAAGGTGGCTCCTGCTTTATCCATTCCATTTTCAATTTGATCGCGCAGTCACTAAATAATTACAGATGAGGAAGGCCATTCGGCCCATCTTAATTCATCCGCCCTGAACTGAAAGACCCTAACGGAATTCACGAGTACACGAGGGAGAGGGGAGTAGAAGGATATGCCGACTGGATGAGATGAAACGGGTTGGGAGGAGGCTGGTGTGGAGCATAATCACCGGCATGGACCAGTTGGGCCGAATGGCCTGTTCCTGTGCTGTACAGTACATAATTCATTAAAAAACAAACAGATTTTTGTTAGGCAAGGTTATTGAGAGTTAGGGAACCAAGGCGGGGTAGATGGAGTTACAATACAGATCAGCCATGATCTAATTGAATTGCGGAACAGGCTCGAAGGGCTGAATGTAAAAGGTCGGACAGCCAGGTGGTGAAGGATAGAGTATTAGAGCCCAGCCTTGAGTGCGACTATTACTCACTGGACGCTCAGAATCGCCCCTTAGGACCGGAATGTTCCATCACTTTCAGCTGGTTGCCGAGTGGCTTCGTGACCTCTTCGTCTACTCAGATGTTCATAGTAAACGCATCAGGATGTGCCCGGTGTTTTGTGTGCATATTATTTGCATGTATTTGTTAATCTTACCCAGAGCCAGAGAACAACATGGACTTGGAAACAGAGGTTACGCAATGAGCTTATTCCGGCTTTGCTGTGATCTAATGTTGCGTAAAATTCCTAGAAGGCTGGTTAAAGATGGTTACCCGTGAAGAACTGCGAGTTCACACAAGCTCTTTAGAAACAGGAGGTTAGCTGTAGGTGGAAGAGATGATTAAGGCAGACTGGGTCCAATTGCAATCAGGCAGACATTAAACCTTCTTCCCTGCTGGTTGATGTTTCAAATTGACCTTGAAAGTGAAGAACTATATTGGTGTTTGGGGAAATTGGGATAGCGCAGCTTATTTACATGCTGTCCATCGCTGGGACCTGGGTTACTATCCAGCTCCGACTGATGGGATTAAAATTTTCTCTCTTCTCTTTCCTTCTCTCTCTCTCTCTCTCTCTCTCTCTCTCTCTCTCTCTCTCTCTCTCTCTCTTGCTCCGCTCAGTGGGTGGGTAGCACTCGCCCCTCTGAGAGTCAACAGGTTGGAGCTGGTCCTGGTCCTCGCGCATGTAATCTTGCCCCTTATTTGCACGTGCTAAGGGGTCTAACTCCAGTTTCGGGCCCTGGACGCCTCTGTCGAGCTTCCGGCTCGGAATGTGCCCGCTGTCCGCCACATTGGACGCCTTGCGCCTGTTAAACTGGTGCAGCGATGTTGAATTTCTAGGCCCTGCTTCTAAACGTTTGGGTAAAGGTGCACTTGCTTTTATCTGTCGTAAAATGATCCCTTCACTCATTTGAATTCCTATCCTCTGGTCCTACTAGCTTGACGTTTTTGAATATTCCAGGCTCACCTTAGCTATAGCGTTTCATTTTCTTTTTCTACCTCGCTGTACTGGTCTGATTTATATATTCAAACATTCTGTTAACTTTTTTCATTGCTACACCCACCTTTTTGCCCATGTATAGTAAAGTCTGAACAATGCTCGCCGATCCTTTTCTAATTTTAGCCGTGCTAATTCTGTCAGCAGCTTGGGATGTTTTACTACATTTAAAGGTGGTGTGTGTGTGTGTGTATATATATAAATGCAAATTGTTGTTTTGCGTGCAAAACATGCAAAGTTGGTATAAAACATGCAAAGTTGGTATGAAATATGCATTTGTTGAGGCTACATTTCAGTGACCATTTATCTGCCCAGTTCCAGCACTGATTTGAGTCTTTTCGCAAATCTGTAATTGCATCCTCTGTTTCCACTGCTCTCTCTATTATATTATATGAACTTTTTTTTTGTAGGATTGCTGTATAGAAATGTAATTTTTAAAAAGTCTTTCCCCCGCCCCCCCCCCCCCCCCCCACACAAGGATTAAATAGTAGTTATGGGTAATTAGTTAAGCTAGTGATGTCTCTTGCTGTGACTCTACAGGCCAGCGAGTGTCCAAAGCTCATATGAAGCCCTCGAACCCCTGACAATCCTTGCCTGGAAGACCAAGTAAACTCGCTCCTATTTACACTTCTGTTAATTAATAGCTGGTTTATTCTGTGTGAATTTCACTGGGACGGAGCTGGAGATTTGCAAAGGGCTATTCTCGGTGCAGTTGCCTGATTGGTGGATAAATCCTAAATCAGAACACTTAAGAGTTTACATAGAATTTACAGCACAGAAACCGGCCATTTGGCCCAACTGGTCCATGTTGGTGTCTATGCTCCACGCGAGCCTCCTCCCACCTTACTTAAATTCGACGCATCAGCCCTGGCTCAGTGGGTAGCACCCTCGCCTCTGAGTCAGAAGGTTGTGGGTTCGAGTCCCACTCCAGGGATTTGAGCACAAAAGCCCCAGGCTGACACTCCAGTGGAGTGCTGAGGGAGTGCTGCACTGTCGGAGGTGCCGTCTTTCAGATGAGACGTTCAATCGAGGCCCCGACTGCGCTCTCGGGTGGACGTAAAGGATCCCAATGCACTATTTCGAAGAAGAGCAGGGGAGTTCTCCCCGGTGTCCTGGGGCCAATATTTATCCCTCAATCAACATCACTTAAACAGATGATCTGGTCATGATCACATTGCTGTTTGTGGGAGCTTGCTGTGCACAAATTGGCTGCTGCGTTTCCCACATTACAACAGTGACTACACTTCAAAAAGTACTTCATTGGCTGTAAAGCACTTTGGGACGTCCAGTGGTCGTGAAAGGCGCCATATAAATGCAAGTCTGTCCTTTTCACCATATCGGCATATCCTTCTATTCCTTTCTCCCTCTTGTACTTAGATGCCTTCTATGATTTGATAGTATCAGCAACTTCAGATGTATGCAAGTATGTGGGAACATGGATTTTAAACTTTATATGTGGTCACCAAGGCTCTAAAATTGAGGGGTGATCTATTTGGGATGTTTAAAATAATAGAACAATTCGGTAGAGTAGACGGAGAGAAATTATTTCCAACTGGTGAAGAAATCAGAACAAGGGGGCACAATCTTAAAATTAGAGCTAGGACGTTGAGGAGTGAAATCAGGAGGCACTTTTTCACAGAGTAGTGGAAATCTGGAAAACTCTTTCCCCCAAAGGGCTGTGGTTGCTGGGTCGGGGTCAATCGAAATTTTCAAGACTCCGATCGACAGATTTTTGTTGAGTAAGGGTATCAAGGGATCATGAAGAAAAGGCGGGTCGAGGGAGTTGAGGTAAAGATCAGTCACACTTTAATTAAATGGTGGGACAGGCTAGAGGGGCTGCCATAGACATAGTGAAGGAGCAGGTAGAGGAGATACTGGATGGGATAAGAATTGATAAAGACGAGGTACTAGAAAGGCTGGCTGTACTTAAAGTAGATAAGTCACCAGGACCGGATGGGATGCATCCTAGGTTGCTGAGGGAAGTGAAGGAAGAAATCACGGAGGTACTGGCCATAATCTTCCAATCCTCCTTAGATACTGGGGGGTGGTGCCAGAGGACTGGAGAACTGCAAATGTTACACCCTTGTTTTAAAAAGGGTGTAAAGATAAACCCAGCAACTACAGGTCGATCAGTTTAACCTCGGTAGTGGGGAAGCTTTTAGAAACAATAATCAGGGACAAAATTAACAGTCACTTGGACAAGTGTGGATTAATTAAGGAAAGCCAGCACGGATTTGTTAAAGGCAAATCGTGTTTAACCAACTTGATCGAGTTTTTTGATGAGGCCAATGCGGTTGACGTGGTGTACATGGCTTTCCAAAAGGCGTTCGACAAAGTGCCACATAATGGGCTTGCCAGCAAAGTTGAAGCCCATGGAATAAAAGGGACAGTGGCAGCATGGATACGGAATTGGCCAAGTGACAGGAAACAGAGAGTAGTGGTGAATGGTTGTTTTTCGGACTGGAGGAAGGTATACAGTGGTGTTCCCTAGGGGTCGGTTCTAGGACCACTGCTTTTCTTGATATATATTAATGACTTGGACTTGGGTATACAGGGCACAATTTCAAAATCTGCAGATAATAGAAAACTTGGAAGTATAGTGAACAGTGAGGAGGACAGTGATAGACTTCAAGGGGACATAGACAGGCTGGTGAAATGGGCAGATACGTGACAGATGAAATTTAACGCAGAAAAGTGTGAAGTGATGCATTTTGGTAGAAAGAATGAGGAGAGGAAATATAAACTAAAGGGTACAATCCTCAAGGGGATGCATGAACAGAGACCTGGGGGTATATGTGCACAAATCGTTGAAGATGGTAGGGCAGGTTGAGAAAGCAGTTAAAAAAAGCTTACGGGATCCTGGGCTTCATGAATAGAGGTATAGAGTACAAAAGTGTGGAAATTATGATGAACCTGTATTAAACACTGGTTCGGCCTCAACTGGAGTATTGTGTCCAATTCTGGGCACCGCACTTTAGGAAGGATGTGAAGGCCTTAGAGAGGGTGCAGAAAAGATTTACGAGAATGGTTCCCGGAATGAGGGACTTCAGTTACGTGGATAGACTGGAGAAGCTGGGGTTGTTCTCCTTAGAGCAGAGAAGATTGAGAGAAGATTTGATAGAGGTGTTCAAAATCATGAGGGGTCTGGACAGAGTAGATAGAGAGAAACTGTTCCCATTGGCGGAAGGGTCGAAACCAGAGGACACAGATTTAAGGTGATTGGCAAAAGAACCAAAGACGACATGAGTGAAACGAGTGGTTAAGATCTAGAATGCGCTGCCTGAGAGGGTGGTGGAGGCAGACTCAATCATGGCTTTCAAAAGGGAGTTGGACAAGTACCTGAAGGAAAAAAAATTGCAAGTCTACGGGGAAAGAGCGGGGGAGTGGGACTCGCTAAAGTGCTCTTGCAGAGAACCGGCACGGGCTGAATGGCTTTCTTCTATGCTGTAACCATTCTATGTTTCTATAATGGCGTACTCCTGTTCCTGATGCACATATACGTGTCTCATGAAGGCAAAAAGCTTGGACTCTTCTGGTATATGCCATCACACCATTTTCAGGCTGGTAATAAATGCACCGAACGAATCTGGAATAAAGGTTATTTGGGTCCTCATGAGACCAAGAGCCAGAGTGGAGATCACATCAGACAGTGACTTTAGTGGTGAATATAAATGTTGCCATTTATTGCCCATCCCTAGTTGCTCTTGAGAAGGTGGTGGTGAGCTGCCTTCTTGAACCGCTGCAGTCCGTGTGGTGAAGGTGCTCCCACAGTGCTGTTAGGGAGGGAGTTCCAGGATTTTGACCCAGTGATGGTGAAGGATCGGCGATATATTTCCAAGTCAGGATGGTGTGTGTGACTTGGAGGGGGTGGTGTTCCCATGCACCTACTGCCCTTGTCCTTCTAGTGGTAGAGGTTGCGGGTTTGGGAGGTGCTAGAAATTGTAGAGCTGGAAACCTTTTCCTAAAGACGACCCGCAGTAGTAACCGTTGAAGTTAACTAAAAAATACCAAACTTCCCATTGCAGAGGCAAAGACTCCGTCAAACACTTCCAGATTGAGCGGACTGAAGACTCGATTAAATTTGGATTTAATGAGTTTCATTCACTGTCGGAATTTGTCAGTCACTTCGCCAATCAGCCACTTATTGGAAGTGAGACAGGTAATCTAGCACACGCTTCTATATTCTGTCCAATACGCTGCTATCATTTGGATAGGCTTTTATCAATGACTGTTGTGTACATTGTAATTTCTCACCTTTTGTAAATGACTCCCCTTAGCAGAGAGGTCAATAACCAGCGGGCAGAGATTTAAAGTAATTGGTAGAAGGGAGTTAAGAACTTTTTTCACCCAGAGGGTGGTGGGGGTCTGGAACTCACTGCCTGAAAGGGTGGGAGAGGCAGAAACCCTCATCACATTTAAAAAGTACTTGGATATGCACTTGAACGACCATAACCTACAGGGCTACGGACCGAGAGCTGGAAAGTGGGATTAGGCTGGATAGATGTTTCTCGGCCGGCACAGACACGATGGGCCGAATGGCCTCCTTCAGTGCCGTAAATTTCTACGATTGATTCTATGATTCAGTTGTGTTTTGCATAGTCTTCATTTTCATTCTGGGTGATGCAAATGATTATTTCACGTGCATTAATCTAAATTGCACGCCTGTATCCTTCCTTGAAGTCTCCGAAAGAAATGGAAATCTTTCATTACTGCAGTTGCTTTTGGAGATTATAAACATTTGGTGGTGGGGTGGGGGGGGATCACAGCCCCTCTGTGCACTGTTACTGAGCCCGACAGTGTGAGGGAACAGAATTAACATTAGCAGGGATAGAGTCAGTAGTGCGGAGTGCTGGCTGGGCGGGGTTACTGAAGCCTGACTGTTTAGTGGGCTGGCTTAACATTATTAGAGATGAGGGTCATGATTCTGCCCAACCCCAGGTACTCCAGCACAAAATCTAGGCTGACACTTCAGTGCAGTAATGACGGAATTGTTTTAAATCTTTTGGTTGAGGGTCTGTCTGCCTGTTCAGGTGGATGTATTTAAAAAATAAAAAATAAAAAAAAAATACCATGGCACTACTGAAAGAGCACGGGGAGTTCTCCCGCTGTCCTGGCCAACATATACCACTCAACCAACAACACCAAAAACAGATTAACGGATTCGTTTGTCTCATTGCTGTTTGTGGGACCTTGCTGTGCGCAAATTGGTTGCTGTGTGTGTGTCTATGTAACAACCGTGACTACACTTCAAAAAACAATGAATTAGCTGTGAAATGCTTTAGGACATCCTAAGGACACAAACAATGCTATATAAAAACCGTTTTGTTAGTTATTTTCTTTCTGTACTGGCAATAGTTGGTGTTCAACTGACAGAAATGGGTTTAATACATACATTGCTTACATTGTCTTAAATGGGGTGTTAAAACCAGCCCAGCGACAGAAAACAGGACAGGTTTGCTTTTTTTAAGTGCACATTTGCATCAAATTGTTAGGCTGCTGTTGTATTGATGTTGTTAACCTAAGTGGTTTAAAGGGATTACTGCCGTACATGGAGCATACAGGCCATTCGGCCCAACTTGTCTGTGCCGGTGTTTATGCTCCACCCGAGCCTCCTCCCACCCCTCTTCATCTCACCCTATCAGCATATCCTTCTATTCCTTTCTCCCTCGTGTGTTTATTTAACTTCCCCTTAAATGTATCTATGACATTCGCAACAACCACTCCCTGTGGAACCTTCATTGAGTAACACGCACAAAAATTTAGTGCAAAGACATTTTAACATTCCCACAAAGATATACCGTACCTTCGGTTCTAACACATTATGGGGTAAATTTTCCGATTTAGCTCTTGCAGTGCAGGGCGCTCGTGCGACAGATATTTGGCTGCGGAAGTCAACATCCATTGGGTGCGTTGAGCATTAATATCATATCATCTCTCCCAGTGAACCACAACAGTAGCATAACATCACTGCCAGGGTTAGGCTTGCTGTGCCATACTGTTTAAAGAAAGAAAGGACTTGCATTTCTATACCTCCTTTCATGACCTCGGGACGCCCCAAAGCGCTTTACAGCCAATGAAGTATGTTTGAAGTGTAGTCACTGTTATAATGAAGGAAATGTGGCAGCCAAATTGCGCACAGCAAGCTCCCACAAACAGTACTGAGATAATGACCAGATCATCTGTTTTTTTTTAGTGAAGTTGATTGAGGGATAAATATTGGCCCCAGGACACCGGGGGGAACTCCCCTGCTCTTCAAAATAGTGCTACGGGATATTTTATGTCCACCTGAGCAGACGGGGCCTCGGTTTAACGTCTCATCTGAAAGATGGCACCTCTGACAGTGCAGCACTCCCTCAGTACGGCACTGGGAGTGTCGGCCTGGATTTTACAAGATTACTTTGTCAGCTATTTTAACAATGGTGCTACAACCTACTGACTCTGAGATGAGGGTGCTACCCACTGAGCCACGGCTGACGTACTCCAAAGCAACGCTAGCTTGGTAAAATTGTCCCTACCTCTGCTGATTGGAAAACTGCCTTTTTCTAATCGCCATTTCCAAACGTGGTCATGTGCTACGCTCGAGATATTGAATTCAGCATTGAGATTGACTGGTTAAACTGAAATCTCTTAAAAATTAGAGTAATTTAGATCTGTTAGGAAACCAAGGCAGGTAGATGGAGTTAAGATACAGATCAGCCATGATCCGATTGAATGGCGGAGCAGTCTCGAGAGGCTGAATGACCTTACTCGTTCCTACACTGAATGCTACGCTGTCTTTGAACATGAGGAGAAATTCAGTGATCCTGTGCACTCAGCTTGAAACCCCACTAGTTCGTTTTGCAGATTGGAGAATTGAGGTAAAGTGTTTAAATAAAGCCCCATCTCCGATTTGTGCTCCCATCCAACAAGGACTTGGAATCACAGAATCTTACCGCACAGAAGGAGGCCATTCGGCCCGTCGTGCCTGTGCCGGCTCTTTGAACGAGCTCTCCAATTAGCCCCACACCCCCCTGCTCTTTCCCCATATCCCTGCAAATTAGTTTTCTTCGCAAGTACATGTCCAATTGCCTCTTAAACGTTCGTCTGGAATCTGATTCCACCACCCTTTCAAGTAATGCATTCCAGATCGTAGCAACCCTCTGTGTGAAGAAAATTTCTCCTCATTCCCCCTCTAGTTCTTTTGCCAACTATTTTAAATCTATGACTTCTGGTTACCGGCCCACTTGCCAGAGGAAAGAGTTTCTCCCTACTTGTTCAAGCAAAACCCCTCATAATTTTGAACACCTCTATTGGAAGTGGGCTATAGCTCCTTGCTGTAGGAGTGTGGGCCTCGCTGAAATTGTCCTCTGCAGAAGGCAGCTCCCACGGGGGAAGGCATTCGGCGTACTAGGGTGGCAGGTAATGTTCTGTCAGAGGGCCAGCTCAGGGAAACGACGCTAGTCCCCAGCACAAAGCTCACGAAATTCAGGACTAACATTTGCAATCTCGCTCCCAGTTGCTGTAAAAGGGCAACATGAGAAACTGCGGACTGAGAAAAGGCTTTCAGCCCATCAAGCCTGCTTCTAGTTTACATTTTGTGCTGTTATTAACTGTATCCCACTTATTTAACCCTGGGATTTACACCGTACAATATTACCAATTCCAATGATTGCTTTGTAAACCCATTTATTTTTTAGTGTAGGTTGTAGCACCATTGTTAAAATAGCTGACAAAGTAATCTTGTACAAACACGTTAACCATTTGTGTGCTAATATCGCCCGCTGTCATTTCTAGCCTTTGAATTCCTGACGATGGGAATTAACTTGCAAAAAGTTATGAACTTCTCCCCAAGTTAATTGGGCAGAAGCTTCAGGTTGGGTAGAGTCACCCGTTGGCTCGTGAGCGTAAAAAGACAGCGGCTCCAACAAGCATTTGCATTTTCGATGTAACTTTCAACCATTGTTGAGCTGTTCCTGATTTTATATTTAATGAAGGTACGCTTCTTATACTTAAAAGTCCATATCCGCGAAAAGTAGAAGAACCTTCCATTTACGAGTCTGTCCGGGTCCACACAGCCATGCAGACAGGACGCACGGAAAGTGATCTCGTCTCCGAGGCTCCTTCGGTAAGTGCGATTTAAGCTCAGCTCCAACTTTTGGGGAAAATACTTTCCACAGCACCTTTCACTATCACGTGACGTCCCAAAGCGCTTTACAGACAATGAAGAGCTATTTTGAAGTGTAGTCGCTGTTGTAATGTAGGAAACTCGACCGCCAATTTGCGCACAGCAAGCTCCCACAAACAGCAATGTGATAATGAGCAGATAATCTGATGTTGATTGAGGGATAAAGATTGGCCCCAGGACACCGGGGAGAACGCTCCTGCTGCTCTTAGAAATAGTGGCCGTGGGATCTTTTATGCCCACCCGAGAGAGCAGATGGGGCCTCGGTTTAACGTCCCATCTGAAAGCCGGCACCTCCGACAGTGCGGCGCTTCCTCAGTACCGCCCCTCCGACAGTGCGGCACTCCCTCAGTACTGCCCCTCCGACAGTGCGGCACTCCCTCAGTGCGGCACTCCCTCAGTACTGCCCCTCCGACAGTGCGGCACTCCCTCAGTACTGCTCCTCCGACAGTGCGGCGCTCCCTCAGTACTGGACCTCCGACAGTGCGGCGCTCCCTCAGCACTGCCCTGGGAGTGTCAGCCTAGATTTTTGTGCTCAAGTCTCTGGAGTGGGACTTGAACCCGCAACCTTCTGACTCAGGCGAGAGTGCTGCCCACTGGGCCACGGCTGATCCATAAACAGAAACACTCGCTGCATTCCTTTTAAACCTGTAATTTGCTTTTTGAACCAGTGATTTGCTTCCAAAACTCTCAAGTGATGAATTGGAGAGTTATATAAAGAAAAAAGTCTTGCATTTATATAGCGCCTTTCAGGACCTCATGGTGACTGAAAAGTCTCGGGTTGCCCTTTTCCATTTTTGTCATGTGTTTCATGCCATTGCAGTTTTCCCCAGCCAGACAACCCCGAGTTGAGAGTTGGATCTGTCGAGCTGAGCCAGGCCTCTTCCAGTGAAGGAGCAGCAGCTAGGAGACGAGCAACAGCCCCCAGAGCGGGACCCTGTGTGTGTGTGTGCCCCGTGTCCTAACTCGCAGCACGTCCCGTTCACCCATCACCCCCTGTGCTCGCTGACCTACACTGGCTCACGGTTAAGCAACGCCTCAATTTTAAAACTCTCATCCTTGTTTTCAAATCCCTCCATGGCCTCGCCCCTCCCTATCTCTGTAATCTCCTCCAGACCTACAACCTCCGAGACCGCTGCGCTCCTCCAATTCTGGCCTCTTGAGCATCCCTGATTTTAATCGCTCCACCATTGGGGGCCGTGCCTTCAGCTGCCTGGGCCCCAAGCTCCGGAATTCCCTCCCTAAACCTCTCCGCCTCTCTCCTCCTTTAAGATGCTCCTTAAAACCGACCTCGTTGACCAAGCTCCTCTCCTATTATCTCCTTATGTGAGTCGGTGTCAAATTTGTGGCTGTTAATCGCTCCTGTGCAGCGTTTTACTACGATAAAGGCGCTATATAAATGCAAGTTGTTGTTGAATTGAGAACAGAAATGGCAGTCAGCGCTGTTGTGTGAAGTGGATTTCTGTTTTTTGTCAGTCCCTATCATAGGAAGGAAGTAAGACAGAAGGTACTGAGCAGGCAGAGAAAGTGTAACTGTCTCCCGATTTGGAATGTAAATCAGACAAAACAAACATTTATTCGGCCTTGTAACAAGCTAGGAAGAGAAATGTGTCTCCGTTTAAAATAAGTAGTTTGCGACCTATGTATGGCACATCCCCAGCATCGAAGCTTTGACCACGCTCGATCAGCTCCGATGGATGGGCCACATCGTCCGCATGCCCGATACGAGACTCCCAAAACAAGCGCTCTACTCGGAGCTCCGACGCGGCTAGAGAGCCCCAGGTGGGCAGAGGACACGCTTCAAGGACACCCTCAAAGCCTCCTTGGAAAAAGTGCAACATCCCCACCGACACCTGGGAATCCCCTGGCCCAAGACCGCTCAAAGTGGAGGAGAAGCATCCGGGAAGGCGCCGAACACCTCGCGTCTCTTCGCCGCGAGCAAGCGGAAGCCAAGCACAAGGAGCGCACGTTGACCCAAGCACCCCACCCACCTGCCCCTTCAACCACCGTCTGCCCCACCTGTGACAGAGACTGTAGGTCCCACATTGGACTCATCAGTCACCTGAGAACTCATTTTTAATGTGGAAGCAAGTCATCCTCGGTTCCCAGGGACCGTCCAAGAAGAAGATGGCAGAGTGCTTCAGTTTTGCCATCTTTGGGTAACTTATCAGCTTAACTTGTAACAGTGGATAATTTACCGAACTAATCTGATACCTGCTCCAACCAGTTCATGGTGTTCGTTGTGATATTAAGAACTGATGGAGTTTGCATTAGAAGATAATTCAAAACATTTCTCTCCATCTTTCAGTTGGGCACCAAGGAAGGATATCTTACAAAACAAGGAGGCAGAGTAAAGGTAAGATTCTATATTGATGTTTTAGTAGGATGATGTAACTTTACATGCGTTCAATTCTGGGCACCGCACTTTAGGAAGGATGTCAACATAGAAAAATAGGAGCAGGAGCAGGTCATTTGGCCCTCCTGTCCCTGACCACGTGTCAATTCTAAAGTATTTAATCTAAGGGGCGTGGCTACCTCCTGGAGCAAAAGGTCCAGGTAACTTTCTCCCTCCCCGATGTCTCGCAATGTCTGCAGTTCAGACTCCAGCTCCTCAACTCGGAGCCGAAGTTCCTCGAGCCACAGACACTTACCACAGATGTAGTCGCCTTGGATAAAATGTCCACAAGCTCCCACGTATTGCAGCAGCAACACATCTCCTGTTCTCCCATTATTTTATTTATTTATTTAATTAATTAGTTTAGTGTTGATCAAATTATTTACCTCGTTTAGATTATTAAATTAATTAAATTAAGTTTAAGTTTTAAAATTTAGTTATGTTAACTTAAAACTTAGCCCACAGTCACTACCAATCACTTACCTGTGACGTCACACTGTAGTTTTCTCTTGTAGTTGCAGGTCTGCTGCTGCTTTTATTCCCACTCTCGGGCCTCGGTCTGCTCCCGCTCAGGTCCGCCACCGCTCTGCGGGAGAAGTTAGGAAAAGCAAGCACCTCCTGCCCCCACTTCACCGAACTCCCACACTTACCAAACTCCCAAGTTGTTTACTCTGTTCCAGCTGCCTCAGAGAGGGTGCAGAGAAGGTTTACCAGGATGATACAAGGAATGTGGGACTTCAGTTATGTAGAGAGACTGGAGAAGCTGGGATTGTTCTCCTTTAGAGCAGAGAAGGTTAAGGGAAAAATCTAACGAGAGGTGTTTAAAATTATGAGGGGTTTTGATAGAGCAAGTAGGGAGAAACTCTTTACTCTGGCAAATGGATCAGTAACCAGAGGTCACAGATTTAAAATAATTGGCAAAAGAACTAGAGACAAAATGAGGAGAAATCTTTTCTTAGAGGGTTGTTATAAACTGGAACGCATGGCTTGAAAGAATTCCATAGGAAATTTTAAAAGGCAATTAGACATGTATTTGAAGAGAACTAATTTTCAGGATTATGGGGAAAAAAGCTGGGGTGTGGGTCTAATTGGAGAGCTCTTTCAAAGACCCGGCACAGGCACGGCGGGCTGAATGGCCTCCTTCTGTGCTGTAAGATTCTGTGATTCAATCCTCCAGTTAATCATTTATAAAAAATGTACACCTTTGCTCCTCCGATGGCTGGCTGTGTATTTGTCTAGTGAGTAACTGAGTCACACGGATCAGGGTGGTCTCCAGGTTGGGTACCCGGGCTGTGGGAAAATGGCTGAAATCAGCTGGGACAGTGGTAGGGGCATAAAAACAGAAAATGCTGGAAACACTCAGCAGGTCAGGGAGCACCTGCAGAGAGGGAAACCGAGTTAACGTTTCAGGCCGATGACCCTTTGTCAGAACTGGGAGAAGTTGGAGATGCAACAGTTTTTAGGTAAGTACAGAGCATGGGGAAAGGGGGAGGAAAGAACAAAAGGGAAAATATAGGGTGGAGGGCAGGAGCGATTAAATGACGAAAGGGATGGTGGTGCGAGGCAAAAGGAGATGGTAATGGGGACACATAAAGAAGCAAAAGATGGGTCTAGAGGAGGGTAGCACGGTGGCATAGTGGTTAGCACTGTTGCCTCACAGCGCCAGGGACCCGGGTTCGAATCCGGCCTCGGGTGACTGTCTGTGTGGAGTTTGCACATTCTCCCCGTGTTTGCGTGGGTTTCCTCCGGGTGCTCCGGTTTCCTCCCACAGTCCAAAGATGTGCGGGTTAGGTTGATTGGCTATGATAAAATTGACCCTTCGTGTTAGGGGGATTAAATACGTGGGGTTACGGGGATAGAGTGGGATATGTGTTGGTGTAGGGGTTACGGGGATCGGGTGGGATATGTGTCGGTGCAGGCTCGATGGGCCGAAATGGCCTCTATCTGCACTGTGGGGTTTCTGTGGTGGTGTAAATGGGAATATCGGAAACAGCAGCAACAGCTGCTGTCCGATTAAAATGGGAGCAGTGGTTATGATCTGTAATTGTTGAACTCCTGAAAGGCTGTAAAGTGCTTAATCGAAAGACGAGCTTCATTGGAACAGAGTAGGGGCACCGCTGTTGGTTTGTTTGAAATAGTCAATCAGATGCACAGTTAATCTTGTTCTGAATGGCATTAGTTGAGAGAAGATGACAAAGGGTGATTTTTCTGAGGTCTGTTGATGCTACCAATGGGGACCGGACCGTTCATAGTTGGGACGTCACACGGTGCACAGCCCAGGATAGAAAGCAAAGAGCTGGAATAAACGGGTCGTTTTCCGAGTGGCAGGCAGTGACTAGTGGGGTACCGCAAGGATCGGTCCTAGGACCCCAGCTGTTCACAATATATATTAATGATCTGGACGAGGGAATTGGATGTAATATCTCCAAATTTGCAGACGACACAAAGCTGGGTGGGAGGGTATGCTGTGAGGAGGATGTCATGAAACTCCAGTACGATTTGGACAGGTTGGGTGATTGGGCAGAAACATGGCAAATGCACTATAATGTGGATAAATGTGAGGTTATCCACTTTGGTGGCAAAAACAGGAAGGCAGATTATTATTTGAATGGCAATAGATTGGGAGAAGGGGAAGTGCAAAGAGACCTGGGTGTTCTTGTGCACCAGTTGCTGAAGGTAAGCATGCAGGTGCAGCAGGCGGTTAAGAAGGCAAATGGTATGTTGGCCTTCGTAGCAAGAGGGTTCGAGTACAAGAACAAGGATGTCTTGCTGCAGTTGTACAGGGCCTTGGTGAGACCGCACCTCGAGTATTGTGTGCAGTTTTGGTCACCTTACCTGAGGAAGGACGTTCTTGCCATGGAGGGAGTGCAGCGAAGATTCACCAGGCTGATACCTGGGTTGGCAGGAATGACGTACGAGGAGAGATTGTGTCAATTGGGCTTATACTCACTGGAGTTTAGAAGATTGAGAGGGGATCTCATCGAAACCTATAAAATTCTGTCAGGTCTGGACAGACTAGATGCAGAAAGGATGTTTCTGATGGCCGGGGAGTCCAGAACCAGGGGTCATAGTCTAAGGATAAGGGGTAAGCCATTTAGGACTGAAATGAGGAGGAATTTCTTCACCCAGAGAGTGGTGAACCTGTGGAATTCTCTGCCACAGAGGGCGGTGGAGGCCAGTTCATTAAATATATTCAAGAAAGAGTTGGATATATTTCTTAAGGCTAAAGGGATATGGGGAGAAGGCAGGGACCGGGTACTGAATTTGGATGATCAGCCATGATCTCATTGAATGGCGGAGCAGGCTCGAAGGGCCGAATGTCCTACTCCTGCTCCTATCTTCTATGTTTCTATGAATCAAACGGACATTTGAGGAAGTACACAAGATAGTGTCAACTTTACAAAATGTTTTTAACCACAATCTGCATTCCAGCAGAGTTAATACATGCCTCTAGAGTTAATTATTCCGAGATCATTAAAAGCAGTGCATTTTTTTAGAACGCTGTATGTATCCAAGGAGAAGGCTATTAGAGGGCCGTATTGGATCCTTACGCATGACAGGCGGAAATATGCGGAAAATACTGGACAGCAAGTCCATGAGCAAACTGAAAAAGAAAAGCTAGCCAGAGGGCACAGATTTAAGGTGATTGGCAAAAGAATCAGAGGCGACAGGAGGAAAAACTTTTTTATTCAACGAGTGGTGAGGATTTGGAATGCGCTGCCTGATAGGGCGGAGGATGATTTGGAGAGGGGATCTCATTGAAACTTATAAAATTCTAACAGGACTAGACAGACTAGATGCAGGAAGGATGTTCCCGATGGCGGGGGAGTCCAGAACCAGGGGTCACAGTCTAAGGATAAGGGGTAAGCCATTTAGGACAGCGATGAGGAGGAATTTCTTCACCCAGAGAGTGGTGAACCTGTGGAATTCTCTACCACAGAAGGCAGTAGAGGCCAATTCATTAAATATATTCAAGAAGGAGTTAGATATATTTCTTAAGGCTAAAGGGATCAAGGGATATGGGGAGAAAGCAGGGACAGGGTACTGAATTTGGATGATCAACCATGATCTCATTGAATGGCGGAACAGGCTTGAGGGGCCGAATGGCCTACTCCTGCTCCTATCTTCTATGGATACAGATTCAATAGTAGCCTTCAAAAGGAGATTGGATAAATACTAGAAGGAATTTTTTTTTAGGGCTATGGGGAAAGAGCGGTGGAGTGGGACTGACTGGATTGCTCTTCGAAAGAGCCAGCGCAGACTCGATGGGCCGAATGGCCTCCTTCAGTGCTGTACTGTTCTATAGGCTAATGTTTCGGGTGGAGACCCTTCATTAGAACTGAGTAAAGGAAGGTTGACAAAAGCAGGAGGGGTGAAGGTGGCCGGTCAAATACGCCAAGTATTAATACAAACAAGAAGCCTGGGGTTGGATTTTTACAGAGGTGAAGTGTGTTAGATGATGCAAAGGTCATTCTTTTTTCATGTCGGCTGTGTAACTGACACACACACAACGCCATGTTCCAAGAGTCTGATTTATAGATTGCACCCTCTTTGCCCCTATGGACACAACCATTTACTTAAGTACAAGGACCGCCCCCCCAAGTACAGATGCAAGTGTACGTTAACAGAGTGGTTATGTTACTGGACTAGTAATCCAGAGACCCTTCATTAGAACCTGGGCTAATAATCCGGGCACGTGAGTTCAAATCCCACCACATTCAGTTTGTGAATTTGAATTCAGTTAATTAAATAAATCTGGAAATAAAAAGCTAGCATCAATCAATAATAATGACCGTGAAACTACCGGATTGTCGTAAAAACCCATCTGGTTCACTAATGCCCTTCAGGGAAGGAAATCTGCCGTCCTTACCCGGTCTGGGCCTATATGTGACTCCAGTCCCACAGCAATGTGGTTGACTCTTAAACTGCTCTCTGAAATGGCCCAGCAGGACACTCGGTTGTAACAAACCTTTGCAAAAAAAAGTCACCACATGGACCGCAGCGGTTCAAGAAGGCGGCTCACCACCACCACCACCTTCTCGAGGGTGGGTGGGGTGGGGGGGGGGGTCACCCGATCCTTTAGCGCACTGGTTTGTGAGGTTGTATGGATGAAGCAGGGTTGTAGATGACAGATCTACACCTTGCACGTCCTATTGAGTTTGGCGGGCAGGCCAGTCATCAACCGGGAGCTCGAGGACAGCTTGGGTTTCGTATTGCGGAGTTTACCACTGAGGGTTGAGTGGGTTTATTTTGATTGTTCTCCTTTTCCTTCTACGCTTCTTTCCAGAGCTGGAAAACTAGGTGGTTTATATTACATAGGAATGAACTGAAGTATTTCAAAGACAAAATGGTAAGTATTAATTAAAACAAATTGCAGCTTATTAACCTTTTTGTTTAAAATAAAAAAATAAGTCAACTGCCTTCCAATTGCGCCCATTGCGACCCCTCCAACATCCGCCCACCCCATTCTGAAGGTGCTGACTTACACTGTTGGGTTGTGGTTGTCTTCCAAATACTTCGCCCCAGTGGCCACTCTTGAAGTATGAAGCTGGAGGGTGATTGCCGCCCCAGGCTACGTGATGGTGCAGGCGTTCCAGCTAACCCCCCAACCCTCTCCTAACCCCCAACCCTCTCCTAACCCAACAGCTACACGTACACTGTCCAGCAGGGACACCGCAGGGTGTGAGGATTGAGCTCCCTGACTCTTTCATTCCTTCCCTGGACCTGACGACGAGCTGAGACGAAAACTTGCGGCCCCACTTGCTTGAGCACATAATCCAGACTGACTCTTCAATCAATAGATCGTCGGGAAAGATTGAACAGGCTGGGACACTTTTCTCTAGAAAGGAGAAGGCGACCTGATACAGGCCTTTAAAATTATGAAGGGGTTTGCTAGGGCAGACCTAGAGAAGATGTTTCCACTTGTGTGTGGGGGGGGGAAGGGGAAGAGTCCAAAAATAGGGGCCATCAATATAAGATAATCACTAATAAATCCAGTAGGGAGTTCAGGAGAAGCTTCTTCCAGAGAGTGGTGAGAATGTGGAACTCGCTACCACAGGGAGTGGTTGAGGCGAATAGTACAGATACATTTAAGGGAAAGCTGGATAAACACATGAGGGAGAAAGGAATAGAAGGTTATGCTGAAGAGGGGTGGGAGGAGGCTGGTGTGGAGCATAAACACCAGCACGCACCAGTTGGTCCGAATGGCCTGTTTCTGTGCTGGAAATTCTATGCACTTCTATATATGTAATTATTACTGTACTGAGGGAGTGCTGCACTGGCGGAGGTGCCATCTTTCTGATGATGTTAAACCGAGACCCCGTCTGCCTTCTCAGGTGGACGTAAAAGATCCCATGGCAGTATTTTGAAGAAGAGTGGGGGAGTTATCCCCGGTGTCCTGGGGTGGGGAGGTGGCGGCAATCGGAATGTCAACATTCTTCCCCTCAACCAACATCACTTTTAAAAAAAAAAAAAAAAAAAAAAATTATCTGGGCATTTGTCTTATTGCTGTTTGTGTCACCTTGCCCTTTGCAAATTGGCTGCCGCGTTTCCCTACATTACAGCAGTGACTATGCTTCAAAAGTATTTCATTGTCTTTGAAGCGCTTTGGGACGTCTGTGGTTATTAAAGGCACTATTTAAATGTGAGTTCTTTCTTACCACCGGACTCTGGGATTCTCCAACGCGGGACAGACCAACCGTTGAAACTAGGGCTTTCTTGGTGTACACAGCTCAGTTATGCACTATTTCGTGTATTTATTAACTGAACAATCTATGGAGATTCTTCGTTATTCAAATGGAGGCATGAAAAACTCTGACTAATATAGTTCTCAGTGAAATAACAGCAGAAAATGCTGGAAACACTCAGCAGGTCAGGCAGCATCGAGGAGAGAGAAACAGAGTCAACGTTTCAGGTCGAGGACCCTTCGTCAGAACTGGAAAAGATTAGAGAGGAGAGATTTTTAAGCAGGGGGGCAGGGAAGAGGGGAGGAAAGAACAACGGGAAGGTCTGTGATAGGATGGAAGGCAGGAGAGATTGAATGACAAAAGGGATGGTGGTGCGAGGCAAAAGGAGAGGTAATGGGACAGGTTAAGAAACAAAAGATGGCTCGAGATGAGGTGGTCCTCTTCAAATTGTAAGAAGTCTCACAACACCAGGTTATAGTCCAACAGCTTTATTTGAAATCACAAGCTTTCGGAGCGCTGCTCCTTCTTCAGGTGAAGTGGAGAAATGCATAAATTGTACCACCGAGTCTTTTTCGTCCACCTGAGCAGACGGGCCTTGGCTTATTGTTGCATCCGAAACACGGCACCTCCCGACTGTGCAACACAGACAGTAATGTGGTAAATGACCAAATAATCTGTTTTTAGGTGTTGGATGAAGGATAAATATTGACCAGGACACTGGGGAGAACTCCCCTGCTCTTCGGAGGATCTTTTACGTCCACCTGAGAGGGCAGACGGGACCTCAGTTTAATCTGCGACAGTGCAACGCTCCCTCAGTACTCGCACTGGGAGTGTCAGCCTGGATTTTGTGCTCTAGTCTCTGGAGTGGGACTTGAACCCACAACCTTCTGACTTGGAGGCAAGAGTGCTGCCCACTGAGCAATGGCTGACGCTAAAGATTCAGATTTTTTAAAGTGTAAAAATCGATTTGAATTAACAGGAACAGCCTGTGATTGGTTTTTAATGTGGGCTTGATCTATTTCTCAAATGTTAGAACTATTTTCATTTGTAGGGATTGGGTCACACAGTTGTTTAATCAGTCAGAAAATGATTCTCGCCACAGAATGTTTGATGACATTGCGTTACAATTTAGAATATTCCTGCTCGAAGACATGGTAGTGCTACTCCCTGCATTGAGGCACAGACCCAGATTAGAATCTTGTAAACTACAGATACGCATAATGCAAGACCAACATTAAAGGAAATATCTGTACCAATTAAAGAATAGCTGTGTAAAATGTATTTCTATCTTTTATTTACTCTGCAGTCTACAGAACCAATTAAGACTCTGGATCTAATGGAATGTACGGGGGTACAATTTGACTATTCACAAGAGAAGATTAATTGTTTCTGGTAAGGAATATGAAATGAGTCTCTCTCTCTCTCTGTCCATCAACCTGTCTTCTAACTAAGTAACTATGAAGGAGGAGATTCTCTTCCATGTTTCCCCATACACACAGTATTCCAGAGCGTCTGGAACGTCATTAAAGAGGTACGATTCCGCAAAGGTTAAGGGGAAAGAAATATCTGGGCCCAATTGACCTATCCTGCTCGCGAACAACTCCTGAAACGCCACCATGAGTGCCACTGGCAGATGCGTCTACTTGGCTGCGGAGTGGTGCACAGCTCAGAGACTAAAAGGAAAGACTTGGAATTCTATAGCGCCTTTCACGACCACAGGACGTCCCAAAGCGCTTTACAGCACTTATGAAGTGTAGTCACTGTTGTAATGTAGGAAACACGGCAGCCAATTTGCGCACAGCAAGCTCCCACAAACAGCAATGTGATAATGATCTGATAATCTGTTTTCTTAGTAACGTTGATTGAGGGATAAATATTGGCCAGGACACCGGGGAGTAGTCCCCTGCTCTTCGAAATAGTGCCGCGGGATCTTTTATGTCCACCTGAGAGAGCAGACGGGGCCTCGGTTTAACGTCTCATCCGAAAGACGGCACCGCCGACAGTGCAGCACTCACTCAGTATTCCACTGGAGTGTCAGCCTAGATTTTTGTGCTCAAGTCTCTGGAGTGGGACTTGAACCCACAAACTTCTGAGCAGTCAAAAATTTATTTAAAGCGGGGCAATTTCTTGTTCTTACTCAAGTCAGCAGATAGCAGATTTTGTTAAGTAATTTGGAATTGAATAAACTTAAAACAAAAACCCTCAAATTGTAACCCCCCTTCCTAATGCACAGAATAAGCCATTATTATTTTGCTTAAAGTTCTATCAAAGATATGTTACTAAACCTTCCTTCTCTTTACAGTTTAGTATTTCCTGAAAGAACGTATTATTTGTGCACAAAGACAGGAGTTGAAGCTGATGAATGGATCAAGTTAATACGATGGAAACTGGTAAGTGTCTACTTTAAGTTAAGTGGTTGAGTATGAAGACTCCTTGGAGTTGTGACATTGTTGGGTGCTTTGTAAATGATGGTAATGGCATCTACTGCTCAAATAACTTCGCCGGGAGCAAGCGGAAGCCAAGCGCAAGGAGCGCACGCCAACCCAAGCACCCCACCCACCCGCCCCTTCAACCACCGTCTGCCCCACCTGTGACCGAGACTGTAGGTCCCGCATTGGACGCGGCAGTCACCTGCGAACTCATTTTTAATGTGGAAGCAAGTCATCCTCGGTTCCGAGGGACTGCCTAAGAAGAAGGAGGTTGAGTGTGAAGACTCCCTGGAGTCGTGACATTGTTGGGTGCTTTATAAATTATGGTAATGGCATCTACTGCTCAAAGTAGAATTTATTGAGGTAAACATTACATGATTTGAAGAGGATTAATGGTTACTGTTGGCATGCAGCTGCCTCTCAACTACAACTGAGGGCAGCTCAGAGCAGCAGCATGTTAGCATTGTTGTGCTGTGACAGTAACTTGTCCTAGCTACCGTCACAGCACAACAATTCTAACACCCAGAGAGTGGTGAACCTGTGGAATTCTCTACCACAGAAGGCGGTTGAGTCCTATTCATTAAATATATTCAAGAAGGAGTTACAGGAAACTCTCGATTTACCGGCACTGAAATAACCGGAAATCTCTGTTAACCGGCAAAATTCAGGAGTAGGTTCAGGTAAGTTTTACTTCATATTAGTGGCCGTTCCTGGATCTGTGGCTGTGTAACCGGGGTTCCTGCACAGGGACGCTTGGTCTGTGGGGGGTTCCTGCACCTGTTGCTAAGCAACAGGGAAGCCTGGATTTGTTGCTGTGTACAGAGCTCTCGTACCTTTTACTATACCTCTCTGTAATCCGGACTTTTTGATAAACTAGCACCACGCCGGTCCCGGATAAAAGAGTTTCCTGTAGATATATTTCTTAAGGCTAAAGGGATCAAGGGATATGGGGCGAAGGCAGGGACAGGGTACTGAGTTTGGATGATCTCATTGAATGGAGGGGCCGAATGGCCTACTCCTGCTCCTATCTTCTATGTTTCTATGTAACACAATGCTGCTCTGGCACCAGAATCCAAAATCAGAGCGGAACCCTCGCTGTAAACACCTTTCACAGCGGTGGGGAGGGGGGGATGTTTTAGGAAGTTATAGACTAATGGTGCCTGAACTGAAGGGTATGGGCCACTGGTTAAAACGAGGCAGAGTATTCCAGCCTGGCTTCTAAAGAAAAAGCTCTCTCAGATGATGCTGCTCTCCTCCCTCCTCAGTCCAACACAAAACCCTCCTGGCTCCCAAGAATTTTAATTTGAAGAACTTCAAAATTTTGTAACAAAGGAATTCTGTGAACCCCTTGCACACCCATAAAGTAGTGCTTGAAATGTCCCATCTCATTCTAATGTGCAGAATTGAGCACGAATGGTTATCTGTTCTGGAGACATCTCGAGTCGTAGCTCAATTGGACAATGAATTAGTCCGTCTACTAAGTCCTTTATTGCCTCCATACCTCTGTTACACTGTCTAGGAAATGTAGAGTGTTTGGCTTCTTAAAATCACCAAACTACTGGAAATACACAGCAGGTCAATCAGTAGCGGTAAAGAGAAAGACAGGAAACTCATAGAATGATGCAGCACAGGAGGCCATTCAGCCCGTTGTGCCTGTGCCGGCTTGGAGAATTATCCAATTAGTTGCTCTTTCCCCACAGCCCTGCAAATTTTTCCCCTTCAAGTATTTATCCAATTTCCTTTTGAAAGTTACTGTTGAATCTGCTTCCACCGCCCTTTCATGTAGCGCATTCCAGATCACAACAACTTGCTGCGTAAAAGGATATCCCCTCCTCTCGCCTCTCATTCTTTTGCCAATCACCTTAAATCTGTGCCCTCTGGTTACCGACCCTTCTGCCACTGGAAACAGTTTCTCCTTATTTACTCTATCAAATCGCCCCATAACTTTCTCTGCTCTAAGGAGAACAACCACAGCTTCTCTAGTGTCTCCACATAAGTGAAGTCCCTTAGCCCCCGGTAACATTCTAATAAATCTCCTCCTCACCCTCTCCAAGGTCTTGACAGCCTTCCTAGTCCAAGGTTTATTTTTACAGGGCTTTTTCTTGGAAAGCAGAAGTGAAGTTTGAGGGTGGCTTTTAAAAAAAATTCATTTGTGGGATGTGGGCGTCGCTGGCAAGGCCAGCATTTATCGCCCATCCCTAATTGCCCTCAAGAAGATGGTGGTGAGCCGCCGCCTTGAACTGCTGCAGTCCGTGGTGAAGGTGCTCCCACAGTGCTGTTAGGGAGGGAGTTCCAGGATTTTGACCCAGCGACGATGAAGGAACGGCCGATATATTTCCAAGTCAGGATGCTGTGTGACTTGGAGGTGGTGGTGTTCCCATGCGCCTTCTGCTGCCCTTGTCCTTCTAGGCGGTAGAGATCACAGGTTTGGGAGGTGCTGTCGAAGAAGTCTTGGTGAGTTGCTGCAGTGCATCTTGTAGATGGGTTCACACTGCAGCCACGGTGCGCCGGGAGTGAATGATGGGCACCATGTCAGGGATCCAATGAGCTTCACCGGGTTCTGAGAAGCTGATCTTCAGCATTTACCGTGGCCAGACTGATCTGTCGGGAACCCCACAACGTGGCACTCCCCCCTCACGTGCAGTTAATTCAAGTCTCGGCGCGGTTATAAAACACTAGTTAGGCCTCAGCTGGAGGATTGTGTCCAATTCTGGGCACCACACTTTAGGGAGGGTGCAGAAGAGATGTACTAGAATGGTACCAGGGATGAAGAACTTCAGTTATGCGGAGAGACTGGAGAAGCTGGGATTGTTCTCCTTAGAGCAGAGAAGGAGATTTAATAGAGACTTTCAAAATCATGAATGGCTTTGATAGAATAAATAAGGAGAAATTGTTTCCAGTGGCACAAGGGGTCACCAATTTAAGGTGATTAGCGAAAGAACCAGAGGGGACGTGAGGAAACATTTTTTAACACAGCGAGTTGTTGTGATCTGGAATGCGCTGCCTGAAAGGGTGGTGGAAGCAGATTCAATAGTAACTTTCAAAAGGGAATTCGATAAATACTTGAAGGGAATATTTTTACAAGGCTATGGGGAAAGAGCAGGGGAGTGGGATTAATTGGATAGCTCTACCAAAGATACCAAACGGCCTCTTTCTGTGCTGTATCATTCTATGAGGGGAATTTTTCGGGCAGTCAGCGGGCACGGTCGGTGGCAGGTCAGGTGTGGAGAAAAAAAAATTGACTGAGTCAGGAACCCGCTGTCAACCCAGCTCCACGCTAGTCTCCCAGTATGTCGAGTCTGTCATCGCTGAACAGACCCGACACCAAGCGGCGGGGGAGGCAATTTAGATCATTAAGAGATTGTTAAGAGGCACTTAAATACTATTTTAAGCTTACCTTTCAATTTTACGAGTTCCCCCATGGGTTGTATGCTGCTCAGGGATCACGTTAGCTCAGCAGGTCGTGAGTGGGGATTGAGCAGTGAATTATCTGTTACTTGACAGCTGCAAAAGTGGTATAAAAGCTCCCATCTCTCAGCTGTTCACTTTCCAAGCTCAGAAACTGTTACTGCATTTGGAAGACAGATTGAGCTTTATGCAGCTTACAAGTGTTTGGAACAACCTCTCTATCCAGTGCCATATCATTGGAACAACCTCTCTGCCCATTGACAGATTTGCTTCTGTCGTCTCAACTTCACCTGCCATCTATTACATTAGCATCGGTGCCCTTGAAACTATCTCACCTTGGTCCTCAGAATCCCACCACGATCAGCCCCAAAACCAGCAGCAGCACCACCAACCTTCTCCGCAATCAACTGATAGGGCATCAGAACCAGACCACATTGCTGCCTGGGAGGCCAGGGATGGTCTCACCATAGCCAGATTTACTTCACTTGACGCTGTACACCCTGGCTCCCAGATGATGCGCCAGGTTGGCACCACCCCACACCAACACCATGGCCCAGAAATTCGGGTCTCCACGGGTGAGTACGCACAGGGTACTCACCCGTAGGCCCAATGGAAGTGCCGGTTTCCTGCATGCACTGCGCATGCGTGGGAAACCGGCACTTCCGTTCTCCTGAAAGAAGGGGTTCAGAGTTCGAACGCATGCACATCGAACTTGGGTTTTTTTTGCAGGTTTTCCCGGGAGGGTAAGTCTGCAGAATTTACACGTAAAAAAAGCAGGCGTAAGGCCTGCTTTTTACAAGGTAAGTGGTGGATTAATTAAAATTAAAACATTTTTCCACAGGTTTATTATTTTTAAAAGCAAGGTAAGTTTATTTTTAGCCCTCTTAGAAAATAAAATTATTTTTTTCAAAAATTTAAATTTAAAAGTTATTTCATGTAATTTTAGTTTATTTAAAAAGTGATGTTTTTTAAAAACTTATTGTAAGATTTAGTGACGTTTTGGGGCCTGTAGTATTTATAAGTTTTGACAGGTCTTGAATGGGCATTTCCCTGCTACCATTGGCTCTCCATGGCCCACGTGATCCCAGGGGACGTATCGAACTAACTGCGCCCCTGGGATACACAAGCACTGCGTGCCGGCAGTTGGAGGAGGCCCAGGATCAGAATCCCACGCGGGCCCACAGCTCAACAGCCGGTGTGCTAGGTAAGTGCAGGTCGGGGGCTTACACCCGCGGGAAGCTTCCGACCCGAATTTCTGGGCCAATAACACATTCCTTTCACACTTATTGCAATTGCGGGGCCGGGGGGGCGGATACCATTGTGTCTCACCATTCACTGCAACTCACTGAGCCACTTCCAAAGGTACACGCATATCTGTCCAAGAACACAAAGTGTTGAAAATAAAGATTTCAATGTTTGACAGCACATTAACAGAAACTTCACATGAACATTGGCGAAAAGATCCAAGTGACCCTTGTGTGTTGTTAGTTGGTATGATTGGAGTGGGGTGAGGGCGAGTGTGAGGGGTGGCTAGTGAGATGGAGATGTGATAATGTAGATAGAGAGGGATGGGTGGAGATAAGTTGGTGTAAGGATGTGCAGGAGTAGGGTAGGGAAGGCAGAGTGATGGGGATGTGATGAGTGGCACAGCAGGATGAGGTTGAGTGTGGCTTAGCAGTAACGTTTCATGATCTACTGAGATCATTGAAAGGCTTGCGCCACTGCAGCCCAGTCCTCCTAACGACGTCCCCACTTCTGTCCTCCTGTGCAATGTGCAACCAGGCTGTGTTGATCTCCTGGGGAGGTCTGCTCCACCCATGGGAAGGGAAGAGGACCTCCGTGTGTGCTGTGACTGCCTCCATAAGCATATGGAGGGAGTCATGGGAGCGCCTGGGTGCAGCCGTGGTCGGCAGTGTTTGCAGCACCTCAATGCTGTAGAGCACTGACGGCGCAACTGTCAATCAATTTGCGCATGGTCCCTTTAAGGAAACCGGCTGATGACGTGTCATCAAATGACGTCATCAGACCTGCTTCCTTCAATTGGCCGGGAAACGCGCTGGGCGGGCTTAACGAGCCCAATCAAGGTAGGATCACTCTAAAGAGCAGGCTGGAGCCAGCAGTGGGGTCGCACCCTGCCATTGACCGCACTGGACCCGCCTCGGTAGGCGAAATCACAGCCTATGTTTCCACGTCACAGTGTGAAAGAATTTCTCTGGACCAACTGGCCATTGTAGTAGGTAGGGGCCATGATGGCTAGCCTGTAAGAACTGGTAGAAGTTAGCTGAACCATAGGCTAAGTGTTTATATAATGGGCCAGAAATTCGGGTCCCCACGGGCGAGTACACGCTGGGTACTCACGCGTAAGGCCAATGAAAGTGCTGGTTTCGCGCATGCGCTGGAAACCAGAACTTCCATTCCCTTGAAAGAAGGGGTTCACAGGTCGAACGCGTGCGCCGCAGAGGCAGCGCATACGCCTGGAACTTCCGTTTTTTTTGGCAGGTTTCTCCGGGAGGGTAAGTCTCCAGGAGCTATGCTTTTAACAAGGTAAGTGGTGAATTAAGTAAAATTAAAACATTTTTTCCACAGGTTTGTTATTTTTAAATACTTTAAAGGTAAGTTTATTTTTAGCCCTGTTAAAAACTGTAATTAATTTTTTCAAAAATTTAAATTGTTTCATAGTTTTTATTTTTAAAATGTTTTTTTTTTTTTATTTATTTGAAGTTTTAGTTAGGTTTTGGGGCTGATCTCTATTCATAGATTTGACAGGTCAAATCTATGAATAGAGATTCCCTGCTACGATTGGCTCTCCATGGCCCACGTGATCCCAGGGGACGCTTCGAACTAACTGCGCCCCTGGGATACGCAAGCACTGCGCGCCGGCAGCTGGAGGAGGCCCAGGATCGGAATCCCACGCGGGCCCACAGCACAACGGCCGGCACGCTAGGTAAGTGCAGGTCAGAGGCTTGCACCCGTGGGAAGCCTCTGACCCGAATTTCTGGCCCAATGTAACTTGCTAAGCCACACCTGTAAATGGTTACAATAGGTAACAAAGCTACCCAAGTATGACTTTGACCTTTGCAATAGAGGGTATGAAATACCCCTTCCATTTTCTGCACTATCAATTGGAATCTGAAACCAGGAACATGGTTCTGGGATGTAAAAAGTAGTGAGTGAGGACATAAAAAACCTGCAAAGGGACGTAGACAGGCTAAGTAAGTGGGCAGAGATTTGGCAGATGGAATACAATACTGGAAAGTGTGAGGTTATGCACTTTGGCAGGAAAAATCATAGAGAAAGTTATTATCTTAATGGCAAGAAACTGGAAAGTACTGTAGTACAAAGGGATCTGGGGGTCCTGGTGCACGAAACTCAAAAGGTTAGTATGCAGGTGCAGCAAGTGATCAAGAAGGCCAATGGAATGTTGGCTTTTATTGCTAGGGAGATAGACTATAAAAACAGGGAGGTATTGCTGCAGTTGTAAAAGGTATTGGTGAGACCGCACCTGGAATACTGCATACAGTTTTGGTGTCCATACTTAAGAAAAGACATACTTGCTCTCGAGTCAGTACAAAGAAGGTTCACTCGGTTAATCCCGGGGATGAGGGGATGGACATATGAGGAGAGGTTGAGTAGACTGGGACTCTACTCATTGGAGTTCAGAAGAATGAGAGGCGATCTTATTGAAACATATAAGATTGTGAAGGGGCTTGATCGGGTGGATGCGGTGAGGATGTTCCCAATGATGGGTGAAACTAGAACTAGGGGGCATAATCTTAGAATAAGGGGCTGCTCTTTCAAAACTGAGGAGAAACTTCTTCACTCAGAGGGTGGTAGGTTTGTGGAATTTGCTGCCCCAGAAAGCTGTGGAAGCCACATCATTAAATAAATTTAAAACAGAAATAGATAGTTTCCTAGAAGTAAAGGGAATTAAGGGTTACGGGGAGCAGGCAGGAAATTGGACATGAGTCTAGGTTCGGAATGGTCATGGCCCTGTGGGTAGTGGAGTGGGCCCAGGGGCCGTGTAGCCTGGTTCTGCTCCTACTTCTTGTGTTCTAATTCTGTGTTAGATTTCAGGAGATGGTTTTATTCCTGTTCCTGGCTGGGGTGGAGATCGCCTTTACAGAAGGTAAGTACTGTAGAAAATATAGGGACAGAGTGATCTCCTGGACGAGTTTCGATTGCCTAGATGGGTCGGAGAGGAATTTCCCAGATTTTTTCTCCCAAATTGGCCATTGGATTTATCATCTGGTTTTTCGCCTCTCCCGGGAGATCACATGGGTTCGGGTGGATGCAGAGTGATGGAAGATTTGAGGTTAGGATCAGATCAGCCATGATCTTATTGAATGGCGGAGCGGGGCCGATTGGCCTACTCCTGCTCCTATTTCTTATGATCTATGAATATATCCTGTGGAAAAAGCTAGTTTGTTTGTTTGGTGCATCAGTAGGCACAGAATTGGCCAGCAAGACTCGTGTAGAAGTAGCTGAAAATCAGCCACAACTCTAATTTATTTTTCTTATTTTGATTTCAGACTCAAATGAAGAAAGCAGCAAAAACTTAAAATCTGACCAGCAAGAATTATCTCCAGTGTGCAAAAACTTTTTGATGATAAACTGAGTGGGAGTTTGGAAGGAAAATCCATTAATTTTGCTGCAGTTTAACTTCCACAATTCTTTGACATTATAGCATAGCACCAAGATTTTACATCAATTTAACAGCCATAAAAAAAATGCAGACAAAGCACTGGGGACCATTTCTAGAGAAATAGAATTCAAAAGCAGAGAAGTTATGTTAAACTTGTATAGAACCTACACTTACAAGTACTACAAAAAGGATATAGAAGCACTGGAGAAAGGTATAACCTCTCTGTTCTGGCATCATCCCATCAGGAAAGACTGAACAGGCTGGGGCTCTTTTCCTCTAGAAAAGGGGAGACTGAAGAGGTGACCTTATTAGTGATCTTTAAAATTATGAAGGAGTTTCTTCAATGTTGAGAACATGGAACTTGCTACCGTAAATAGCATAGATGCATTTAAAGGGAATGTAGCACCAGGGAGAAAGGAATAGAAGGTTATGCGGATAGGATGAAGTAGGGTGGGAGGAGGCTGGTGCGGAGCAGAAACACCGGCACGGACCTTTTGGGCTGAATGGCCTTTGCTGTAAATTCTATGTATGTATCGTTGGTCAAAGTGGTAGAAAGGACGAGGAAGTACTCGCGTTTAAATGGTGCCTGGAAGCACAAAATACCCTTGCTGGCTCGACTCCAACCACGATTCACCACTTGCAGCAGAAAGAAAGTGACCAGCTTAGTAATTAACCTAGAAATTATTTTTTGACGACGTTCTTACAGATGTTATTTAAGCTTCTGATCTGCCCACAATTCTCAATACTTGCTGGTCTATTACTTCATTTTTGTAAGATAGTTCTGATGCAAATACTTTTGTGTGTGTTCAGTTTATTTGCATAATGATCCATGGATGTGAAACCTAATTGTTTTAAAAGGAATGTTGGATTTTTTAAATGTTGTAGATGCCAATTGCATTTTTCCTTTTTTGACATACTCACCAACTAAAAGCTTGGAGTTTTATGAAGTTTTCAGCGACGGGAATTCCTTTGGGCAAATAAATACCAGCTGACAATAAAATGCCATTTGTTGAATAATAGTTGGTCCAGGCTTTGATTTGATGACAATACAGTTTTAGCTTAAAATGGCGGAGGGGTCAATGTTCCCTTTAAGCTGCCTGGCCGGGCAGCCACTGAACCGGCTTTTAAATAGAAAAACTGCGCGGAATTTTGAACGGCCCGCTCAGCCCGTTAAAGGAGCCACACGGGCCCCCAAAAAATTCGAGGAACATTGGCAGGGGTCCCCGCAGCCCCCCCCCCCC
The DNA here is from genome assembly GCF_052327205.1 of Somniosus microcephalus. Taxonomy (NCBI): domain Eukaryota; kingdom Metazoa; phylum Chordata; class Chondrichthyes; order Squaliformes; family Somniosidae; genus Somniosus; species Somniosus microcephalus. The sequence goes on along the minus strand of NC_140988.1, from coordinate 6,947,389 downwards.
CCACTCACTCACTCTCCCCACTCTCTCTCTCCACTCTCTCCCTCCTCTCTCCCTCCTCCCCTCCCCCCCCCTCCCTCCCTCCCTACTCCCCACTCTCCCTCGCCCTCCTCCCTCACTCTCTCCCTCCTCCCCCTCTCCTCACTCCCCTTTCTCTCCCTCCTGCCTCCCCCCCCCTCCTCTCTTCCCCCCTCTCCCTCCCTCTCCTCTTTCTCCCCCCCTTATTTAAATTAAGGCACAAGGGATTGGGGGCAAGGTATTGACTTGGATAGAGAACTGGTTGGCGGACAGAAAGCAAAGAGTTGGAATAAACGGGTCGTTTTCCGAGTGGCAGGCAGTGACTAGTGGGGTACCGCAAGGATCGGTCCTAGGACCCCAGCTGTTCACAATATATATTAATGATCTGGATGAGGGAATTGGATGTAATATCTCCAAATTTGCAGACGACACAAAGCTGGGTGGGCGTGTGTGTGCTGTGAGGAGGATGTCGTGAAACTCCAGTACGATTTGGACAGGTTGGGTGATTGGGCAGAAACTGGGCAGAAACATGGCAAATACACTATAATGTGGATAAATGTGAGGTTATCCACTTTGGTGGCAAAAACAGGAAGGCCGATTATTATCTGAATGGCAATAGATTGGGAGAAGGGGAAGTGCAAAGAGACCTGGGTGTTATTGTGCACCAGTCGCTGAAGGTAAGCATGCAGGTGCAGCAGGCGGTTCAGAAGGCAAATGGTATGTTGGCCTTCGTAGCGAGAGGGTTCGAGTACAGGAACAAGGATGTTTTGCTGCAGTTGTACAGGGCTTTGGTGAGACCGCACTTTGAGTATTGTGTGCAGTTTTGGTCGCCTTACCTGAGGAAGGACGTTCTTGCCATGGAGGAAGTGCAGCGAAGATTCACCAGGCTGATACCTGGGATGGCAGGAATGACGTATGAGGAGAGATTGTGTCGATTGGGCTTATACTCACTGGAGTTTAGAAGATTGAGGGGGGATCTCATCGAAACCTATAAAATTCTGTCAGGTCTGGACAGACTAGATGCAGGAAGGATGTTTCTGATGGCCGGGGAGTCTAGAACCAGGGGTCACAGTCTAAGGATAAGGGGTAAGCCATTTAGGACTGAAATGAGGAGGAATTTCTTCACCCACAGAGTGGTGAACCTGTGGAATTCTCGGCCACAGATGGCGGTGGAGGTCAGTTCATTAAATATATTCAAGAAAGAGTTGGATATATTTCTTAAGGCTAAAGGGATCAAGGGATATGGGGAGAAGGCAGGGACAGGGTACTGAATTTGGATGATCAGCCATGATCTCATTGAATGGCGGAGCAGGCTCGAAGGGTCGAATGGCCTACTCCTGCTCCTATCTTCTATGTTTCCTCCCCTCTTTCCCCCCTCCCTCCCTCCTCCCTCCTCCTCCTCTCCCCCTCCCCCCCTGGAAAATCTTGGCTCTTTTTTATAAGTTTTCTAACATGTGTTGTTTCCAGCTAAAACTTCAGTATAATTCTTAATCATTATCAACATGATTGCTGGAGATGGTCACAGGCTGAATGAAACCCCATCCCCCTGCATGGCAGATAATGTGGGTTTAACATTCAGCAGTACAGGAAAAGACTTGCATTTATATAGTTCCTTTCACCACCTTGGGACGTCCCAAAGTCCTTTACAGCCAATGACATGCTTTTGGGGTGTAATCACTATTGTAGGAAATGCGGCAGCCAATTTGCACACAGCAAGTTCCCAAAACAGCAACATGATAAATGAGCAGACTTTTTTTCTTTTTAAAAGTGATGTTGATTGGGGGATAAATATTGGCCAGAACACGGAGGAGAACTCACCTGCTCTTATTCGAAATAGTGCCGTGGGATCTTTTACATCCAGCAGAGAGGGCCTCGGTTTAACGTCTCATCCGAAAGACGACACCGCCGACAGTGCAACACTGAAGTGGCAGTCTGGACTTGCGTGTTCCGGTCTCTGGAGTCGGTCTCGAACCCACAATCTTCTGAGTCAAAGGCGAGAGTGCTACCCAATGGAGAGACAGCTAACAGTACAAAAGATGTTATCTTTAAATTATGCAATCAACTGACTAGATTTTGGAATAGTTCAGCCTATATATAGATACCATTTAAATGGCTCTATTGAGTGTTAATTTAACAAACTACGCCATAACATGATACTTTGTGGTAAGTTATCAAGAAATAAAGTGAAACAAATTTGACAGCTTTGATTACTCATGTTTTATTCTAAATTGTACTGCACTCGGTAAATTGTTTGTGGTTCTGCATTTGGTAGAAAGACATCAAAACCAAACGGTATGTGGGTGATAGTACATAATTAAACAGTTTTAAGCAGTTGTGCATCCAAAATAAATGCAATTCAAACAGTAATTTAAAGCCAGCCATGATTCTCTCGCCTCTTCCCTGTGCCCCCAAAGTAAGCCCATTACAGCCCATGAGTTCTGACAATCCAATTATGATACCAGAAATGCTAATTTATTTCATAAACAAAGGAACACATTGGGGTCTTAAAGAAACCCCACAAATTATTAGTGGCAGTGAGGTGTTGAGCAGTGAAAACCATCAACCGCAGCTCAGGAGGAAAGCCGTGTATAATCCGCGTGTCCGTTTAAGAAGCATTAAACTTGATGAATTGCTTTTAAGACCACCATCCAAATGAGCAAATATCTGGGAACTGTATGCTGCACTAATGACTTGCCAATAAGTTCACAATCTTCGAGACGGTGTATTTTCTGGCTGCTGCGCTTCATGAAACTTCCACAGCCTGCCGCAACTCTTCAAACAACGGTGCCAGTTCTTTCTCCAAACTGACAATCAACCCTTTCAAGACAGAAAACAGCACGGTTAAAAAGCAGCAAATTGTACTAAGGAGGCCATTTGACCCCTCATACCTGTGCTAGGGCTCAGAGATATTCATTCATCCATTCTCTTGCTTTTTCCCCCACAACCTTTTAATTTTTTCTTGTTCAGATCACTTCCCTCTTAAAAGCTATTATGGATTTTGCTTCCGTCACCGTTTAATAGGGCATTCTATATCCTAACAAGTCCCTGCGTTAGAAACATGTCTTCAAAGCTCTCTTTGTTTATTTGGCGATGATCTTAAATTGATGCCCTCTGGTTACCAACCAGCAGAAGCAATGGTTCCTTATTTGCTTCAAAACCCCTCAATTTTGAACATTTCTCTCAGATCTCCTCTTAATCCTCTTTGCTCTGATATAACTAAGGGCTCCCATCCCTCGTATCAAATCACTTCAGATCTCTCCCTGGCTTTTGACATATTTCCTAAATTAAGGTGCCCAAAAATGGACAATATTCTAATTGTAACATTGCCTCTTTGCTTTTGTACTCTGTAGCCACATTTATAAAACCTAGAGGTCCATATGCTGACTTGCCCTCTCACTTTTAAAGATTTCTCTCTCGGAACTCCAAGGTCTCCTCTTCTGTTAATGTTTTGCAGTTTACGTCCTCTGTAATCTTCTTCCCAAACGTTATGGCCTCACCTTTATCTGAATTAAACTTCATCTGACATCTAGCTGCCCACTCTACAAACCCACATGTCTTCCTGAAGTTGCTTAGTCCTCCTCCCAGTTAATCACACTCCCTATTTTCATTTCTGCGGATTTTGATATGCCTTTTATTAACGGCTCTATTGCTGCCCCATTTTTAACTATTGAGCAATTTCCTTATAAAGGGATGATGCAAACATAGACATCACCCCTCAGATCCTCACGTGCATGCAACAATACTTGCTTTCTATTAAAACATACATTTTCTCCCCATTTACCGGTATGTTGATTTTTTCTGTACACATCTCGCAATCAATATTCTTGCTAAGGTGCACGCGCGTGGTGGCAAAGGTCCAGTGCAGGCCGCTCACTGGCTTGTACACTGTGAACACCGCGCATGTGCAGAAATGTAAAGGGACCGCGCATTAAAAGAAACAGGCCGCGCAGAACAAAGCGCAGCTCACAGGGAACATTGCTAGCAATCTCATTTTAAAAAGTAACTCGTTAATGTCTTTCCTCCTCATCGGTTGTGTCTTTTCCCCCTTTAATTTAGGCAAACGTGACCAATCATATTCTTAAAATCTTTCTCCCAAAAACATTTGCCTAATGAAATTGCAGTGAAAAAAATATAGGGATACAGCCACCAGCTCTTTACTCACCCAATGCTCCTAAATTTAAATGGTACTCTAAATCAATAGCCTTGCCCAGGGCCCACGCTATAGCACCACACCCAGATACTGCAGGTCCCACCTCACGTGAGGAACACATGCCATCCCTTCCTGCTCCCTCCTGTCACACTGCAGCTCTGCTTCCACTGCCCTGCTATTGTGAAAACACACCGAGAAAAGGATACAACTGAGAGAGCGTGCTACAATAACCAAAGTATTGGCAGTGAGAGATAGCAGCAGCAACAACTTGCATTTATACAGCGCCTTTAACGTAGTAAAACGTCCCGAGGCGATTCACAGGAGCGTTCTCAAACTAAATTTGACACCGAGCCACATAAGGCAGTATTAGGGCAGATAACCAAAAGCTTGGTCAAAGAGGTAGGTTTCAAGAAGCGTCTTAGAGGGAATTCCATAGCTTAGGGCCTCGTCCGCTGAAGGCACGGCCGCCAATGGTGGAGCGATTGAAATCGGGGATGTGAAAGAGGCCAGAATCAGAGGAGCGAAGATATCGGAGGGTTGTAGGGCTGGAGGAGGTTGCAGTGATCTCGGAGGGTTGTGGGGCTGGAGGAGGTTACAGAGATCTCGGAGGGTTGTGGGGCTGGAGGAGGTTACAGAGATCTCGGAGGGTTGTAGGGCTGGAGGAGGTTGCAGTGATGGGGGAGGGGGCGAGGCCATGGTGGGATTTGAAAACAAGGTTAAGAATTTTAAAATCAAGGCGCTGCTTAACCGGGAGCCAATGGAGGCGAGCGAGCACGAGGGGGTGATGGGTGGACAGGACTTGGCGCGAGTTAGGACACGGGGGCAGCAGAGTTTTGGATGAGCTCAAGTTTATAATTTCAGAGAGAATGAGGGGAGAGTAACGGAGAAAACACAAAGGCGGAGTGTAAAATAGTGAAACCAAAGGAAGCAGCAAGTCATAGGGGTGGAGGAGGGAAGAGATTTAGCAGAAAGCAGCTTTTTCCCAGGAGGTCCCCAAAGCTCTTGATGCAGCCAGACAGAACAGACACCGCAAAGACAGGCACACAAGCCAGAGGGAACAAAGTGTACCCAGACCATCCAGAAAAATAGAAGATGCTCCACAAGTAGATCCAGTCCAACCTCCCTTGCTGCTGCCAGTAGAACTGCCCCTACCGCAAACCTGCATCGTCTGACAAACAGGTACAGTGAGTGTGGGGGCAACCTTCAAATTAATCCACGCTGGAGAAAGGTGGCTACATTATTTTCAATTCTTTAAAAACACTAATTTAAGGACTAGCTTGAAGTAGCAATAAGGTTCATTTCAAGGCAAGCTCACTTCAATTCGCAGATGGTTGGTTAGCCAAATATGCACAATACTTTTTCCAGAACCAGTTTTCCTGGTTTAAACCAGTGATAAAATCTTATAACAATGTAGTTGGAAGACTGGTTTTAAGAGTCTATCCAGAACATTGTTTATGCAACAATAGAAACAGGCAGAGAAGCAGTGGTTTATGAATCAGAACAACCAGATTTCAAACTGTCCAGTCACTAGCATACTGCTGCTAAGAGAAGTCCTTGCAGCACTTTTTGAACCCCACCGGTCTTTCTCCTCTCCAAGTCTTCCAACTGGCCCTCTTCACATCAGCTTCCAACCAATGTATAATTCATCAGATGTTAACAACCCCTGCTTGACCAGGCATGGCTGCTAGTTTCCATTTCCTGTCTCTATGCTTTGTTCTTCCTTCTGTCCCATTGAAGCCCCAAAGCTCTAAACATATCTCATTGCAGACCTCCACTGAACCAGCACTCAGTCACAAATGCAGAAGCATACTATCGGCACATATTTTCCACAGGGCGGGGAGGGGGGGGTGCAAGGCCATGGAGGGATTGAAACACAAGGTTAACAATTTAAAATTTCAGCCACTGTAGGTCAACGAGGATTGGTGCGATGGGCAAGTGGGACTTGGTGCAGGATAGGATGTGGGCAGTGGAATTTTGAATGATCTGAGGTTGCAGAGGTAACTGTTTATGCACCTAGAGCTTATGGTGAGATCATGGGCACATCTTCAATTTACCTACCAATGGAATTTATGTGTTTCTTTATATTTTATTGTTATAAAAGAACTAATTAGTTACAAGCTGCAAATAGCCAAGATCGAATGTTGTGTGTTATAGATGTCTGTTTATTATGAATCGTTGTGCAAGGTTAACTAAAATTAAACTTTGGTAGAAATTGGACTACATGAAAAGGGTTACTGCCATGCCAATTAATAAAAAGTATGTGCTTGTAATGGAAGAATTTGGGTTGCAGTTCTAACAGCTTCAATAAGAATGAAAATAATGAACTAATGGAAAAGTACTGAGCAAAAGACCTTGAAAAGACTTTGAGAATGTTTGAAAACAAGATAAGGAAGAAAACCAGCCACAAGCAAATGGGTTATAAAAGTTCCAAGCAAATGGGTGAAATTGCTGTCGTCAGACAAGAGGAGCCAGTGGCAGATCAGGGAGGTTAGGACGGGATTGCTGGTCAACTCTGGATGTAGACCGGAAGGACCAAGCCATCATTTGGGCATACAGATCCAGGCTGCACTCGGCAGGGCAGAGCGTTCCAGGTCATGCAAGAATATTACAGTATTGCGAATTATAAATTGTAGAAACAGTAAATAAACTAAGAAACGGATTTAAATCAAATGTGCCTGCCGGCTGACTCCCTCTGCTCCCAAGTTGAACAAAATTAATATTGCCGCGAATGGCTGGCAGATAAATCCGTGGCCTGGACAACCTAAACACAAAGGTTGAGACGGATTCTAATTAACCTGGATTAAAATTGGATATAAAACTAGTCATAGGGACCACTAGTTGCTCTTTTCTCCCCCCAGGTTTTCCTATTCATGTTATATAGTCTCCAAAATAAACCTCAACATGATCTCTGTAATCTCCTCCAGATCCACAACCCTCCGAGATCTCTGCGCTCCTCCAATTCTGGCCTCTTGAGCATCCCCGATTTTAATCGCTCCACCATTGGCGGCCGTGCCTTCAGCTGCCGAGGCCCTAAGCTCTGGAATTCCCTCCCCAACCCTCTCCGCCTCTCTATCTCCTCCTTTAAGATGCTCCTTAAAACCTTCCTCTTTGACCGAGCCTGCCCCAATATCCCCTTATGTGGCTCGGTGCCAAATTTTGTTTCAGAACACTCCTGTGAAGCGTCTTGGGGCGTTTTACTAGTTAAAGGTGCTATCTATATGCAAGTAGTTGTTGTTGTAAAACAAATTTTAAAATAGATGTTTTCAGGATAGCAGTACAGGTTGACTATCCCTTATCCGAAAACCTTGTTTCGGTTTTCGGAAATTTTCAGATTTCAGAAGGTATTATTTCAGACTGGGAAACTCTGAACATTAAATTAATTTGGTAATTAATATTTGTATTTAATATAAATTTTAGAAGTTCAGGCTACCTCTTGCGACTGTTCCGTGTCTCATTCCCCTTCCTGCTTCTCTGTGCTGCCGCTCAGTCTGTTTACAGCTCCCCCTGCTCCGTATCTGAATTCCTTGACTTAGCGGGGGTCTGGGGCTTGAATGCCGCCGCCAGTTGTGGGAAAGCCGGATATCGGCTGACTCCTACGCTAAGCTGGCTCGCAAATCAGGTCAGAAAAGCGTCGGGTCATGTTTGGCGCCACTCGGGTTATGTCGTGCGCACGACTTACGCTCCACAAAAAAACTTTCGGTTTTCAGAAGTGCGGATAAAGGATAGTCTACCTGTATTCCAACTGTCACAGCTGTGATTCCTACATACATTTATGTGTTGCTCTTCACTTGGTCCAGTGAAACCCATTGCAATATCAGAACACATTGAGCCAGGTGAGTCATTAAAGGAAGTGTCAATGCCAATAATATCTCTGCTCGTTTCCTGAACTGTTCTGCCATCACAGCCTTCTCAGGTCTCCACTTTACCACCATTCCATCAGGAGGTCCACCTAGTATTTTATCAATTTATCTCCAGAGGTAACAATGAACAAAGTTTGCACAAAAGAGGAACTCCAACACAACTAATTTTGACACATCTTTTAATCTTTGCTATGGTTAGGTGTTCCTCAAATTATTTTGTACAACTTCATATTACACTAATTTTATTGACAAGAAAGGAAACTGTGCACATGGAATTTCGGGGTGAAAGTTCCATCCATATCCTGTACACCAAAATAGCCCTCCTTTTCTGTGACCTACAAGAGCAGCTAAATTTGCAACCAATTTCAGTTGATTCTACTGCAAGAGACATTCTACCACCAATGTCAGTGACTAAACCACCCCAATCCCATTTCTCCTTAGAGAAAAATAAGGAACAAAAGCAGTTTGCTATCACTTTCGCCTGAGACAGAAGGTTGTGGGTTCGAATCCCACTAAGCTTGCTTTGTAAGTGAATATGACAGCCAATTTTGTGCACAGCAGATATTGCTCTTAGCGACAAAAGCATTTGCTCCTATATTTAGTCCACTAACCTGGCAGGTAACAAAAACGTTCTGTGAAGAGCAGCATGCCACGTTTGGGATACTGAAACAATACTTGCACTCGATGTAGCTTTAATACACGTTGTACCAATATGGTAGGGCGATAATGGAAATAGCATTCCAAGTGTCTTCAGCATCATTACACACCGGCAATGTTCCCTTTAAGCTGCGCAGCCACGTAACGCTTTGAAGGTCCCGCGCAGCCGGTGAGCCGGCTTTTAAATAGAAAAGTCGCGTATGTGCGGAGTTTTGAATGGCCCACGGTGACCAAAAAAAAGAGAGGGACCATTGCACACTGTTAAAATATATACCACTATAATATAAACAAAATGAAGTACCTGTGTTAGCACTGCTGTTGGCTATGAAGCTAACTACCAAAGGCAACCGATTAAACTGCACAACCTGGAAAGCAAAAAGAATAATAATTATTATTCATCTTTCATCCGTCTCTCAGGTGGACATAAAAGATCCTGCGGCCACTATTTCGAAGAACAGCAGGGGGGAGTTCTCCCCGGTGTCCTGGGCCAATATTTATCCCTCAATCAACATCACTAAAAACAGATTATCAGGTCATTATCACATTGCTGTTTGTGGGAGCTTGCTGTGCGCAAATTGGCTGCCGCGTTTCCTACATTACAACAGTGACTACACTTCAAAAGTACTTCATTGGCTGTAAAGCACATCTTGCGGTCATGAAAGGCGCTTTAGAAATGCAAGTCTCTCTTTTTCTTAAAAAAAATCACTAAACCAAAACATTGTTTGGGTCAAACCTCAATTAAAAAAGAACAGTTAATAGGATCTGACTGGTCATCTCCCCCGGTGATACGCTTACGATGAAACTGGATAACTATGCCAGAGGGAATGGCTGAACGTTAAAGCAACACTATAATAATCTGATAAAATGAGTAGGTCTCAACCAAATGGTTACCAAACCAGCTTACCAACAAATGGTGTTTTACCTCATTTGAGGCCAAGTGCTGAAATGGGAAGCAACTCGACATTGAATTGACTGCCACCAGTTCTGTTTCTCCATCGAAAGCAATACTGGGCAAAGGTACAGCTTCACGTTTCCGCACCTAGCCTCAGAAATGCATTAAATATAGGAACAGGAGTAGGCCATTCAGCCCCTCGAGCCTGTCCCGCAGTTCAATGAAATCATGACTGATCCGTATCTTAACTCCATCCACCTACCTTGGCACCATATCCTTTAATAGCTTTGTCTAACAAACGAAAATCTATCGATCTCAGATTTAAAATGATCAATTGAGCTTCCATCTACTGCTTTTAGTGGGAGAGTGTTCCACACTTCTACCACCCTCTGTGTGAAGAAGTGTTTCCTAACTTCTCTCCTGAATGGCCTGGCTCGGATTTTAAGGTTACGTCCCCTTGTCCTAGACTCCCCGCCAGCGGAAATAGTTTCTCTCTATCTACCCTATCATTTCTTTTCAAAATCCTAAAAACCTTAACCAAATCCCCCTTTAACCGTCTAAAGCCCAGGGAATACAAGCCTAGTTTATGTAAAATCTCCTCCTAATCGAACCCTTGGAGCCCTGGTAACATTCTGGTGAATCTGGGCTGCACTCCATCCAAGGCCAATATACCCTCTTCCTACGGTGCGGTGCCCGGAGCTGTACACAGTGCTCCAGATGTGGTCTAACCAGGGCTTTGTGTAGCTGTAGCAAAACCTTCTCCCTTTATATTCTAGCCTTCTAGTTATAAAGGCCAACATTCCATTATTTGATTAAAGGGTGCGAATGAATACCGTTTGCTTGTTTTTCTTATTCTTCACACTCTCTCCCCCCATGAAGTAGTGGGAAGATTCTCAGGCTGATTAACAGTCCGACAGGCCGTGACAGGAGCACACCTGCCATGGCCATAGACAACTTTATATCAGCACAAATCCCACTGGATGTCAACCCCGAACCAGAGCTCCGGTTTCCACTAATGAATACTGTAAATGAGCAGCTCAAGAAAGGAATTTTGTACCTATTTTAAAAAATATTATGCAACTAAGAATATACTGAAAGAACAACACATGTACCATCTGCTTTGCCAGTTTAGCAGGTAAAGTAAAAATTAAAAAACTTACAACAAAATATAGAAAAATATTCACTAATAGACAGAGGTGATACAACACGGAAGGAGGTAATTCGGCCCATCGGCCTGTGTCGGCCCTTTGAAAGAGCTAGGCAATTAGTCCCACTCCCCCCTGCTCTTTCCCCATGGCCCTACACATTTTTCCCCCTTCAAGTATTTATCCAACTCCCTTTTGAAAGTTACTATTGAATCTGCTTCCACCGCCCTTTCAGGCAGCGCGTTCCAGATCACAACAACTCGCTGCGTAAAAACATTCTTCTCATCTCCCGCTCTGGTTCTTTTGCCAATTATCTTAAACCTGTGTCCTCTGGTTACCGACTCTTCTACCAGTGGAAACACTTTCTCCTTATTTACTTTTTTATCAACTCCTCATGGTTTTGAACACCTCTATTAAATCTCCCCTTAACCTTCTCTGCTCTAAGGAGAACAATCCCAGCTTCTCTAGTCTCTCCTTGTAACTGATGTCCCGCATCCCTGATATTCTAGTATCATCCTCGGTACCCTATCTAAGGCCCTGACACCTTTGACATGCTGCTGGTGCCAGCACGCTGCACCATACCTGCAGCTGTTAAAGGTTAAGATTTTGGTGTGATGCCAACAGTATCTTTACAGCTTCTTCAAAGGACAGGTCACATCGTCCGCATGCCCGATACGAGACTCCCAAAACAAGCGCTCTACTCGGAGCTCCGACACGGCAGAAGAGCCCCAGGTGGGCAGAGGAAACGCTTCAAGGACACCCTCAAAGCCTCCTTGAAAAAGTGCAACATCCCCACCGACACCTGGGAATCCCTGGCCCAAGACCGCACAAAGTGGAGGAGAAGCATCCGGGAAGGCGCTGAACACCTCGAGTCCCTTTGCCAGGAGCAAGCAGAAGCCAAGCGCAGGCAGCGCACATCAACCCAAGCACCCCACCCACCCGCCCCTTCAACCACCGTCTGTCCCACCTGTGACAGAGACTGTGGTTTGAATTTCCCAGGGCCGTGGAGGCGGGAATGGAGGCGTGTTGGGTGTTAAAATCGCGAAATCGGGGGGCACGAACCCATCCCGCCCCCAACCCACCTCCATGCCCGTTTCCCAGGAGGCGGGTACCCGACCTGTGCTGGGACCCGCCTCCCCGAGGCGGGAAGGGGATTAGTTCCAATTAACTGCCTGTTAACAGGTAGTTTTTAGCCTAATCCCTATTTTTATCCCTGAAGTGTGGGATTCCCGATGGCTTCAAACCATGCCAAGTTAGCGAGGCCGACCGTCGGGCTGAAGGACTTGGAGGGTTCGAGATGTCCGGTGTTCAGGGGAGTGATGGGTGCATGAGTGCAGAGGTAATTGTGTTTGGTGTGTGTGAAGTGTTTAAATAAGTTTTAATTACCTTTACTTACTAATGCAGGCTTCCTTCCTTCAGGTCTCGCGAGTCCCTCATCTCACCGGCACAGAAAGCAGAATGGCCGCGAGCTGTCAAAATCTGCAGCCTCTGCTTTCTGTTCTGGAAAGATCTCTAAATCAGCCCGAGAGGAAGGAATTAACTTCGATTACAGATTGTTAGTGTTTAGTTGTCAAACGCTGATATTTCATCTGTCAAAAGCTCTTGACAGATGAAATGTCAATCTGTAACGTCACCTGTTGCCGGGTGGCCCTTAATTGGCCTGCTGAGCCCACTGGGCGGGCTCAACAAGGTCAATCAAGGGAAAATCGAGTGGGTTGGCCACAACTCGATGGAGGCGGGAGTGATGTGATCGAATGGTGGAGCAGGCTCAAGGGGGCCGAATGGTCGACTCCTGCTCCTATTCCTTATGAGAGGAGAGGCATGTACCCCAAAAGTGGGAGTCCCGCCTCCTACTCGCCTCCATTGATAAAATCCAGCCCTGTAGGTCCCGCACTGGTCTCATCAGTCACCTGAGAACTCATTTTTAATGTGGAAGCAAGTCATCCTTGGCTCCGAGGGACTGCCTAAGAACAAGATCTCATTGAAACTTATAAAATTCTGACAGGACTGGACAGACTAGATGCAGGAAGGATGTTCCCGATGGCCGGGGAGTCCAGAACCAGGGGTCACAGTCTAAGGATAAGGGGTAAGCCATTTAGGACAGAAATGAGGAGGAATTTCTTCACCCAGAGAGTGGTGAACCTGTGGCATTCTCTACCACAGAAGGCAGTAGAGGCCAATTCATTAAATATATTCAAGAAGGAGTTAGATATATTTCTTAAGGCTAAAGGGATCAAGGGATATGGGGAGAAAGCAGGGACCGGGTACTGAAATTGGATGATCAGCCATGATCGCACTGAATAGCGGAGCAGGCTCGAGGGGCCGAATGGCCTACTCCTATCTTCTATGTCTATGTTTCTATGTAAGAAGATCTTTACAGCTTGGTCAACAATTTGTTTCCCTGACAGAATGGCGGTACAGTAGCAGGCAATTTTGGGGGTTTATTTTGAGGATTGATCCGGCTGCAGGTCAGCAGTATAACTGCAGCATGCAAGTGCTGTTCTACTGCCCGACACAGGTGGGAGCCAAGAGCAAGTCTGACTGCACACAAAGGTTCTCAAAAGGTACAACTTTGGTAATGGCCACAATTTAAAATGGAAATAAATATTCCTGATCCGGCCTAGAGGAAATATAAAACCTCATTTAAATACTCAACCTATCTCTGCAGAGGGAGGGGCAGGCTGGTGATGCAATACAGAAGATGGAAACACATCACAATCTGATTGCAACTGCACAAGTGACCCAACTAACATGCCCGCTAAGCTGCGCAGCAGTCTGGAGGTCCCGTGCAGGCACACCGGCTTTTCAATGGAAATAAAAGCACATGCGCGAAAATTTGAATGGGCCGTGCAGCCAGTTAAAGGGACCATGCACCAAAAAAAAAATTAGAGGGAACATTGGACCTAACCATCCTGATCTAGAAGTGTGTAAAGCTGCTGTGCCAATGTGGATAACCCTGCCACCAATGCATCCTCCTTTAAATAATGTTAAAAGTGTACAACTATATACCAATATGTAGCAACCAGTGTACCATTTTATATTAAAAATGTACCCACACTTAACATGCAACAAGTGCATGTTGTCCATTAGAACAGGACTCCAAGGTTAAATTTTTTTTAATGCAATTTGAATTCAAAGAAGAAAAATACATGTAATGGGGTGGAGAGAGTGATCGCATGTGAAACATACAAGATTCTGAGGGGGATTGACAGGGTAGATGTTGAGAAGCTGTTTCCCCCTGGCTGGAGAGTCTCGAACCAGGGGTCACAGTCTCAGAATAAGGGGTCGGCCATTTAGGACTGAGATGAGGAGGACTTTCTTCACTCAGAGGGTTGTGAACCTTTGGAATTCTCTACCCCAGAGGGCTGTGGAGGCTCAGTCGTTGAGTATATTCAGACAGATTCGATAGATCTTTGGACTCTAATGGAATCAAGGGATATGATAGGGCGGGAAGGTGGAGTTGAGGTCAAAGATCAGCCGTGATCTTACTGAATGGCGGAGCAGGCCCGAGGGGCCGACTCCTGCTCCTATTCCTTATGAGAGGAGAGGCATGTACTAACTACTTTAGTGAGGCGCTCATTAAATATAGAAGATTCAACAAAAAAAATTACCTGGTAAGTATTGTAATAGCAAATGATGCTCTTGTTCTTTGAGAGTCCCAGCTTGCTTCCTTGATCTGTTGCTAGGGCGAAGGTCGAGAGGAATCCGGGCCGCAGTGCATGTTCTGGTGCATTATCATTAGCGACTGAAGGGAAACAACCCATGGGAACAATTAGTTTTTACTGCTCCACAGGCACAAATGGAGCCGGTTAACACATTAAGAAAACACTCCATCAAAACAGAAAACCTCATCGCTATTCACGTACCAGCAACGGTATTCTGACTGGGGGCGGGGAAAATTGTAAGATGTTTCAAAGCTCTGAAAACAGAACTCAGATCATAATTATTGTTTTAGTGCCGTCTCACAAAGTGTGGAGATCTCGGCTGACAATCGCCAAATCATGGGTTCAAGTATGGTTCGTCAGTCACTCCAACTGCCCTGCTTCAGTTAGTTTAAGTTTCCTACATTACAACAGTGACTACACTCCAAAAAAAAATACTTCATTGGCTGTAAAGCGCTTTGAGACGTCCGGTGGTCGTGAAAGGCGCTACATAAATGCAAGTTTTTCCTTTCTTAAGTTGGGTCAGGTCTCCTTCACTCAGTAAACGGAGTGTTATATGAATAATGCTTTTTAGCTCACGAGGAAAAGTTAGAAGAGCATCTCCGGTAAAAAGAAAAGAAAGATTTGCAATTCTCCAGCGCCGTTCACCACCTCAGGATGTCCCAAAGCGCTTTACAGCCAATGGAGTACTTTTGAGGTGTGGTCACTGTTGTAATGTAGGAAACACGTTACAGCAAGCTCCAACAAACAGCAATGTGATAATGACCAGATAATCTCTTTTAGTGATATCGATTGCAGGATAAATATTGGCCCAGGACACCGGGGCGAACTCCCTGCTCTTCATGGAAACAGTGCCGTGGGATCTTATACGTCCACCTGAAAGGGCAGACGGGGCCTCACTTTAATGTCTCACCCGAAAGACGGCACCTCTGACAGTGCAGCGCTCCCTCAGTACTGCACTGGAATATCAGCCTAGATTCTTGTGCTCAAGTCTCTGGAGTGGGACTTGAACCCAAACCTCCTGACTCAGAGGTGAGAGTGCTGCCCACTGAGCCACAGCTGACACTGTAAATCAATCCAGCAAGTCAACCAATAACCTGCTCACAGATGCCCAGTTTGGGTTCTGCCAGGACCACTCGGCTCCAGACCTCATTACAGCCTTGGTCCAAACATGGACAAAAGAGATGAATTCCAGAGGTGAGGTGAGAGTGACTGCCCTTGACATCTAGGCAGCATTTGACCGAGTGTGGCATCAAGGAGCCCTAGTAAAACTGATGTCAATGGAAATTGGGGGGGAAAATGCTCCACTGGCTGGAGTCATACCTAGCACAAAGATGGTTGTGGTGGGTGAAGGTCAATCATCTCAGCCGCAGGATATCACTGCAGGTGTTCCTCAGGGCAGTGTCCTAGGCCCAACCATCTTCAGCTGCTTCATCAATGACCTTCCCTCCAACATAAGGTCAGAAATGGGGATGTTCGCTGATGGCTGCAGTGTTCAGTGCCATTCGCAACTCCTCAGATAATGAAGCAGTCCATACCTGCATGCAGCAAGACCTGGACAACGTTCAGGCTTGGGCTGATAAGTGGCAGGTACAATTCGCACAAAACAAGTGCCAGGCAATGACTATCTCCAACAACAAGAGTCTAACCACCGCCCCTTGACATTCAACGGCATTACCATCGCTGAATCCCCCACCATCAATATCCTGGGGTTCACCATTCACCAGAAAATTAAGTGGACCAGCCACATAAATACTGTGGCAACAAGAGTAGGTCAGAGGCTGGGTATTCTGCGGCGAGTGTCTCACCTCCTGACTCCCCAAAGCCTTTCCACCATCTTCAAGGCACAAGTCAGGAGTGTGATGGAATACTCTCCACTTGCCTGGATGAGTGCAGCTCCAACAACACTCAAGAAGCTCGACACCATCCAAGACAAACAGCCTGCTTGATTCGCACCCCATCCACCACTTTAAACATTCACTCCCTCCACCACCGGCGCACCGTGACTGCAATGTGTACTATCTACAAGATGCACTGCAGCTACTTGCCATGGCTTCTTTGGCAGCACCTCCCAAACCCGTGGCCTCTATCAACTAAAGGACAAGGGCAGCAGGCGCATGGGAACACCACCACCTCCAAGTCACACACCATCCTGATTTGGAAATATATCGGCCGTTCCTTCATCGTCGCTGGGTCAAAATCCTGGAACTCCCTCCCTAACAGCACTGTGGGAGCACCTTCACCACACGGACTGCAGTGGTTCAAGGCGGCGGCTCACCACCACCTTCTCAAGGACAACTGGGGATGGGCAATAAATGCTGGCCTTGCCAGCAACGCCCACATCCCATGAACAAATATATTTTAAAAAATCAGTGTCCGGGGTATCTTGCTAATAGAGATCATGGACCAAAAATTAATAAATCAAAAGCTAGGAAGGCATTTTTTTAAATAAAAGTCCAATCCACCGAACAAGAGCACAGTAGTGTCAGTTTGGATAGGTAGGTAGCACTCTCTTGTTTCCCTGCCCCCCAGTCCGAGCTTATGGATTCAAGCTCCATTGTGGATCTGAGCACATAATCTAGGCTGACACTTCAGTACAGCACTGGCAAGAGGTGCTGTCTTTTCAAATGAGACGTTAAACAGCCTGCCATTCTCAGATGGACGTTGAACATCCCACTGCATTATTGGGGGAGGAGCAGGGAGTTCTTCCCACCTCCTGGCCAACATTTCTCCCTCAACCAGCACCGCCAAAAACAAAATGATCCAGTTGCTGTTTATAGGATCTCTCATTTGCCTTTACAACAGTGACTACTTCAAAAGTAATTCATTGGGTGTAAAGCGCGGCAGACATGAAAGGCGCTATATAAATGCATAAATGTGCTTTGTACCCCCTGCCAATGTTGAATTTCACCCTACTGGGTTTGGGCAGACTATTTCAGTGTTGTAACTAATTTTATATAATCAGGATGAGGTAAAGTATATTAATTTTCAACCTGTACTATCTAGTTTGAAGTTTATTTGGACATTGCAGTAGTCCTTCTAAATAGATGAGGAGCCAATCCAAATTAAGAATAAGGACCATAAGTTATAAGATCACAGTAAAAGGGCAGGTTGAACAAGCAGCTATAAATTACCTTTAATTACAGGCACTCCATCTCTGTCAGATACTACAATGGCATGAAGGCCCTCGACACTGTAAAACAATGGCGCAAATTTATTTGCAGTGTACTGATCAGGCATCTCTATATTTTTGTATTAGAATTAGAACAATTTTTGAAATTATTGCACAATAGGATTTTATTCATTGAAAAATTGTAATGAAAGACACACAGAAATAATGAGAAGCCAAAGCTTGTAATGTTGTCGAGTGTGAACAAATAACAATTGTTGGGCTGAATTTTGCAGTGGGTAATAACGGTGAACTAACAGCGAAGGTGGCTCACACGTGAATAATGGTCATTTACACAACACCCAGCAAAGAGTCAATGCCTCCGTGAGGGAAGGGGAGAGAATGAGCCACAATAGTGACCTCCCACATACATTGCAAACCTACCCTCCCTCAATCCAAAGCATGGCACTAATTCTACTCTTCCCAACGGTGAAAAGTTAGGTGAGTGCAGTTAGGGAGTGGAGCTGCCCAACCTCCTTAATGACAGTGCGGCTAATTTGGTTACAGAGCAGTTTCACTAGCATTAAGGAGGGAGGGAGGGACTGCTAACGTTCCAACCAGCATTCACCCAACTCATCTCCTTTGATGAGACAGAAAACAAGCAGAGGCAATGCAGCTGTTCAGACAGACAACATACAAGCAGCAGAATGGGAGGGGAAGGGGGGGGGTTGGAAAGAGGGCATTAGGAACGCTAGCAGGAAATTTTTTATTAAAGAATCCATTTTATGTTCAGAACTCCATTTTGTAATTAATAGACAGTTTTGAAACAGGCAATAACTGCAGAGTTTCAACGAATGAGCTCCATGGCTGTATCGATTGTTGCCATACAAGATAGCCTTGGCTAGTTCTAATCTTCTAATAGATATGTCTATCCATTTGGTGAGTATATCTTTACCTTTCTGTACTTTGTTATGAGACCTACTCCCTAAAATGCCGAGTTGATGTAAGCTAGCTGTAAAACCAAGGTAGGTCATCGAGGAGGTGATGTAGTGGCCTTTTAGCCGAGCTTAAAAAGTAAGATAGGGAAGAGCTGGCGGGCTAATCACCCTGCAACCGAACTCAGCACCTGTAATGCGAGGTGTCCCATAGCCTTCGCATTGTCGTGTGTGTGTCTGCTGTCTCCGAGTATTATTTCCTACAATAAAATCTGTAAAACCAAGACTCGGCGTTTAGAATAATAATTACTGGCGTAGAGACAACCGCTCCAAGCTGGTTTCTCAAACAGTATTAGTGAACAGTCGGCACTTGTAGATGGAACGCAAGTTCTTGTGTATTACAGATTGAGGCAGGGGATGGTGAGGAAATCGCTACCTCAAGGTCTTAAAAAAGCCGGGGAACTGCTTTGAGTCTACTGCTGAAACCGGCCGATCTACACTCCCCACATTACAGGTTTTAAATTTGTAGTATTTTGATTATAAAATGGCCACAAAAGATGAGAAAGCGACTTTAGTAGTCCAAGAGGAAACAAGTTTAGAAGATAAAGAAGTGCAAAGAAAGATAGCAATTAAGAAATATAAAGGCCTAATTAATGAATTAATAGTACGGGGATTATTAATGTGCGGTTATGGTAGTAACTAAGGTATTAACCAATCAGAAATTAACCGAAGAAAAGTTAGAAATGGAAACGCAGATCAGAGAGACGGGAAGATTGATTTATACTCTTACCTAGGCAACTGTTTGTAAAGGTATCTCTTCAAGTCCTGCATAAAAGAAAGTCTCTTTTACATTTTTATTACATTATTATAACATGTAAGTACATTGCAAACTTTCAATTTGAAACAAGAATTGAGGCTCAAACCTCTCACGGCTCCAGTGAGTTACAAGAGCCGCCATGGATTTATTTTGAAGAATTGTTTAAAAACTTGTTCACCTGCAGCCAACATACAAAATTAATTTAAGCTGTGGTTTTCAATTGGTCAAATTATTTAATTCACACCAATCATGCATGAAATACTCCACAGGAACATTCTGTATACACTAAAATAATACACCCTACCCCATCTAGGGGTCTGAGTTTAAAGGAAAGTCTGTATAAAAACGGGGCGGGGGGGGGGAGGAGATCATCAAGACACAGAACACCAAAAAAGGACTCTTTCTCTACATACAGGAAACTCTCAATTTACTGGCACCTAAATAACCGGAAATCTTTGTTAACCGGCAAAATTCAGGAGTAGGTTCAGGTAAGTTTTACTTCATATTAGTGGCAGTTCCTGGATCTGTGGCTGTGTAACTGGGGTTCGTGCACTTGTTGCTAAGCAACAGGGACGCTTGGTCTGTGGCTGGAGTTCCTGCACCTGTTGCTAAGCAACAGGGAAGCCTGGATTTGTTGCTGTGTACGGAGCTCTCGTACCTTTTAACTATACCTCTCTGTAATCCGGACTTTTTGATAAACCAGCACCACGCCGGTCCCGTCGGTGCCGGATGATAAAGAGTTTCCTGTAGTTTGTTGGCTGCCCGAAAGATGAGATTGGACAGATTGCCAACTTTGATATTGCGCCTCTTGTCCATCATACGTTGAGAGATGGAGACCATTATATTCAGGAATGGGGACAAAAATCGGGGTCTAATCATTTGAGAACACTACCTCCTATTAGTGAGTCAGAGCTGCTGCAACTATTCAGCTCTCCATTGCAGCTTTTAATGGCCATCTCACCACATTGGGTGTGGTGGTAATACTGGAGGAAGTTAGATCTAGAGTGGGACCAAGCCATGAAGGGATTTGTACACAAGGATAAGAATTTAAAATCTGAGGCACTGGGGGACCAAGAGGCAGCGTAGGTTAATGGGGGCAAGGCTGGTGGGAAAGGAGTGCTTAGTGCAGGATAGGACACGGGCAGCAGGATAGGACACGGGCAGCAGGATAGGACACGGGCAGCAGGATAGGACACGGGCAGCAGGATTGGACACGGGCAGCAGGATAGGACACGGGCAGCAGGATAGGACACGGGCAGCAGGATAGGACACGGGCAGCAGGATAGGACACGGGCAGCAGGATAGGACACGGGCAGCAAGATTCTGGAGGAGCTGATGTGTTTATGGATGGTGGAAGGGATGCAGTCCAGCAGAGTGCGAGAGTAATTGAGTCTGATGATGATAAAGGCATGTCAAGGTTTCAGCAGCAGGTAGGCTGAGGTAAGGGTGGAGGTGGGCAATGTTAGAGGTAGACAGTCTTTATGATGACTCTATGACCATGATCAAACCCACATCTCAGGATTGTACAGGAGTCCAAGGGAGCAAACAGTCTGGTTCAAAGTGAGGCAGGGGCCAGGGAGGGGGGATGGAGTTAGCAGTGAGGGGATGGAGTAAGCGATGGGAGTCAAAGACAATGGTTTCAGTCTTCCCAATGTTTAGCCGGATGAAATTAAGGCACATCCAAGATGGGATGCCAGACACGCAGTCTAACAGCACAGAGGCACCGGGGGGGAGTCGAGAGGCAGTGAGGGGGAATGAGTCACGGCCACAGTGAACCGTTAGGTGTGCAGTCAATATAAATCGAACCTTGCGCCACGGATATCAGGTCTAGGAGGTTGCAAGAACCACTGCAGAACACGATGTTAGAACTAAGCTTAGAAGTCAGACACAACAATGGAAGCTTCCTCCGCCCTGAATTTTGCTTTCTGAAGAATTCGAAAAGGAGAGTAAATGAACTGACCATGTCAGTGGGGTCCACAGATGTTGTACACAACATCACAGATGTTAGATGAAGTTCTGTTTGCATCTAGATTGGCTGCGCGGCTTACAGCAGTGGGGACACATCCGCTGCACCACTCAGCTTGGTTCAAATGTACAGTAACTGCACATCTGATAATTGTTGGCACCTTTATTTATGTCATAGTGCTTTGAAAAAGCAGATTTTTTCCATACGCTCTTTAAACTTCCTACAACATAGGCAACCTAGCAAATTAGCTTTTCACATTTCCTCTTAGTAATTAGGAAAATATTACTTACATCTGCCATTTTCCTTTTAAATTTCACACGAGGCAAACCCAATTCTGAAACACAATGAGGTAAAGTGCTTCATTTAAATGCATGACTTTATTCTTATGTACTTACTAGAATAAAGGCAAAATTACAGTATTATTCATTTTCACATTCAAACTGAGCCACAACATAGCTTCAGGGAGAATGGAGGAGTTTAAGATTTTAGAAATCAATGGCTTTTGTGCGACTTTGTATTCAGCAAGACAAGAAGAGTCAGTTCTAAGCAATGGAGTATTTTGTGTATCCAGTGGGTCGAAGCTTCCTCTATTCTGCCCAGCAACATGGTTCAGCTGCAATCTCATTTCCCTTTCAACTCCCTCCATGGCCTCCTCCAATGCTCCGAGATCTTGGCGCTCCTCTAATTCTGGCCTCTTGCCCATGCCCGATTTCCATCGCTCCACCACTGGCGGCCGTGCCTTCAGCTCTGGAATTCCCTCCTGAAACCTCTCCGCCTCTTTACCTCTCTCTCCCGCTTTTAAGACGCTGCTTAAAACCGACCTCTTTGGCCAAGGTCTCATGTGGCTCGGTGTCAAATTTTGTTTGCTAATCGCTCCTGTGAAGCGCCTTGGGACGTTTTACTACGTTAAAGGCGCTGTATAAATGCAAGTTGTTGTTGTTATTGCACCACTGAGACATTTTTCCATTTCTACCAGCTACTGGGCAAAATTGATATACAGGAAACTTTGTGCTATCCGGCACCGACGGGACCGAGCTGTTGCCGTTAGATCAAAACTGCCGGACATGTTGAAACATACGGAGATTTTCAGCTCCATGTGAATCAACAAACCCTGTTGCTTAGCAACAGCTTCAAAACAGTCGGCTGCAGCTTAAATGCGTCGCTAGCTGAAGCTGTTGCTTAGCTACAGACCTTGCAGAGCCTGACTGGGGAAAAAAAAGCAACGAGAAGTAAAAATACTTATAGGAAACGGCTCCTGAATTTTGCCGGTAGAGCTTTCCGGACTTTTAACCTCCGGATAAACCAAAGTTTCCTGTAATAGGGATAGTAGCACAGTGGTTATGTTACTGGTCCAGTAATCCAGAGGCCTGGACTAATGATCCAGAGACACGAGTTCAAATCCCACCACGGCAGCTGGGGGAATTTAAATTCTGTTAATTAAATAAATCTGGAATAAAAAGCTAGTGTCAGTAACCATGAAACTATCGGATTGTCTTAAAAACCCATCTGGTTCACTTAATGTCCTTTAGTGAAGGAAATCTGCTGACTCCAGACCCACAGCACTGTGGTTGACTCTTAACTACCCTCCGAAATGGCCGAGCGAGACACTCAGTTGTACCAAACCGCTACAAAAAATAATAAAACCGGACCGACCACCCAGCATCGACCTCGGCACCGGCTTCAGACACGACAACACCTAACCCAGTCAACCCTGCAAAGTGCTGGGGACTGGTGCCAAAATTGGGAGAGCTGTCCCACAGACTAGTCGAGCACCAGCCTGACACAGTCATATTCACAGAATCATATCTTTCAACCAATGTCCCAGACACCTCCATCACCATCCCTGGGTGTGTCCTGTCCCACCGGCAGGACAGACCCACCAGAGGTGGTGGCACAGTGGTATACACGCGAGAAGGAGTGGCCCTGGGAGTCCTCAACATTGACTCCAGACCCCATGAGGTCTCCTGGCTTCAGGCCAAGCACGGACAAGGAAACCGCCTGCTGATTACCACCTACCGCCCTCCCTCAGCTGATGTATCAGTACTCCGCCATGTTGCACTCAGAGTAGCAAGGGCACAGAATGTACTCTGGGTGGGGGATTTCAATGTCCATCACCAAGAGTGGCTCGGAAGCACCACTACTGACCAAGCTGACCGGAGCGTTATCAAACACAATTTGATACTGAAGGACACAGCTGCCAGACTAAGATTACGGCAGGTAGTGAGAGAACCAACACGAGGGGAAACCTATTTGACCTCGTCCTTACCAATCTACTTGTCATAGATGCATCTATCCATGACAGTATTGGTAGCAGTGACCACCACACTGTCCTTGTGGAGACAAAATACCGTCTTCACACTTAGGACACCCTCCATCATGTTGGGTGGCACTACCATCGTGCTAAATGGAATAGATTCAGGACAGATCTAGCAGCTCAAAACTGGGCATCCATGAGGCGCTGTGGGCCATCAGTAGCAGCACAATTGTATTCCACCACAATCTGTAACCTCATGGCCTGGCATATCCCTCACTCTACCATTACTATCAAGCCAGGGGACTAACCCTGGTTCAATGAGGAGTGCAGAAGAGCATGCCAGGAGCAGCACCAGACGTACCTAAAAATGAGGTGCCAACTTTGGGAAGCTGCAACACAGGACTACATGCATGCTAAACAGCAGAAGCAGCATGCTATAGACAGGGCTAAGTGATCCCACAATCAACGGATCAGATCAAAGCTCTGCAGTCCTGCCACATCCAGTCATGAGTGGTAGTGGACAATTAAACAACTAACGGGAGGAAGAGGCTCCATGAATATCCCCATCCCTCAATGATGGCAGAGCCCAGCACGCGAGTGCAAAAGACAAGACTGAAGTGTTTACAACCAGCTTCAGCCAGAAGTGCCGAGTGGATGAACCATATCGGCCTACTCCTGAGGTCCCCACCATCACAGAAGCCAGTCTTCAGCCAATTCGATTTACTCCAAGTGATATCAAGAAAAGGCTGAGTGCACTGGATACAGCAAAGGCTATGGGCCCCGACAACACCCCGGCTATCGCGCTGAAGACTTGTGCTCCAGAACTAGCCGCGCCTCTAGCCAAGCTGTTCCAGTACAGCTACAACACTGGCATCTATCCGACAATGTGGAAAACTGCCCAGGTATGTCCTGTCCACAAAATGCAGGACAAACCAATCTGGCCAATTACCGCCCCATCAGTCTACTCTCAATCATCAGCAAAGTGATGGAAGGTGTCGTCGAGTGTTATCAAGCAGCACTTACTCGCCAATAACCTGCTCACTGATGCTCAGTTTGGGTTCCGGCAGGACCACTCGGTTCCAGACCTCATTACAGCCTTGGTCCAAACATGGAGCTGAATTCCAGAGGTGAGGCGAGACTGACTGCCTTTGACATCAAGGCAAAATTTGACCAAGTATAGCATCAAAGAGCCCTAGTAAAATTGAAGTCAATGAGATCGGGGGGGGAAAACTCTCCATGGCTGGAGTCATACCTAGCACAAAGGAAGATGGTTGTAGTTGTTGGAGGTCAATCATTTCAGCCCCAGGACATCACTGCAGGAGTTCCTCAGGGCAGTGTCCTAGGCCCAACCATCTTCAGCTGCTTCATCAATGACCTTCCCTCCATCAGAAGTGGGGATGTTCGCTGATGACTGCACAGTGTTCAGTTCCATTCGCAACTCCTCGGATAATGAAGCAGTCCATGCCTGCGTGCAGCAAGACCTGGATGACATTCAGGCTTGGGCTGATAAGTGGCAGGTAACATTCGCACCACACAAGTGCCAGGCAATGACTATCTCCAAGAAGCAAGAGTCTAACCACCACTCCTTGACATTCAACGGCATTACCATCACCGAATCCCCCACCAGCAACATCCTTGGGGGGTTCACAATTCACCAGAAACTTAACTGGACCAGCCACATAAATACTGTGGCAACAGGTCAGAGGCTGGGTATTCTGTGGCGAGTGTCTCACCTCCTGACTCCCCAAAGCCTTTCCACCATCTACAAGGCACAGTCAGGAGTGTGATGGAATACTCTCCACTTGCCTGGATGAGTGCAGCTCCAACACTCAAGAAACTCGACACCATCCAGGACAAAGCAGCCCGCTTGATTGGCACCCCATCCACCACCTTAAACATTCACTCCCTCCACCACCGGTCTACCCTGGCTGCAGTGTGTACCATCTACAAGATGCACTGCAGCAACTCGCCAAGGCTTCTTCGGCAGCACCTCCCAAACCCGTGACCTCTTCCACCTAGAAGGACAAGGGCAGCAGGCGCATGGGAACACCACCACCTCCAAGTTACACACCACCCTGACTTGGAAATATATCGCCGATCCTTCATCGTCGCTGGGTCAAAATCCTGGAACTCCCTCCCTCACAGCACTGTGGGAGCATCTTCACCACACGGACTGCAGCGGTTCAAGAAGGCGGCTCATCACCACCATCTTCTCGAGGGTAATTAGGGATGGGCGATAAATGCTGGCCTTACCAGCGACGCCCACATCCCAGGAACAAATATAAAAAAAATATGCTGTGGCTGTGCGGCCATGGTGGCTAGGAACTGGGTTGAGATTGTCTAAACTCATGTCGCTTAAGACTCTTGCAACCAGAGGGGGCTTTCACCCCATCAGTGTGGGCTGGATACAAACTCAGGTTCTAAAAGTGCTAGGCTAGCCTAACACAAGCCTGACTGTTTCAAACAGGTACCATACCGTAAAATTTCACAAATGCATATGTGAAACTGAAATATTAGGGTCATTCATTAAGAAAATTAATTTTTGATCCTAAATGTAGTGTATGTACCCATCTACCTTTAAGGGAACTATTGAATGTAACCGTTCACCTTTAAGGGAACTACTTTAGGTGTGGCACTATTTGTTTGGCTTCTGTATACTGTAATACCGATAGTGACCACACCAGTATATAAGTGTTGTAGCAGGATTTCTGGGGCAGATTCGCCCGGACCTTCGAATAGTAAAGACCTGTTTGTTGTTATTTCTGAAGTCTGTGTATTTATTAACTGCACAACCCACAGACTTTACACTAAAAATGGACGATTTCTGGAGAAATGGAGAACCAAATATTACTCCATGCAGTTAATATTCTGCTGCAGGTTGAGCGTCCAAAATCCGGAGTTCCGGAATCCAGGACGATTGGTGGCAGGGTCATCCGGAATCCGTAAAATGTTCTGGAATCCGGACACCCTGTCAAACCGCAACCTGGGCCCAGGCACTTCCGGACTCGGAACGCGTTTCTGATGTCTGAAGTCCGGAAACGCCCGAGCCCAGATTGCGATATTTCCGGACTTCGGACATCAGAAACACGTTTCGAATTCCGGAAAAACACGAAAACCGGCTCAGCCTCGGTCCTGAGGTCGCCGAATTCGGGACACTCAACCTGTATAAGGGACCAACCCCACCATCACCCACAGCATTAAAAAATTTGGCCAGCTCTTCATGTACAGTTTTAAACATTCCAAAATAGAAAGCATGTTGCTCACCCAGGATGTTCCAGAATATAGACGACAAAGCCTTCGAATGGTCAAATACAGGCTTCACATACTGAAACAACAGTAACTCCCAAATTCTCAGCTCTATGCAAACGAATCTCTCTTTCTCCCTTCACCAGCGCAGAAATTCATGGACCTCAACAAATGCATTTCTAAACTCCCCTGCTCTTCTTCAAAAATAGTGTCACCCAAGGGGGCAGACGGAGCCTCGGTTTAACATCTCATCCGAAAGACAGCACCTCCGACAGTGCAGCACTCCCTCAGCACCGCGCTGGGAGTGTCAGTTTAGATTTTTGTGCTCGAGTCTCTGGAGTGGGACTTGAACCCACAACCTTCTGACTCAGAGGCAGGCGTGCTGCCCACTGAGCCACAGCTGATACTTCTCACATCTGTAACTTTCATAGAAAACAAAGCTCGTTTTGTAAACAAATAAAAGCTGTCCTAATTTAACATGCATCACAAATAAAGCAAACCCAAAAATTAACAAGGGTTGCAATGGGTTCCACTCCGATTGATTGTAAATATCGCTCTTAAAGTCTCCCAACATCTTTTCCCCAAAAAAACAGCAACGACTGATACATTTATATAGCAGCTTTAAACATCCCAAGGCACTTCACAGCAGTGTTACCAGACAAAAAATTGTCACCGAGCCACATAAGGAGATATTAGGGAAGGTGATCAAAAGCTTGGTCAAAGAGGTAGGTTTTAACATAGAAAAATAGGAGGAGTCGGCCATTCGAGCCTGCTCCGCCATTCAACATGATCATAGCTGATCCTCTATCTCAATACCATATTCCCGCTCTCTCCCCATACCCCTTGATGCCTTTTGTGTCTAGAAATCTATCTATCTCCTTCTTAAATATATTCAGTGACTTGGCCTCCACAGCCTCCTGTGGTAGAGAATTCCACAGGTTCACCACCCTCTGAGTGAAGAAATTTCTCCTCATCTCAGTCCTAAATGTCCCACCCCATATCCTGAGACTGTGACCCCTCGTTCTAGACCCCCCAGCCAGGGGAAACATCCTCCCTGCATCCAGTCTGTCTAGCCCTGTCAGCTCATTCTTCTAAACTCTAGTGAATACAGGCCTAGTCGACCCAATCTCTCCTTATACGACAGTCCTGCCATCCCAGGAATCAGTCTGCGTCTTAAAGGAGAGAAGAGAGGTAGAGAGGGGGAGACCCATGGCAATCAGGGGTGCGCAAGATGCCAGAATTGGAGGAGTGTTGAGATCTCAGATGGTTGCAGGGATGGAGGAGATAAGAGAGATTGGGAGGGGGGCAGGAACAAGGAAAAAAATATTCAAATTAACATTTAAATTCAGCAATTAACTGTAGTGAACAATCATAGAACGATACAGCACAGGAGGCCATTCGGCCCATCGTGCCTGTGCCGGCTCTTTGAACAAGCTCTCCAATTAGTCCCACTCCCCCTGCTCTTTCCCCACAGCCCTGCAAATGTTTCCCCTTCAAGTATTTATCCGACTCCCTTTTGAAAGTTACTATTGAATCTGCTTCCACCGCCCTTTCAGGCAGCGCATTCCAGATCACAACAACTCACTACGTAAAATTTTTTTTTTTCATGTCGCCTCTGGTGCTTTTATCAATTACCTTGAATGTGTGTCCTCTGGTTACCGACCCTCCTGCCACTGGAAACACTTGCTCCTTATTTACTCTTCATGATTTTGAACACCTCCATTAAATCTCCCCTTAACCGTCTCTGCTCTAAGGAGAACGACCCCAGCTTCTCCAGTCTCTCCACATAACCAAACTCCCACATCCCTGGTACCATTCTAGTAAATCTCCTCTGCACCCTTTCCGAGGCCTTCACATCCTTCCTAAGGTGTGGTGCCCAGAACTGGACACAATACTCCACCTGGGGCATGACCAGTGTTTTATCAAGGTTTAGTGGAACTTCCTTGCTTTTATACACTATGCCTCTATTTAGAAAGCCCAGGATCCCATATTCCTTTTGAAACCACCTTCTCAACTTGTCCTGCCACCTTCAAAGATTTGTGTACATACACCCCGATCTCTCTGCTCTTGCACCTTTAAAATTGTACTCTTTAAAATTGTACCTTTAGTTTATATTGCCTCTCTTATTCTTCCTACCAGAATGAATCACATCACTCTTCTCTGTGTTAACTTTCATCTGCCATGTCTCTGTGCATATCATCAGTCTATGTCTTTCTGAAATCTGTTACTATCCTCCTCACTGCTACATTTACAAGTTTCGGGCCAACTTTGAAATATGCCCTTTATACCCAAGTCCAGCTCATTAATATATATCAAAGTGGCTTACAACAGACAAAAGCGGGAACCTAAAACTAAAACCACGGAGATTGTAGGGGAAGCTCTTACTTCCTATTCCTTTAGGGGAGGGAATACCAGCGTTTCGGGGTCTGAAAATAAGGTCAAGCTGTGAAAGCAATGCATCTGAGAGAAAGGCTGTTCTTACATTACAACAGCGAGTACATGTCAAAAAAACGACTCTGTTGGCTATGATGCGCTTTGGGTCGTCTGGTGGTGGTGAAAGGCGCTGGAGAAATGCAAGGCTTTCTTTCTGGCAAGAGGGTCAATAACTAGAGGTCGTAGATTTAAAATCATTGGCAAAAGATCTGGAGGGGAGACGGAGGATTTTTTTCACTCAGAGAGTTGTCGCGATCGGGAACGCTTGGCCCGAAAAGGCGGTGGAAGCCGATTCCATCAATAATTTTAAAGAGGGAGCCATAGAAACATAGAAGATAGGAGCAGGAGTAGGCCATTCGGCCCCTCAAGCCTGTTCCACCATTCAACGAGATCATGGCTGATCATCCAAACTCAGTACCCTGTCCCTGCTTTCTCCCCATATCCCTTGATCCCTTTAGCCTTAAGAAATATATCCAACTCCTTCTTGAATATATTTAATGAATTGGCCTCAACTGCCTTCTGTGGTAGAGAATTCCACAGGTTCACCACTCTCTGGGTGAAGAAACTCCTCATCTCTGTCCTACATGGCTTACCCCTTATCCTTAGACTGTGACCCCTGGTTCTGGACTCCCCAGCCATCGGGAACATCCTTCCTGCATCTAGTCTGTCCAGTCCTGTTAGAATTTTATACGTTTCAATGAGATCCCCTCTCATTCTTCTAAACTCCAGCGAGTACAAGCCCAATCGACCCAATCTCTCCTCATACGTCATTCCTGCCATCCCAGAACGGGTTCTTGAGGATGAGGTTTACAGGGTTAAGGGTGGGTGGACGGGGGTTGGGCCGAGCCAGCAGGGGCACGGCAGGCCAAACGGCCTCCTCCTGTGCTGCAATGTGGGGAACTGGCAGAACATGCACCGCCGTGACATCACGAGGGGAAGGATGGGCTGACATCACACGTCGCCTGACGTCAGGCACCGTCTCGCGTGACGTCACGGCGGGAACCACGTCACTGGAATCGGGGTCAGCTGACCAGTCCCGTGCAAACAGAACTCGTCCCCCGATGTTGCTGGAATCTTCCAGAACTTTCTGGGGCCGGCTGGAGAACTGAGGCGGTTTTAAAAGACGAGTTTCAAGGTGATGTGGCGAGCGCGGTTTTACCCTGAACACCCGACCCCGCTGTGCGTTTCTCGGCCGGGCTGGAGCCTTGGCGCGGTGGGCCGGGCCTGTGCAGCTGCTGCCCGCGGGCTGAGGGAAGCCCGGGGCGGGGGGAGAGACGCGGTTACCTCAGCACGATCCCCAATCAGTGCTCCTGCCGCTGCCGCCGCTCCAACTCGTCAACCCGCACCGAGCCCGCCAATCAGCGCCCCGGGGCGGGGCCAAGCGCCGGCGTCACATGTTGAGGCGGGGCCAATCTCTGGCGTCACATTTAGGGGCGGGGCCAGTCGCTGGTGTCACGTGTTTAGGGGCGGGGTCCGCTCTGCCGTCATGTGTTTAGGGGCGGGGCCAATCTCTGGCGTCACGTTTAGGCACGGGGCCAATCTCTGGTGTCACATGTTTAGGGGCGGGGCCAGCTCTGCCGTCAGGTGTTTGGGGCGGGGCCAATCTCGCGTCACGTTTAGGGGCGGGGCCAATCTCTGGTGTCACATGTTTAGGGGAGGGGCCAGCACTGGCGTTTCGTGTTATGGGGGAGGGGCCGAGCTCTGGTGCCAGGTGTGTGTGGGGGAGGGGCCGAGCTCTGGTGCCAGGTGTGGGGGGGAGGGGCCGAGCTCTGGTGACAGGTGTGTGGGGGAGGGGCCGAGCTCTGGTGACAGGTGTTGAGGGGGGAGGGGCCGAGCTCTGGTGCCAGGTGTGTGGGGGAGGGGCCGAGCTCTGGTGACAGGTGTTGAGGGGGGAGGGGCCGCGCTCTGGTGTCGTGTGTGTGTGTGTGGGGGAGGGGCCGAGCTCTGGTGTCAGGTGTGTGGGGGAGGGGCCGAGCTCTGGTGACAGGTGTTGAGGGGGGAGGGGCCGAGCTCTGGTGTCAGGTGTGGGGGAGGGGCCGAGCTCTGGTGACAGGTGTGTGTGGGGGAGGGGCCGAGCTCTGGTGCCAGGTGTGTGGGGGAGGGGCCGAGCTCTGGTGACAGGTGTTGAGGGGGGAGGGGCCGAGCTCTGGTGCCAGGTGTGGGGGAGGGGCCGAGCTCTGGTGCCAGGTGTGTGTGGGGGAGGGGCCGAGCTCTGGTGCCAGGTGTGTGTGGGGGAGGGGAGGGGCCGAGCTCTGGTGCCAGGTGTGTGGGGGAGGGGCCGAGCTCTGGTGACAGGTGTGTGTGGGGGAGGGGCCGAGCTCTGGTGACAGGTGTGTGGGGGGGAGGGGCCGAGCTCTGGTGTCAGGTGTGGGGGAGGGGCCGAGCTCTGGTGCCAGGTGTGTGTGGGGGAGGGGCCGAGCTCTGGTGCCAGGTGTGTGTGGGGGAGGGGCCGAGCTCTGGTGCCAGGTGTGTGTGGGGGAGGGGCCGAGCTCTGGTGCCAGGTGTGTGTGGGGGGGGGCCGAGCTCTGGTGCCAGGTGTGTGTGGGGGAGGGGCCGAGCTCTGGTGCCAGGTGTGTGTGGGGGAGGGGCTGAGCTCTGGTGCCAGGTGTGTGGGGGGAGGGGAGGGGCCGCGCTCTGGTGCCAGGTGTGTGTGTGGGGGAGGGGCCGAGCTCTGGTGCCAGGTGTGTGTGGGGGGGGGCCGAGCTCTGGTGCCAGGTGTGTGTGGGGGGGGAGGGGCTGAGCTCTGGTGCCAGGTGTGTGTGTGGGGGAGGGGCCGAGCTCTGGTGCCAGGTGTGTGTGGGGGAGGGGCCGCGCTCTGGTGCCAGGTGTGTGGGGGAGGGGCCGCGCTCTGGTGCCAGGTGTGTGTGGGGGGGGAGGGGCCGAGCTCTGGTGCCAGGTGTGTGTGTGGGAGGGGCCGAGCTCTGGTGCCAGGTGTGTGTGGGGGGGGGGGCGAGCTCTGGTGCCAGGTGTGTGTGGGGGAGGGGCCGAGCTCTGGTGCCAGGTGTGTGTGGGGGAGGGGCTGAGCTCTGGTGCCAGGTGTGTGGGGGGGAGGGGCCGCGCTCTGGTGCCAGGTGTGTGTGTGGGGGAGGGGCCGAGCTCTGGTGCCAGGTGTGTGTGGGGGGGGGGCCGAGCTCTGGTGCCAGGTGTGTGTGGGGGGGGAGGGGCTGAGCTCTGGTGCCAGGTGTGTGTGTGGGGGAGGGGCCGCGCTCTGGTGCCAGGTGTGTGTGGGGGAGGGGCCGCGCTCTGGTGCCAGGTGTGTGTGGGGGAGGGGCCGAGCTCTGGTGCCAGGTGTGTGTGGGGGGGAGGGGCCGAGCTCTGGTGCCAGGTGTGTGTGGGGGAGGGGCCGCGCTCTGGTGCCAGGTGTGTGTGGGGGAGGGGCCGCGCTCTGGTGCCAGGTGTGTGTGGGGGAGGGGCCGAGCTCTGGTGCCAGGTGTGTGGGGGAGGGGCCGCGCTCTGGTGCCAGGTGTGTGTGGGGGAGGGGCCGCGCTCTGGTGCCAGGTGTGTGTGGGGGAGGGGCCGAGCTCTGGTGCCAGGTGTGTGGGGGGGAGGGGCCGAGCTCTGGTGCCAGTTGTGTGGGGGAGGGGCCGAGCTCTGGTGCCAGGTGTGTGTGGGGGAGGGGCCGAGCTCTGGTGCCAGGTGTGTGGGGGGGAGGGGCCGAGCTCTGGTGCCAGGTGTGTGTGGGGGGGAGGGGCCGAGCTCTGGTGCCAGGTGTGTGTGGGGGAGGGGCCGAGCTCTGGTGCCAGGTGTGTGGGGGAGGGGAGGGGCTGAGCTCTGGTGCCAGGTGTGTGTGGGGGAGGGGCCGAGCTCTGGTGCCAGGTGTGTGTGGGGGAGGGGCCGAGCTCTGGTGCCAGGTGTGTGTGGGGGAGGGGCCGCGCTCTGGTGCCAGGTGTGTGGAGGGGAGGGGCCGAGCTCTGGTGCCAGGTGTGTGTGGGGGAGGGGTCGAGCTCTGGTGCCAGGTGTGTGTGGGGGAGGGGCCGCGCTCTGGTGCCAGGTGTGTGGGGGGGAGGGGCCGAGCTCTGGTGCCAGGTGTGTGTGGGGGAGGGGCCGCGCTCTGGTGCCAGGTGTGTGGGGGGGAGGGGCCGCGCTCTGGTGCCAGGTGTGTGTGGGGGAGGGGCCGCGCTCTGGTGCCAGGTGTGTGTGGGGGGGGGGGCCGAGCTCTGGTGCCAGGTGTGTGTGGGGGAGGGGCCGCGCTCTGGTGCCAGGTGTGTGTGGGGGAGGGGCCGCGCTCTGGTGCCAGGTGTGTGTGGGGGGGGGGCCGAGCTCTGGTGCCAGGTGTGTGTGGGGGAGGGGCTGAGCTCTGGTGCCAGGTGTGTGTGGGGGAGGGGCCGAGCTCTGGTGCCAGGTGTGTGTGGGGGAGGGGCCGAGCTCTGGTGCCAGGTGTGTGTGGGGGGAGGGGCCGAGCTCTGGTGCCAGGTGTTGAGGGGGAGGGGCCGAGCTCTGGTGACAGGTGTGTGTGGAGGGGAGGGGCCGCGCTCTGGTGCCAGGTGTGTGTGGGGGAGGGGCCGAGCTCTGGTGCCAGGTGTGTGTGGGGGGGAGGGGCCGAGCTCTGGTGCCAGGTGTTGAGGGGGAGGGGCCGAGCTCTGGTGCCAGGTGTGTGTGGAGGGGAGGGGCCGCGCTCTGGTGCCAGGTGTGTGTGGAGGGGAGGGGCCGAGCTCTGGTGACAGGTGTGTGGAGGGGAGGGGAGGGGCCGAGCTCTGGTGCCAGGTGTGTGTGGGGGAGGGGCCGAGCTCTGGTGCCAGGTGTGTGGAGGGGGAGGGGCCGCGCTCTGGTGCCAGGTGTGTGTGTGGGGGAGGGGCCGAGCTCTGGTGCCAGGTGTGTGTGGGGGGGGGGCCGAGCTCTGGTGCCAGGTGTGTGTGTGGGGGGGAGGGGCCGCGCTCTGGTGCCAGGTGTGTGTGGGGGAGGGGCCGAGCTCTGGTGCCAGGTGTGTGTGGGGGAGGGGCCGAGCTCTGGTGCCAGGTGTGTGTGGGGGAGGGGCCGAGCTCTGGTGCCAGGTGTGTGGAGGGGGGCCGAGCTCTGGTGCCAGGTGTGTGTGGAGGGGAGGGGCCGAGCTCTGGTGCCAGGTGTGTGTGGGGGAGGGGCCGAGCTCTGGTGCCAGGTGTGTGTGGGGGGGAGGGGCCGAGCTCTGGTGCCAGGTGTGTGTGGGGGAGGGGCCGAGCTCTGGTGCCAGGTGTGTGTGGGGGAGGGGCCGCGCTCTGGTGCCAGGTGTGTGGGGGGGAGGGGCCGAGCTCTGGTGCCAGGTGTGTGGAGGGGGGCTGAGCTCTGGTGACAGGTGTGTGTGGAGGGGAGGGGCCGAGCTCTGGTGCCAGGTGTGTGTGGGGGGGAGGGGCCGAGCTCTGGTGCCAGGTGTGTGGGGGGGAGGGGCCGAGCTCTGGTGCCAGGTGTGTGGAGGGGGCCGAGCTCTGGTGCCAGGTGTGTGTGGGGGGGAGGGGCCGAGCTCTGGTGTCAGGTGTGTGGAGGGGAGGGGCCGAGCTCTGGTGCCAGGTGTGTGTGGGGGAGGGGCCGAGCTCTGGTGCCAGGTGTGTGTGGGGGAGGGGCCGAGCTCTGGTGCCAGGTGTGTGTGGGGGAGGGGAGGGGCCGAGCTCTGGTGCCAGGTGTGTGTGGGGGAGGGGCCGCGCTCTGGTGCCAGGTGTGTGTTGGGGAGGGGCCGCGCTCTGGTGCCAGGTGTGTGTGGGGGGGGGGGCCGAACTCTGGTGCCAGGTGTGTGTGGGGGAGGGGCTGAGCTCTGGTGCCAGGTGTGTGTGGGGGAGGGGCCGAGCTCTGGTGCCAGGTGTGTGTGGGGGAGGGGCCGAGCTCTGGTGCCAGGTGTGTGTGGGGGAGGGGCCGAGCTCTGGTGCCAGGTGTGTGTGGGGGGGAGGGGCCGAGCTCTGGTGCCAGGTGTTGAGGGGGAGGGGCCGAGCTCTGGTGCCAGGTGTGTGTGGAGGGGAGGGGCCGAGCTCTGGTGACAGGTGTGTGGAGGGGAGGGGAGGGGCCGAGCTCTGGTGCCAGGTGTGTGTGGGGGGGAGGGGCCGCGCTCTGGTGCCAGGTGTGTGGAGGGGGAGGGGCCGCGCTCTGGTGCCAGGTGTGTGTGTGGGGGAGGGGCTGAGCTCTGGTGCCAGGTGTGTGTGGGGGGGCCGAGCTCTGGTGCCAGGTGTGTGTGTGGGGGGGAGGGGCCGCGCTCTGGTGCCAGGTGTGTGTGGGGGAGGGGCCGAGCTCTGGTGCCAGGTGTGTGTGGGGGAGGGGCCGAGCTCTGGTGCCAGGTGTGTGTGGGGGAGGGGCCGAGCTCTGGTGCCAGGTGTGTGTGGGGGGGGGGGCCGCGCTCTGGTGCCAGGTGTGTGTGGGGGAGGGGCCGAGCTCTGGTGCCAGGTGTGTGTGGGGGGGAGGGGCCGAGCTCTGGTGCCAGGTGTTGAGGGGGAGGGGCCGAGCTCTGGTGCCAGGTGTGTGTGGAGGGGAGGGGCCGAGCTCTGGTGACAGGTGTGTGGAGGGGAGGGGAGGGGCCGAGCTCTGGTGCCAGGTGTGTGTGGGGGGGAGGGGCCGCGCTCTGGTGCCAGGTGTGTGGAGGGGGAGGGGCCGCGCTCTGGTGCCAGGTGTGTGTGTGGGGGAGGGGCCGAGCTCTGGTGCCAGGTGTGTGTGGGGGGGCCGAGCTCTGGTGCCAGGTGTGTGTGTGGGGGGGAGGGGCCGCGCTCTGGTGCCAGGTGTGTGTGGGGGAGGGGCCGAGCTCTGGTGCCAGGTGTGTGTGGGGGAGGGGCCGAGCTCTGGTGCCAGGTGTGTGTGGGGGAGGGGCCGAGCTCTGGTGCCAGGTGTGTGGAGGGGAGGGGCCGAGCTCTGGTGCCAGGTGTGTGTGGGGGGGAGGGGCCGCGCTCTGGTGCCAGGTGTGTGGGGGGGAGGGGCCGAGCTCTGGTGTCAGGTGTGTGTGTGGGGGAGGGGCCGAGCTCTGGTGCCAGGTGTGTGTGGGGGAGGGGCCGAGCTCTGGTGCCAGGTGTGTGTGGGGGAGGGGCCGAGCTCTGGTGCCAGGTGTGTGTGGGGGGGAGGGGCCGCGCTCTGGTGCCAGGTGTGTGGGGGGGAGGGGCCGAGCTCTGGTGTCAGGTGTGTGGGGGGGAGGGGCCGCGCTCTGGTGCCAGGTGTGTGGGGGGGAGGGGCCGAGCTCTGGTGCCAGGTGTGTGGAGGGGGGCCGAGCTCTGGTGCCAGGTGTGTGTGGGGGGGAGGGGCCGAGCTCTGGTGCCAGGTGTGTGGAGGGGGGCCGAGCTCTGGTGCCAGGTGTGTGTGGGGGGGAGGGGCCGAGCTCTGGTGCCAGGTGTGTGGGGGGGAGGGGCCGAGCTCTGGTGACAGGTGTGTGGGGGGGAGGGGCCGAGCTCTGGTGCCAGGTGTGTGGGGGGGAGGGGCCGAGCTCTGGTGCCAGGTGTGTGGGGGGGAGGGGCCGAGCTCTGGTGCCAGGTGTGTGGAGGGGGGGGGGCCGAGCTCTGGTGCCAGGTGTGTGGAGGGGGGCCGAGCTCTGGTGCCAGGTGTGTGGAGGGGGGCCGAGCTCTGGTGCCAGGTGTGTGGGGGGGGGGTCGAGCTCTGGTGCCAGGTGTGTGGAGGGGGGCCGAGCTCTCGAGTGCAGGCTGGATGGTCTGATCTACCTGACCAGGGGCTGCTGTGCTGGGCCAGGGCTGCCAGCCCCAATTGTTATCACACTGTCAGGTTCGAGCCCCCACTCCCAAGGACATGAGTACCTAATCCAGGCTGACGCTACCAGTGCAGTGCTGAACTGTCGGAGGTGCCGACTTTAGGATGAGACGTTAAACCGAGGCCCCGTCTGCTCTCTCAGGTAGATGTGAAAGATCCCAGGGCACTATTTCGAAGAAGAGCAGGGGAGTTCTCCCCGGTGTCCTGGCCAACATTTATCCCTCAACCAACATCACTAAAACATGATCTGGTCATTATCACATTGCTGTTTGTGGGAGCTTGCTGTGCGCAAATTGGATGTTGCGTTTCCAACATTACAACAGCGACTACACTTCAGAAAGTACTTCATTGGCTGTACAGCGCTTTGGGACATCCTGAGGTCGTGAAAGACGCTGTAGAAATGCTAGTCTTTTTTCAATGAAATCGGCCGCATTGCACACCTCCACGCTGCACATCAATGAGCAACTGGAGCTCACTGGATTAATGACCACAGCACAGCAAAGTCCCAGGTTGCATCCATTGAGACATAGAAGATAGGAGCAGGAGTAGGCCATTCGGCCCCTCGAGCCTGCTCCGCCATTCAATGAGATCATGGCTGATCATCCAAATTCAGTACCCTGTCCCTGCGTTCTCCCCATAGCCCTTGATCCCTTTAGCCTTAAGAAATATATCCAACTCCTTCTTGAATATATTTAATGAATTGGCCTCTACTGCCTTCTGTGGTAGAGAATTCCACAGGTTCACCACTCTCTGGGTGAAGAAATTCCTCCTCACCTCTGTCCTAAATGGCTTACCCCTTATCCTTAGACTATGACCCCTGGTTCTGGACTCCCCCGCCATCGGGAACATCCTTCCTGCACCTAGTTTGTCTAGTCCTGTTAGAATTTTATAAGTTTCAATGAGATCCCCTCTCATTCTTCTAAACTCCAGCGAGTATAAGCCCAATCGACCCAATCTCTCCTCATATGTCATTCCTGCCATCCCAGGTATCAGCCTGGTGAATCTTTGCTGCACTCCCTCCATGGCAAGAACATCCTTCCTCTGGTCTCAACACGGACCATGGCAGAATGAGACTTGGGGCTCCAGGGGAAATTCCATTGGGAAACTCTGTAACTTGCCTGTTTGTATTCCAATACAATCTTAAAATCTTTTCTACCACCAACAACCAGGGTCAAAAAAATTGTTACCACTGCTTCTGGCCATTATGCCAACCAACGTACAAAAAAATGGTCTTTTTGCAATATGCCCAAAGTTCATAAACACTGTACAATTACTAATTTTTGTTTCAGGAATTATCTGCCTAAGGCATGAATGTTATCACTGGGAATTATAAGAGTTTCCCATCTGACATTCTCAGCGCATGAAGACTGAACAAGACTGTCAGAGAAGCAGGCATTCAGTTCATCAGTCTGTTGAGCATTGCAGCTGCAAGTGTTCTAGCTAAAGGGCAATTTGCTCCCAGTAATGAGTCTCCATAGCCCCAATACCAACAGCTACCATAGTGTGAAACCTCTTATCTTTAGCATATGGGTAGATGTAGAGAAGATGTTTCCACTTGTGGGGCGGAGTCGAAAACTAGGGGCCATCAATACAAGATAGCCACTAATAAATCCAGTAAGGAATTCAGGAGAAACTTCTTTACCCAGAGAGTGGTAAGAATGTGGAACTCGCTACCACATGGAGTGGTTGAGGTGAATAGTATAGATGTGTTTAAAGGGAAGCTAGATAAGTGCATGAGGGAGAGAGGAATAGCGGCATAGACCTATTGGGCTGAATTCTTTTTTATATTTGTTCATGGAATGTGGGCGTCGATGGCAAGGCCAGCATTTATTGCCCATCCCTAACTGCCCTGGAGAAGGTGGTGGTGAGCTGCCTTCTTGAACCGCTGCAGTCCGTGTGGTGAAGGTACTCCCACAGCACTGTTAGGGAGGGAGTTCCAGGATTTTGACCCAGCGACGATAAAGGATCGGCGATATATTTCCAGGTCAGGATGCTGCAGAACATCTTGAAAGGGGAGGGTGAACAGCTAGTTGTCGTGGTGCATATAGGCCCCAACGATATAGGTAAAAAGCGGGATGCGGTCCTAAAAGCGGAATATAGGGAGCTAGGAAGTAAATTAAAAAATAGGACCTCAAAGGTAGTAATCTCAGGATTGCTACCAGTGCCACGTGCTAGTCAGAGTAGAAATAGAAGGATATTTCAGTTGAATACGTGGCTAGAGGAATGGTGCAACGGGGAGGGATTCAAGTTCCTGGGACATTGGAACCGGTTCTGGGGGAGGTGGGACCAGTTCAAACCGGACGGTTTACACCTGGGCAGGGCTGGAACCAATGTCCTAGGGGGAGTGTTTGCTAGTGCTCTGGGGGAGGGTTTAAACTAAAATGGCAGGGGGTTGGGAACCTGAGCAGGCAGACAGAGGAAAGGGAAACAAGGATAAAAGCAAAAGATAGCAAGGAGAAAAACAAAAGTGGCAGTCAGAGAAATCAACGGTTTAAATCAAACGTGGCCACAGTAAATAATAAATCTAATAGGTCTAAGAGCGTTAAAAAAACAAGCCTGAAGGCTTTGGCCTAGAAATTGAGTTTGCCTCCGCCAGGGCTGTAGCGCCCGAAATTTAGCGCCAGCGTTAATTGCCGCTGCGCCCGCCAAAAATTCAGCTGCGCCGCGCCCAGACGGCTGCGGGCGCTAATGGAGGGTGTCAGCGCCTCGCAATGGGCGCTGAATGCAGGATTGCGGCGCTAATCCCCCGCTGCGGCACCCGATGCGGTGCGGCAGGCTGGGGTACTGCAGGCCTCCTCCTTCTGTTAAGGAGGAGCTGCCTGCAGCCGACCGCTGGCCGGTGGAATCGCACGAAAAATGAGCCCGGCACCTCGGAGAAGTGCCGGGCTCGAGGCCCACACACATCTGTGCCGCGGGGGGGGGGTGGAGGAGTCCGGGGAGGGAGGTGCGGGCAGGCGGCCGCCAGGAAAGCGGCCGGCCGCCGCGCCACCTTAATGTGCCGGCGCTAAGTCCAGCAAGATGACGTCATCGGTGCCGGCGCAGCGCTACCGGCTAACGCCGATGGTAGGGCCCAAATCAATTTCCGAAGCGGCTATAATTCCGGCGCAAGGCCCTCTAGCGCCTCTAATTGGGCGCTAACCCCACTCAATTTCTAGGCCTTTGTGTCTTAATGCGAGGAGCATTCGTAATAAGGTGGATGAATTGGCTGCGCAAATAGAGGTAAACGAATATGATTTAGTTGGGATTACGGAAACGTGGCTCAAGGATGGCCAAGGCTGGGAACTCAACATCCAGGGGTATTCGATATTCAGGAAAGATAGGCAAAAAGGAAAGGGAGGTGGGGTAGCATTACTGGTTAAAGAAGGGATTAACACAATTATAAGGAAGGATATTAGTTCTGATGATGTGGAATCTGTATGGGTAGAATTGAGAAATACTAAGGGGCAGAAAACGTTAGTGGGAGTGGTATATAGACCTCCAAATAGTAAGGCGGAGGTTGGGGATGGCATTAAAAGGGAAATTAAAGAAGCGTGCAATAAAGGCACAGCAGTCATCATGAATGACTTTAATCTACATATAGATTGGGCTAACCAAATTAGTAACAATACTGTGGAGGAGGAATTCTTGGAGTGTTTATGGGATGCTTTCCTGGACCAATATGTCGAGGAACCAACCAGAGATCAGGCCATCTTAGACTGAGTATTATGTAACGAGAAAGGATTAATTAGCAATCTTGTTGTACAAGGCCCCTTGGGTCGGAGCGATCATAATATGATCGAATTCTTCATTAAGATGGAGAATGAAGTAGTTGACTCAGAAACAAGGGTCCTCAATTTAAATAAAGGAAACTACGATGGTCTGAGGCGTGAGTTGGGTAGGATTGATTGGGGAATGTCACTCAAAGGGTTGACAGTGGATAGGCAATGGCAAACATTCAAAGACCGAATGGATGAACTACAGAATTTGTTCATCCCAGTTTGGCATAAAAATAAAACAAAAAGGGTGACTCAACCGTGGCTAACAAGGGAAATTAGGGATAGCATAAGATCCAAGGAGAGGATATATAAATTGGCCAGAAAAAGCAATAATCCTGTGGATTGGGAGCAGTTTAGGATTCAACAAAGGAGGACAAAGGGATTAATTAAGAAGGGGAAAATAGAATATGAGAGTGAGCTTTCAGGGAACATAAAAACTGACTGTAAAAGCTTTTATAGATATGTGAAGAGAAAAAGATTGGTGAAGTCAAGCGTGGGTCCTTTGCAGTCAGAATCAGGGGAATTTATAATGGGGAACAAAGAAATGGAAGACCAACTAAATACATATTTTGGTTCTGTCTTCACAAAGGAGGACACAAATAACCTCCCAGAGATGCCGGGGAACATAGGGTCTGATGAAAGGGTGGAACTGAAAGAAATCAGTATTTGTAGGGAAATGGTGTTAGGAAAATTGATGGGACTGAAGGCCGATAAATCCCCAGGGCCTGATAATCTACATCCCAGGGTACTTAAGGAAGTGGCCCTAGAAATAGTAGATGCATTGCTGGTCATCTTCCAGAACTCAATAGACTCTGGAACAGTACCCATGGATTGGAGGGTAGCTAATGTTACCCCACTATTCAAAAAAGGTAGTAGAGGAAAAGCGGGGAATTATAGACCGGTAAGCCTGACATCGGTAGTGGGGAAAATGCTAGAGTCCATTATAAAAGATGTAATAGCAGAGCACTTGGAAAGCAGTGACAGGATCGGACAAAGTCAACATGGATTTACAAAAGGTAAATCATGCTTGACTAATCTACTGGAATTTTTTGAGGATGTAACTGGTAAAATAAATAAGGGAGAACCAGTGGGTGTGGTGTATTTGGACTTTCAGAAGGCTTTCGATAAGGTCCCGCATAAGAGATTAGCATGCAAAATTAAGGCACATGGGATTGGGGGCAAGGTATTGACTTTGATAGAGAACTGGTTGGCGGATAGAAAGCAAAGAGTTGGAATAAACGGGTCGTTTTCCGAGTGGCAGGCAGTGACTAGTGGGGTACCGCAAGGATCGGTCCTAGGACCCCAGCTGTTCACAATATATATTAATGATCTGGACGAGGGAATTGGATGTAATATCTCCAAATTTGCAGACGACACAAAGCTGGGCAGCACGGTGGCATAGTGGTTAGCACTGTTGCCTCACAGCGCCAGGGACCCGGGTTCGAATCCGGCCTCGGGTGACTGTCTGTGTGGAGTTTGCACATTCTCTCCGTGTTTGCGTGGGTTTCCTCCGGGTGCTCCGGTTTCCTCCCACAGTCCAAAGATGTGTGGGTTAGGTTGATTGGCTATGATAAATTGACCCTTAGTGTTAGGGGGATTAAATACGTGGGGTTACGGGGATAGGGTGGGATATGTGTTGATGTAGGGGTTACGGGGATCGGGTGGGATATGTGTCGGTGCAGGCTCGATGGGCCGAAATGGCCTCTATCTGCACTGTGGGGTTTCTGTGATTCTGTGGGTGGGTGGGAGGGTATGCTGTGAGGAGGATGTCGTGAAACTCCAGTACGATTTGGACAGGTTGGGTGATTGGGCAGAAACATGGCAAATGCACTATAACGTGGATAAATGTGAGGTTATCCACTTTGGTGGCAAAAACAGGAAGGCAGATTATTATTTGAATGGCAATAGATTGGGAGAAGGGGAAGTGCAAAGAGACCTGGGTGTTCTTGTGCACCAGTCGCTGAAGGTAAGCATGCAGGTGCAGTAAGCAGTTATGAAGGCAAATGGTATGTTGGCCTTCGTAGCAAGAGGGTTCAAGTACAGGAACAAGGATGTCTTGCTGCAGTTGTACAGGGTCTTGGTGAGACCGCACCTTGAGTATTGTGTGCAGTTTTGGTCGCCTTATCTGAGGAAGGACGTTCTTGCCATGGAAGGAGTGCAGCGAAGATTCACCAGGCTGATACCTGGGATGGCAGGAATGACGTATGAGGAGAGATTGTGTCGATTGGGCTTATACTCACTGGAGTTTAGAAGATTGAGAGGGGATCTCATCGAAACCTATAAAATTCTGTCAGGCCTGGACAGACTAGATGCAGGAAGGATGTTTCCGATAGCCGGGGAGTCCAGAACCAGGGGTCATAGTCTAAGGATAAGGGGTAAGCCATTTAGGACTGAGATGAGGAGGAATTTCTTCACCCAGAGAGTGGTGAACCTGTGGAATTCTCTGTCATAGAGGGTGGTGAAGGCCAGTTCATTAAATATATTCAA
Organism: Somniosus microcephalus; assembly: GCF_052327205.1. Taxonomy (NCBI): domain Eukaryota; kingdom Metazoa; phylum Chordata; class Chondrichthyes; order Squaliformes; family Somniosidae; genus Somniosus; species Somniosus microcephalus. Next base: position 6,904,365 of record NC_140988.1, on the reverse strand, counting down.
GAAGGAGTTGGATATATTTCTTAAGGCTAAAGGGATATGGGGAGACGGCAGGGACAGGGTACTGAATTTGGATGATCAGCCATGATCTCATTGAATGGCGGAGCAGGCTCGATGGGCCGAATTGCCTACTCCTGCTCCTATCTTCTATGTTTCTATCTATGTTGCTTGGAGGGGAACTTGGAGGTGGTGGTGTTCCCGTGCGCCTGCTGCCCTTGTCCTTCTAGGTGGTAGAGGTAGCTGGTTTGGGAGGTGCTACCGAAGAAGCCTTGGCGAGTTGCTGCAGTGCAGCTTGTAGATGGTCCACACTGCAGCCACGGTACACCGGTGGTGGAGGATGTGAATGTTTAAGGTGGTGGATGGGGTGCCAGTCAAGCGGGCTGGCTTGTCCTGATGGTGTCGAGCTTCTTGAGTGTTGTTGGAGCTGCACTCATCCAGGCAAGTGGAGAGTATTCCATCACACTCCTGACTTGTGCCTTGTAGATGGTGGAAAGGCTTTGGGGAGTCAGGAAGTGAGACACTCGCCACAGAATACCTAGCCTCTGACCTGCTGTTGTTGCCACAGTATTTATGTGACTGGTCCAGTTAAGTTTCTGGTCAATGGTGACCCCCCAGGATGTTGATGGTGGAGGATTCGGCGATGGTAATGCCGTTGAATGTCAAGGGGCGGTGGTTGGACTCTCGAATAGCCTGTTCTTGGCTGTAAATTCTATGTAATGAAGTTCCAAATTTACTATGGTATTGTTGGATAAAATAGGACTGAATGTATTTCTTGTTGCATGTGAAAATTAAGTTCTGTATAAATCTAAAATTATCGTTGCAAGGTTTCAAGCAATATTGTCATGGTGTTGGTTTATAGGCAAAGTACATTAACCCTTTTGGTTTGTTCCTTCTAGATCTGATTGAGTTTCACTTTCACACCACATGCCGCAGTCGGCCCTACTTTGTGTTACAAAAATACCAACGGGAAGAGGGAAAAGTCCTCGGCCTCTTACACTGTTCCAATGAAGCTCAGCGTAAGCTCGAGGAACAGCACCTCATCGTTTGATTCGGCACTTTACAGTCTTCTGGACTCAACATCGAGTTCAACAATTTCAGATCATAACCTCGGCCCCATCTCTTTTCAATATTTTTTCTTTCTCTCACATGGCAGCTGTTGATCATTCTGCCGTCGTCATTTACACTTCATCTAGAGCCATCTTTATCTTGTCCCATTACCATCTCCTTTGGCCTCGCGCCATCATCCCCTTTGTCTCTCACTCTCTCCTGCCTTCCACCCAATCACAGACCTTCCCTTTTGTTCTTGCCTCCCCTCCCCCCTTTCCCTGCACTTGCTTAGAAACCTGTCGCATCTCCAACTTTTTCCAGTTCTGACGAAGGGTCATCGACCTGAAACGTTAAGTGTTTCTCTCTCCACAGAAGCTGCCCTGACCCGCCGAGTGTTTCCAGCATCCGCAGTATTTTGCTTTTGTAAAAGTATGACATGGGAGGAACAAAATTTCGAAGTCATCATTTCACTCCCTCTCCTCCCAGAACAGGAGGAAATTAAAAAACATTCCATCTTTCCTTGTGTCGCACCGAGTCTCGTTCACTCAGCCCTGTGATCGCTGACTCACATCTGGCAACACCTCGATTTTAACTCGTCCTTGTCTTCCAATCCCTCCATGGCCATGCCCCTCCCTATCGCTATCCTCTGCCCGCCCTACAATCTTCCAAGATCACTACACTCCTCCAATTCTGGCCTCTTGCGCATCCCTGATTTTTTTTAATACGTTCATGGGATGTGGGCATTGCTGGCAATTATTACCCATCCCTAATTGCCCTTGAGAAGGTGGTAGTGAGCTGCCTTCTTGAACGGCTGCAGTCCGTGTGGTGAAGGTGCTCCCACAGTGCTGTTAGGGAGGGAGTTCCAGCATATTAACCCAGCGACGATGAAGGAACGGCCGATATATTTCCAAGTCAGGATGGTGTGTGACTTGGAGGGGAACTTGGAGGTGGTGGTGTTCCCATGTGCTTGCTGCCCTTGTCCTTCTAGGTGGTAGAGGTCGTGGTTTTGGGAGGTGTTGTCAAAGAATCACGATTTGAATTGTTCTCCCATTGGCGGCCGTGCCTTCAGCTGCCTGGGCCCCGAGCTCTGGAATTCCCGCCCTAAACCTCTCCGCCTCTCTCTCCTCCAAGACTCTCCTTTAAACCTCCCTCTTTGATCAAGCTTTTGGTCATCGGGCCTACTATTTCTCGTGGCTCGGTGTCAAATTTTGCTTGACAATTGCTCCTGCGCCTTGGGATGTTTTACTAAAAATGCAAGTTATGTGTTGTTGCAGTTCTCCCATCTGACTTCCTTCTACCATCCTTGTGTTTCTGGCAATTTCTCCCCACCCCCCCACATCTTCTGAAAGTTTTGCCTCCATAGTGGGTTATGGTTCCACAGCTGCTGGTCAAGATTCTGAGGGGGGTTGATAGGGTAGATACTGAGAGGTTGTTTCTTCTGGCTGGAGAGTCTAGAACTCAGGGGCACAATCTCAGGATAAGGGGGCGGCCATTTAAGACTGAGATGGAGGAGGAATTTCTTCACTCGGAGGGTGGTGAATCTTTGGACTTCTCTACCCCAAAGGGCTGTGAATGCTGAGTCGTTGAGTATATTCAAAGCTGAGATCGATAGATTTTTGGACTCTAGGGGAATGATCTTATTGAATAGTGGAGCAGGCTCGAGGGGCCGAATGGCCTACTCCTGCTCCTAATTCCTATGCAAGTACCTTGCCTAAATGTCCATTCTTCAGGGGCAAGTGTCAGTAGGTTGTCACAAAGTTGAGCCCAACCTTGACCTCACCCGACACCAACACATAGACTTCCACCAGATGTCAATGGATGATGATCAGGAGCAGGAACTCGAGCTTATCCTCGGTTTTATACCAAGGCACTCCAACCAAGAGCTGTCCACAGTGGGGAGTCAATTTGGGACCTTCCCAGTCTGTTTGGCTGAGCTAGTTAAGACATCGGGGAGGGTGTGCTAGTGTCTGTTGGCATCCCCCAGCAGAATAGGGTAGATGGGGACACACTTTTTCCACTGGTGGGGTGTCTAGGACAAGGGGACGGAACCTTAAAATCAAAGCCAGGCCATTCAGGAGAGAACTTTGGAAACACTTCTTCACACAAAAGGCTGGTAGAAGTGTGGAACTCTCTTCCTCAAAAAAAAAAATCAGCAGATGCTAGCTCAAATTAATCATTTTTAACTTGAGATCTATAGGATTTTGCTAGCCAAAGGTGTAAAAAACAATATGGAGCCAAAGCAGGTGGATAGAGTTAAGAATCAGATCAGCCCTGATCTCATCGAGTGGCGGAACAGGCTCGAGGGGCTGAATGGCCTCCTCCTGTTCCTAAAAAGACAAACCAAGACAAGAATTCAGAGGCAGCTTTAGATGCAGAATAACATTGTGTACTGAAGTTTGTACAAGGAGGCTACTGGGTCTGTGCTTGGAACAAAAAAAAAAATACACAAACTGTGGCCCAACTCAAAGCCATCCAGGTTACACACTTAAAATAACTTTTATTTGATATAGGTTACGAGAAGGATACATTAAATATATATTACAATAAGCAATTCAACTTTACAATAGAAACTAGGCCATTTTTACTGATTTCAGTAGGATAGTATGAAGAAAAACAGAGTCAAGTTCTGAGGACTTTATGTAATCACAACTTTTAGCAGGTCATTCCATTAACACCTTCGGGTCTTCAGAATTCAAGTACCTATGAGTATTAATTGTATATTCCAAGGTGTAAAAATTCTATCTTTGACACCAGCCCATTGAGTTTCCGATACCTTACATTGATACTGGATGTGCGAAGGAAAGTTGGAACATTTTCCGATTGGAGGGGAATTAATTATAGGAGGAAGTCAGATTTACCGTCACGTGAATCAGCTCCATGTCGCCCTCGCCCCAACGGGTTAAAACGGTCGCTCAACTGAGCTTTTCTACCCTCATCTTTCCCCCATCTCCCAAAACAGACATCACAGTATTCAAATCCTAAACCTTCACAAGGGATTTCTTAAACTCGTATGTACATTGTACTGAGTCTTGTTAGAAAATAATGACAAAGAAATGCAGCTCTTAAGAATTACAGCACAACTGTACAATATTCACAGAAATCAAGTAGTTTATGTACTGCTATACATGCAACAGTGGACATTAATCCCCAAGAAATCTCTACATAATCCTTAATATAAGGAATATGTCAATATACCACTCTATTGCTTACCTCATTCAGTTAATAGGAAGTGACAAAAAATGGTCAATTAATACATCTTGCCAAAACAATTCTTTAGAACTCAAAAAATGGGAATGTGTCTAAAATTTCATGACTTAAGGAATGCATTAAAATCCATCTCACTGTGGACGAAGTACTGGAAGCGTACGGAAAGTTATTTTGTCATAGCTATCTCAAAAGTACGAAAAAACTTTTCAGTGAGACACACAAGCAGGGAAGTCTCTTCAACTACACACACACAGCTAAGGATTGGGGTCGTTCGCTCAGTCTGTGTGTGCGTTCTAACCCGTGTGGGCGGAAGTGCAGCAAACGCCAACACAAAACACCACTACTTTGAAATAAAATAAAAAACTGACACCAGTTACTCGTTAAACCCTTGGTACTAACGGACATAAATTGTATTAGATTCGATCAGGTGCTTTTTTAAAAAGCTAAATCTAGAATACACTGTATTGTATACAATAAAGTGAAGGGGATGTGAAACACACACAAACGACATCAGCCACTGCAAAGTGCTTTGGCTACAATCGGACACCTGTGTAGACAGTCCAACAAGGTGACAACTGAGGATTCGCAAGGTAAGACTCGGTTACAAGACTTTTGATTTATTTATTTTTGTAAAATTGTAGATAATTGAAATGTCTTCCCGTACAACCAAACATTTAAATTAAAAGGCGAAACTTTGCCGACTGTCAGCCTCCCCGATACAGATCATTTAGTCTTGCCAGCTTTTCACAACTTTCCATCTTCATAAGCTCTGCTTTCTTTCGAAGTCTTTCATCGCGGTATACTTTGGCCGCATAAAGATAGTCATTTCCTTTTTTAAAAATAAGGAATAACAAAATTAATATACATACATAAGGGGAACAGATAGGGTAGATAGAGAGAATCTATTTCCGCTGGTTGGGGAGTCTAGGACTAGGGGGCAGAGTCTAAAAATTAGAGCCAGACCTTTCAGGAGTGAAATTAGGAAACACTTCTACACACACAGGGTGGTAGAAGTTTGGAACTCTTCCGCAAATGGCATTTGATGCTAGACCAATTGTTAATTTTAAATCTGAGCTTGATAGATTTTTGTTAACCAAAGGTATTAAGGGATATGGGCCAAAGGCAGGTAGATGGAGTTAGGTCACAGATCAGCCATGATCTCATTGAATGGCGGAACAGGCTCAAGAGGCTGAATGGCCTCTTCCTGTTCCTAGACCAATGGACATTGAGAAAACACTTTCCAAGAGATGCGGTTGTTAAGCTGGTTGGCACAGTTTATTACTACACTAACTATTTACATAGAATTTACAGCACAGAAACAGGCCATTCGGCCCAAATTGTCCGTGCCGGCATTTATGCTCCACGCGAGCCTCCTCCCACCCCTCTCCATGTAACCCCATCAATAAATCCTTCGATTCCTTTCTCCCTCATCTAGCTTCCCCTTAAATGCATTTCTGCTATTCGCCTCCCTGTGGTAGCAAGTTCCACATTCTCTTGAGTAAAGGTGTTTCTCCTGAATTACTGGATTTATTAGTGACCATCTTATATTTCTGTCCCCCTAGTTTTGGTCTCCTACACAAGTGGAAACATCTTCTCTACATCTACCCTATCGAACCCCTTCGTAATTTTTAAAGACCTCTATCAGGTCACCTCTCAGTCTCGTCTTTTCTAGAGAAAAGAGCCCCAGCCTGTTCAGTCTTTGGGTGCATCTGGCAGAGGCAGAATAACCAAGTTGCACTGCAATCGGGCTGGGAAAACTTGTACTGAATTTGTGCAGTCACCGCCATGAATCTGGCACAAAAGACTTACTGGGACAGTGGCTTAATAAAGACAGCAAGCACCAACAAGAAATTCCAATTGCACCATTTTCCAAGGCTGGGTCAGGCAATGAAAAATGTTGAGAAACTTTGAAAGAAAGTTTAGGTAAACAGCAACTTACTGTTTTTAAAACTAGGTTATGTGAAATCCAGCTAGTGCAGCATGTTGGGAGTACCCTGTTGGGATCTAGGTTCCATCACTCACCCTAATGGTCTAAACTGTACACCACCTCCCAAACCAGTGACCTCCACCACCTGGAAGGACAAGGGCAGCAGGTGCATGGGAACACCACCACCTCCAAGTTCCCCCTTCAAGTCACACACCATCCTGACTTGGAAATATATCGGCCGATCCTTCATCGTCGCTGGGTCAAAATCCTGGAACTCCCTCCCTAACAGCACTGTGGGAGCACCTTCACCACACGGGACTGCAGCGGTTCAAGAAGGCAGCTCACCACCACCTTCTCGAGGGCAACTAGGGATGGGCAATAAATGCTGGCCTTGCCAACGATGCCCACATCCCGTGAATGAATAAAAAAGGTATGTCAAGCAGTAGTCTTGTATTTTTTCCTTTAAAAAAAAAATTCAGTCACAGGATGTGGGCGTCACTGGCATTTATTGCCCATCCCTAAATTGTTCTCGAGAAGGTGGTGGCTTGCTTGGCCATTTCAGAGGGTTGTGGGTCTGGAGTCACAGACCAGGTAAGGAGTCACAGACCAGGTAAGGACGGCAGATTTCCTTCCCTCCAGATGGATTTTTACGACAATCCGGTAGTTTCATGGTCACCATTTCTGATACGAGCTTTTTATTCCAGATTTATTTAATTATTTGAATTTAAATTTCCCAGCTGCCATGGTGGGATTTGAACTCACGTCTCAGGATCATTAGTCCAGGCCTCTGGATTATTAGTCCAGTAACAACCACTCTGCTACCGTACCTTCGAGGTGGGGGAAAGAGAAGTTGAAGGAGCCATCCTTGGGCTACTTGGTCTCACCTCATATCAGGGCAGCAATGACAGCACCTTAGGATTAACTTACCCTCACCCCCACAGGGATATGGGGTAAGAGTGAGACTAACTGGATAGCTCTTCGAAAGAGCCGGCACAGACGCGATGGGCTAATTGGCCTCCTTCTGTGCTGTACAATTCTATGATTCTACTTCCTCCAATCCCTCCAACCACCATCCACTTGACAACAGTTGCCAAACTAACTCAGGTGAGACCTGCTGTGGAGGGAAGGGGAATGCGAAGTAATTCTGCATAATAGATTTGCCTCAATTGGTACAACTGCTGGATACTCGACAGCTATGCGACCCTTATCCAGCCATTAAGCAAACTGCAATTTCCAATGAGTGTAAAAGCAATGCCCCTACATTGGGATTGCTCATCTACATAAGAACATAAGAAATAGGAGCAGGAGTAGGCCAATCGGCCCCTCGAGCCTGCTCCGCCATTCAATAAGATCATGGCTGATCTGATCCTAACCGCCAATCCACTATCACAGAACCATCTCCTGAATCTAACAGAATTAGACACACGAAATAGGAGCAGGATCAGGCTACACGGCCCCTGGGCCCGCTCCACTACCCACAGGGCCATGACTCATGTCCAAATTCCTGCCCGCTCCCCGTAACCCTTAATTCCCTTTACTACGGCGTCTTAAAGTGTACGATATGGTGTCAGAGTGCTAACGTAAGGAACTACTTAAGAACCACTTTAAAGACTGAAATATCACAAAGAGAAGTTCAAACAACTTACTCTCCTGTCTTTCCCTCCAGCAGTTATTTCGAAGGTTTGTTATATAATCTTCTTCAACGCTCTTTTCTATTTTTTGCAACGTCACACCCATGTATTCTTTGTCAAAGTCTTTGTTGCAATAGTAAATTACTTTCAAATTACTGGTCTGTCGCTTGACAGTGTGTCCCACAGCACTGGAAATGCAGAAGTACTCATTAGTCAAGTTAAAAATTGTTCAGTTGAGTGAAAAAACATTTATTGCAATCTGTATTCACACGACCCGTTTGTAAAAGACTTGCATTTGTATAGCGCCTATCAGGGCATCCCAAAGCATTTTACAGCCAATGAAGTACCTTTGAAATAAGTGTAGTTACTGTTGTAATGTAGAAAACGCAGCTACCAATGTGCGCACAGCAAGATCCCACAAGCAGCAATGTGATAATGACCAGACCATCTGTGGGTTTTTTTTTTTAAGTGACATCGGATGAGGGATAACTATTGGCCAGGACACTGGGAAGAACTTCCCTGCTCTTCAACATGGGAATTTAATGCATAAAAAAATTGAACGATCAGATAATTCACTGGAGTTTAGAAGATTGAGAGGGGATCTCATCGAAACATATAAAATTCTGTCAGGCCTGGACAGACTAGATGCAGGATGTTCCCGATGGCGGGGGAGTCCAGAACCAGGGGTCATAGTCTAAGGATAAGGGGTAAGCCATTTAGGACTGAAATGAGGAGGAATTTCTTCACCCAGAGAGTGGTGAACCTGTGGAATTCTCTACCACAGAGGGCAGTGGAGGCCAGTTCATTAAATATATTCAAGAAAGAGTTGGATATATTTCTTAAGGTTAAAGGGATCAAGGGATATGGGGAGAAGGCAGGGACCGGGTACTGAATTTGGATGATCAGCTATGATCTCATTGAATGGCGGAGCAGGCTCGAAGGGCCGAATGGTCTACTCCTGCTCCTATCTTCTATGTTTCTATGAAAGAACTTTGAACTAAAGAGTTTCAAAACTCAAGGAAAAAAGGTTTCCCTTCAAGAAAATATTTTTTTTAAACTTGAAGGATAATATCTCTTGCAGTAGGAAAGCTACCAAAAGAGTGTCCCATCACAAAATATCTTGAGCCCTGCTCCGGTCTGGAGAGCTGTGTTCAGTGGGCAGCACTCTTGCCTTTAAGTCAGAAGGTTGTGGCTTCAAGCCCCCACTCCAGGGACTTGAGCACATAATCCAGGCGGACACTTCCAGTGCAGTGCTGAGGGAGTGCTGCACTGTCGGAGGTGCCGTCTTTCGGATGAGATGTTAAACAGGAGGTACTGTCTGCCCTCTCAGATGGACATTAAAAAAAAATCCCATGGTGCTGCTTTGAAGAAGAGCAGGGGATTTCTCCCCGGTGTCCTGCCCAATATTTATCCCTCAACCAACATCACGAAAACAGATTATCTGGTCATTTATCTCACGGCTGTTTGTGGGAGCTTGCTGTGCGCAAATTTCCTACATTACAACCGTGATGGCACTTAATTGGCTGTAATGAAGTACTTTTGGGACATCCTGAGATTGTGTAAAGCATTATATAAATAAAAGGAAATAGCACAGTATCTCAACAGTAATGAGTAACAGATTTAATTATATATTTTAGAACAAAATCCAGCGTAGAATGCCCATTACAATGTTGGGTATTTTTCTACCCTTCCCACTCTAGATTTCTTGGCCCCTGTGATTTAGTTGCCCAAACTCTCTCTGCATTGGAGAACATCTTCACTAGCCTGGATATGCAGGCTTTCAATAACATGCTCCGGATAACAAAAAAACAGAAAAACCGCTCTGTTAATTGTTTTAGCTATTGGAATTATTCACAAGTTCTCAACTCAGTCTTCAAGAAGCAGGTGACCATCCCACTGGACCTCACTTCAGATTTAAATTAATAATATAGATTTCTTTTATATAAATATATATTTCTGTCTAGCTCCTCAAAAACAGTAGAAGGGTCATGATGTAAATGCAACGCTATTCTCTTGTAACTAACGTTTTTATGTATGCAGTGTTTCTTTTCTTGCATGTCTTACTATTGCAGAAGCGGTGCTAGGCTAGACTATATCTCATGGAATTTCCACACCAAAGCAGATTCAAACAGTTACAGTTCATGTGTCGGCCGTGGCTCAGTGGGTAGCACTCGCACCTCGGAATCAGAAGGTTGTGGGTTCAAGAGACTCGAGCACAAAAATCCAGGCTGGCACTCCCAGTGCAGTGCTGAGGGAGCGCCGCACTGTCGGAGGTGCCATCTTTCGGATGAGACGTTAAACCGAGGCCACGTCTGCTCTCTTGGGCAGACGCAAAAGATCCTACAGCACTATTTCGAAAGGGGGGGGGGGGGGGGTTATCCCCGGTGTCCTGGCCAATAATTATCCCTCAATCAACATCACTAAGACAGATTATCTGGTCATTACTGTTTGTGGGAGCTTGCTGTGCGCACATTGGCTGCCACTTTTCATATATTACAACAGTGACTACGCTTCAAAAAATATTTCATTAGCTGTAAAGAACTTTGGGACGTCCGGCACTATAGAAATGCAAGTTCTTTTCTTTTAAAATATTTGGGATTTGAATAATTGTCGATCATATTCAAAAATAACTGGGCATCACACAGCAGAATAAATCTCGCAGTCTGTGTTGGTTTGCAATGAACTCAGCTGCTCCCTCAAGCTTTGGTGCTTGCAACATTTTGTTACGGCTGAATAAACACTCGAAATGGGTGGGGCAATAACCAGCTGCTTTTATTTCCAGACCCTCTAGAATATTTGTCAAAGGTGATACCAGAGAAGACATTGGAGTGTATTTGCTACAATGTGCTTACTCCCATTAGGGGGCCACCTAGTATTCAGCAAGAACCACACATAGCACGTTTGTATTGAGTTAAGTTTGGGGCAAGATTCTGACTGCAGCTAATTTTATTTTGTAACAACACCTTATGACTAGTGACTGAATTAAAGGACACATTGGAAAGTCAGCAATACTTACGCTCTGTAGTAGAGACTGTATGGTGGAGTAGATACCATCAACTGGCTCAAAACTGACACCAGGATCAAGACAATTATGGGTAACAACTGTATAAACATTGAAAATCCTCCCTGTAAAAAAAAGGTATAGGAGAATAAAATTAAGACGTTGTTAATATTCCTAGTTTTTCTTTTAATTCATTCATAGGATGTGGGCATCGCTGGCGAGGCCAGCATTTATTGCCCATCCCTAATTGCCCTTGAGAAGGTGGTGGTGAGCTGCCTTCTTGAACCGCTGCAGTCCGTGTGGTGAAGGTACTCCCACAGTGCTGTTGGGGAGGGAGTTCCAGGATTTTGACTCGGTGACGATGAAGGAACGGTGATATACTTCCAAGTCAGGATGGTGTGTGACTTGGGTGGGAACTTGGAGGTGGTGGTGTTCCCATGCGCATTGCTGCTCATGTCCTAGGTGGAAGAGGTCGCGGGTTTGGGAGATGCTGTTGAAGAAGCCTTGGCGAGTTGCTGCAGTGCATCTTGTAGATGGTACACACTGCAGCCACGGTGCGCCGGTGGTGGAGGGAGTGAATGTAGAAGGTGGTGGATGGGGTGCCAATCAAGCGGGCTGCTTTGTCCTGGATGGTGTCGAGCTTCTTGAGTGTTGTTGGAGCTGCACTCATCCAGGCAAGTGGAGAGTATTCCATCACACTCCTGGCTTGTGCGTTGTAGATGGTGGAAAGGCTTTGGGGAGTCAGGAGGAGGTGAGACACTCGCTGCAGAATACCCAGCCTCTGACCTACTTCATTATAGATTCGGAAAAGGTTTTTTTCTTCAAAATTCAATTGCATTACTAATTAAATATTTGTAGAATCAAAGTTGGATTAGGTGATAAACAACTGTCTGTTCAGAGATCAAAGCACTTTCACAGAAAGGCACTTTCTCTCTCTCCCCCCAAAGTACATCAGTTAAAAGTTCAATTATCTTCCCAATTAAAAACAAACTCCATCCCCAAGTCTGAAAGCATCAAACTATCAGGAAAGACTGAACAGGCTGGGGCTCTTTTTTCTAGAAGAGAGGTTGAAGGATGACCTGATAGAAGAGGTCTTTAAAATTATGAATGTGTTCAATAGGGTAGACGTAGAGAAGACATTTCCACTTGTGGGGGGAGACCAAACCTAGGGGCCATAAAATTTAAGTTAGTCACCAATAAATGCAGTAGGGAATTCAGGAGTGGTTGAGGCAAATAGCATGGATGTATTCGCCTAAACAGCTTTTTGGGGGAAAGAGTTCCAGATTTCCACTCCCCTTTGTGTGAAGAAGTGCTTCCTGACATCACCCCTGAACGGCCTGGCTCGAATTTTAAGGTTCTGCCCCCTTGTTCTGGACTCCCCCCACCAGAGGAAATAGTTTCTCTATCTACCCTATCAAATCCTTTAATCATCTTAAACACCTCGATTAGATCACCCCTTAATCTTCTAAACTCAGGGGAATACAAGCCTCGTCTATGCGACCTATCCTCATAATTTAACCCTTTTAAGTCCAATATAGACAACATTGCTGCAAACACTTTTAAAAGTGTGGTTGAATGAAAGGTTCTGCTGGTGGATTTATACAGGAAGTTATTGAAAGGGTTTTGATAAAAGGTAAATTGGGAACCACTATGTCACTGGTTTGTTAGCTGGCGAGCATAGATTTCAATACTACCACCAAAAGAGTAAAAGGGAGATGTTAGGAGAATATTATTTATTTATTAAGCAGCGCCTCGATTTTAAAATTCTCATCCTTGTTTTCAAATCTCTCCATGGCCTCGCCCCCTCCCTATCTCTGTAATCTCCTCCAGCCCTACAACCCTCAGAGATCTCGGCACCCCTCCAGTTCTGGCCCCTTGCACATCCCCGATTTTAATCGCTCCACCATTGGCGGCCATGCCTTCAGCTACCTGGGCCCCAAGCTCTGGGATTCCCTCCCTAAACCTCTCTCTCCTCCTTTAAGATGCTCCTTAAAACTTACCACCTTGACCAAGCCTGTCCTAATATCTCCTTATGTGGCTCGGTGTCAAATTTTGTTTGATAATCGCTCCTGTGAAGTGCCCTTGGGACGTTTAAGGCGCTATATAAATGCAAATAATTGTTGTTGCTTTACTTGGAGGGTTGTTAGGACGTAGAATGGCCTTACCAGAAACAGACGGTAGCAGAATCCATAATGGCTTTGACAAAGGGACGGAAATAAATATTATGAAGAACAACAAAAAATAAGGAGTATTGGGACAGGCCAGGAGAATGGAATTAAGTGGATAACGTTCACAGAAATGGCGCAGACACGATGGGCTGAGTGCCCCCCCCCCCCCTCGGTGCTGTAAAACACTAGGGCCTAGAAATTAGGTATAGCCCCGCCAGCTCGCTTGCGCCCAGAATTTACCGCTGGGCGCGGAGCCAGTTGCGCCCATCAGATATTCAGTTTTTGCGTCCCAAGTCGGAACCGGGCGCTATTCCAGGGTGTGCCCGCCCCCGCTTGGGGCGCTGAAACTGAATTTCAGCGCTCTAGGTGCCGCTGCGCCACCCGCTGCGGTATTGCAGGCCTCCTCCTTCTCTTAAGGGGGACGTGCCTGCAACGGGTAGATCGCCGCTGGATAGAGCCAGCAAATGAGCCCGGCACCACGGTGAAGTGCCGGGTTCGCGGAAAGCAGCCGGCAATGTCGCGGGGGGGGGGGGGGGGGGGGTGGAGGAGGCCGGGGAAGGAGGTGCGGCCAGGCGGCCGCCGAAAAAGCGGCCGGCCGCACCTCCACTTTAAAGCGCCCCACTAAGGCTGCAGTACCGACCCGGTCTCCGAATGTTATTAGCGACTGCCACGGAAGAGGCAGCCGCTACTGAAAATGGGGGTCGGGGTGGTAGCGTGGCGGAACCGGGGCACTGCGCACACCGATGACGTCATCGGTGCCGGCGCAGCGCTACCGGCTACCGCCGCCATTACCGCGGCGCTCAATATCAGCGCTACCACCCCTACTGGCGCAAAAGCCCTCTTTGGGCGAAAACTGGGCGCAAAGCCAACTGAATTTCCAGCCCTAGGATTCTGTATTTCCAGATCGAACACATGAAAAAGTTGAGCACCTTCTCATTGTCGAATCAAACAGAATAACCTTCCCTCCTAAATAAAATCCACCCATTGCCTTCAAGCAAAATTATGAATTTTATAATTCTAAATGTTGCCTGCTGTGTTGAGGGCGACTCATCCGAAGTGATTACGTACATCGGCTCGCTCTTCCTCTCTCTCAGTTCTGTGATACGATTGATGAGATGTGTGCCTCGCTCTGCCATTGGAATATGGCTGTGTATTACCTAAAAGAATAGAATAATTAAGGACTGTGCAGTCATCACATCAGCGTCTAATTAAACCCAACAGTCTAGCACGGAGATAGGGAGACAGTTTCTGCTTATTCTGCCAAAAAAAAAATGCATTAGAAATGATCCCACCCCACACAAAAAAAAAAGCATTGAAGCTGGTCAATTTAAAGAGGAAAGATCAAGATTACGAACAGTTCGCAAACTGATACTCCAATTATTTAAAAAAGGTTCAGTATTAAAATATATTTTTGTAATGCAGTGAGAGTTGCATTTAAATTCCACGTTTTTAGCCTTCCTGACTCATTGGGCAGGATTGTCATTCAGAAGTCGGGTTGGAGGCGGGACTACAACTGTCGGGGTTGTAGTCCCGCCTCCATCGAGATGTGGCCAATCCACGCAATTTTAACTTGATTGACCGTGTTGAGCCTGCCCAGCGGGCTCAGCAGGCCAATTAAGGGCCACCCGGCAACAGGTGATGTCACAGACTGAAATTTCATCTGTCAAGAGCTTTTGACAGATGAAATATCAGCGTTTCACAGCTGTTTGAAGCTGTCAAACACTGACAGTCTTACTTCTAACATGAGTCCTTCTCCACAGACTCAGTTAGAAATCTCTCCTGCACAGAAAGCTGCAGGCTGTCACTTTTGACAGTTCGCAGCCATTCTGCTTTCTGTGCCGGTGAGATGAGGGACTCCCGAGACCTAAAGGAAGGAAGGCTGAAAAGGTAAGAAAATGTCATTTAAACTTCTTTAAACACTTTAGACACACCAAACACACTTACCTTTGCACTCATGCACACATCACTCACCTGAACATCTCGACCCCTCCAAGTCTTTCAACCCGACGGCCCGCCTCCTCTAACTTGGCGTGGTTTGGAGCCGTTGGGAATCCCACACTTCAACCTTAAAAATAGGGATTAGGCTAAAAACTGCATGTTAACTACCTGGTAACAGGCAGTTAATTGGCACTAATCCCTTCCCGCCTCGGGTAGGTGGGTCCCAGTGCGGGGCGGGTATCCGCCTCCTTTGAAACTGGCATGGAGGTGGGATGGGGTCGGGACCCCTGATTTTGGGATTTTAATCCCCCGCACGCCTCCAATCCCGACTCCACGGCCCAATGAAAATCCTGCCCATTGATTTCAACAACAGAAAATGCTGGAAATACTCAGTGCACCTGTGGAGAGCGAGAAACAGAGTTAAACGTTTCAGCTCTGACGAAAGGTCATCGACCTGAAACGTTAACTCGGTTTCTCTCTCTCTCTCAACAGATGCTGCCTGACCCGCCGAGTGTTTCCAGCATTTTCCATTATTATTTCAGATTCCCAGCACCCGCGGTATTTTGCTTTAGTATCGATTTCAACAGCTTCAGATCGTAACCACCGCTCTGATTTTCCTCGGACAGTTGGTAATGATTCTGCCATTTACACCTCCTCTAGACCAATATTCCCACTAAGCTGCACGGGCCGCTCACCGGCTTTTACACGGGAAAAACCGCGCATGTGCGAAAATTTGAATGGGCTGCCCAGCTAGTTAAAGGGACTGCGCACGAGAGAAAAGGAAACATTGCTCTAGACCCATATTTTGTTTCTTTTCTTGTCCCAGCAACACTCCCTTTGCCTTGTACAATCATCCCTTTTGTCATTTAAAATCACTCCTGCCTTCCACCAGTCACTGGCCTCCCCCGCCCCCCCCGCCCTTTCCATGCCTCTGCAAAATCTGTTGCATCTCTTAACTTTTTCCAGTTCTGACGAAGGGTCACAGACCTGAAACGTTAACTCGGTTTCTCTCTCCACAGACGCTGCCTGACCCGCTGAGCGTTTCCAGCATTTTCTGTTTTTATTTAAATTGAGTTTTGCCCCAACGCCAAACTCCTGGAGTTCCCGCCCAGATTGTGCTGCTATCTGTGTGGACTCGACTGAAATAGTGCAAAAGATTGTGGAGTTTTAAGTGTATGAGCATTACGCCCGTAACCACTTACGCTCAATTATCCACGATCTTTTACACTGGTTCAAAAGTCAATTCAGGTTCACACTAAAGGGAATTTTTTTTTACATTTTATCTAGGTCCCCCAGCCCCAGCTACTTGACACCCTATTGGCCCTGTTCCAGTCACGTATCGTAGCACTCACTCGTTCAGCTTCCACTTGTGAAAGAAAAACATAGTAATATTCATCTCGCTATTTTATTTTTGCGAGGACATTTTCAACAGTACCTGCAGGGAATCCTCCTCCAAAAAACATGTTAAATAAATCCTCTGGCGTAATGTCCGATTCATAATTCCTGTGAAATTCGAAGCCTCCATGCTGATAGTTACCAGGGGACTGGCTGTCACCGTACTGATCATAGTCCTTGCGTTTCGCTGGGTTACTGAGTACAGCGTAGGCATTTCCGATTGCTGCAGATTAAAAAAAGAGACATCATTAAAAGCTAATCACGAGGCCCCGTCTGCTCTCTCGGGTGGGCGTAAAAGATCCTCGAGTCCAGAACCAGGGGTTATAGTCTAAGGATAAGGGGTAAGCCATGTAGGACAGAGATGAGGAGGAATTACTTCACCCAGAGAGTAGTGAACCTGTGGAATTCTCTACCACAGAAGGCAGTTGAGGCCAATTCATTAAATATATTCAAGAAGGAGTTAGATATATTTCTTAAGGCTAAAGGGATCAAGGGATATGGGGAGAAAGCAGGGACAGGGTACGGAGTTTGGATGATCAGCTATGATCTCATTAAATGGCGGAACAGGCTCGAGGGGCCGAATGGCCTACTCCTGCTCCTATCTTCTAGGTTTCTATCCCACAGCACTATTTCGAAGAAGAGCAGGGGGAGTTCTCCCCGGTGTCCTGGTTAATATTTATCCCTCAACCAACATCGCTAAAACAGATTATCTGGTCATTATCACATTGCTGTTTGTGGGAGCTTGCTGTGCGCAAATTGGCTGCTGTGTTTCCTACATTACAACAGTGACTACACTTCAAAAAGTATTCCATTGGCTGTAAAGCACTTTAGGTCGTGAAAGATGCTATATAAATGCAAGTCTTTCTTTAATGGTTAAACTTTTTAAAAGTGATGTTTATTAAACTTTATTCAGATGGGTCATGCTCAGCGCGAAACATAGAAACATAGAAGATAGGAGCAGGAGTAGGCCATTCGGCCCCTCAAGCCTACTCCGCCATTCAATGCGATCATGGCTGATCATCCAAATTCAGTACTCGGTCCCTGCTTTCTCCCCATATCCCTTGATCCCTTTAGCCTTAAGAAATATATCCAACTCCTTCTTGAATATATTTAATGAATTGGCCTCCACTGCCTTCTGTGGTAGAGAATTCCACAGGTTCACCACTCTCTGGGTGAAGAAATTCCTCCTCATCTCTGTCCTAAATGGCTTACCCATTATCCTTCGACTGTGACCCCTGGTTCTGGACTCCCCGACCATCGGGAACATCCTTCCTGCATCTAGTCTGTCTAGTCCTGTTAGAATTTTATGTTTCAATGAGATCCCCTCTCATTCTTCTAAACTCCAGCAAGTACAAGCCCAATCGACCCAATCTCTCTTCATACGTCATTCCTGCCATCCCAGGTATCAGCCTGGTGAATCTTCGCTGCACTCCTTCCATGGCAAGAACATCCTTCCTCAGATAAGGCGACCAAAACTGCACACAATACTCCAGATGTGGCGAAAGACTACACCCATCAGTGAGCCATAGTACCCTCCGCACTGGCTTGTGACTTTATACACAATGTGCTAGTGTG
The DNA here is from genome assembly GCF_052327205.1 of Somniosus microcephalus. Taxonomy (NCBI): domain Eukaryota; kingdom Metazoa; phylum Chordata; class Chondrichthyes; order Squaliformes; family Somniosidae; genus Somniosus; species Somniosus microcephalus. The sequence goes on along the minus strand of NC_140988.1, from coordinate 6,886,479 downwards.
GCACTGCCCAAAACCCCTCAACAACACTTTGCATTTAAATAGCACTCCTCGCATAAGCAATATGTCTCAGAGCGCTTTACACTGAAGGAGGAAAGAGATCGGGAGCAGGGGAGGGGAGGCTAGGATGGGGGAACCAAAGGGATGGTTCAAGATGATACTTTTAAAAGCAGAAAGTGAGAGATGTAGCAAAGTGTGGGTACACAGTTCTAGAATATAGGAGTGTACTAGCCATCGATGGTGCAGCAGGTGCGAGAAATTAGCGGAGTGGAATGTACGCACAAGGACACAAGGCAAGAGGGGAATCGCCAAGGTGAAGGCCATGGAGAGATTTGGAAACAAAGACGAGAACTTTGAAATGACTCACTGGGAGGCACAAGTCAGGAGTGTGATGGAATACTCTCCACTTGCCTGGATGAGTGCAGCTCCAACAACACTCGAGAAGCTCGACACCATCCAGGACAAAGCAGCCCGCTTGATTGGCACCCCATCCACCACCTTAAACATTCACTCCCTCCACCACCAGCGTACCGTGGCTGCAGTGTGTACCATCTACAAGATGCACTGCAGCAACTCGCCAAGGCTTCTTCGGCAGCACCTCCCAAACCCGTGACCTCTTCCACCTAGAAGGACAAGGGCAGCAGGCGCATGGGAACACCACCACCTGCAAGATCCCCTCCAAGTCACATACCATCTTGACTTAGAAGTATATCAGCCCATCCTTCATCGTCGCTGGGTCAAAATCCTGGAACTCCCTCCCCAACAGCACTGTGGGAGCACCTTCACCACACGGACTGCAGCGGTTCAAGAAGGCAGCTCACCACCACCTTCTCAAGGGCAACTACGGATGGGCAATATATGCTGGCCTGGCTAGCGATGCCCAGATCCCAGGAACGAATTTAAAAAAATGGTAGTGGAGCTCGAGCATGGGAGCTAGAGCGTGCAGTATTAATGAGTAATTGAAGCTTATGGAGAGTTGACATGGGGAGGCCTACACTCAACATGAAGGACTCATGGACTAGGGTTTCAGCAACTGATGGGGCAGAGGCAGTCAGAAGGGGTGGGATGGGGCAGTATTGTAAAGGTCGAAGAAAGGCAATTTTGGTAAGGGTTTGGATGGTGGGAAGGAAGTAATGTTTTGGATTAAGCAGGATCGCACACTTCCAGATGGAAATGGTAGTTGGGGCGGTGCATGGAATGGAGGCCAAAGGCACGGAACTACTGCTGAGAGTTACAAGAGGATGGCCTAGATCTTACCAGTGTTTAGTCGGAAGAAATCTTCTTTCATGCAGGTCTCGCTATCAGGCAGACAAGGTTTGGATGAATGTAGACCTGAGCTTCATCAGTATAGGATCATAGAATGATTTAGCACAGGAGGCCATTCGGCCCATCGTGCCTGTGCCGGCTCTTTGAAAGAGCTCTCCAATTAGTCCCACTCCCTCCTGCTCTTTCCCCACAGCTCTATATATTTTTCCCCTCCAAGTATTTAAACTAGATACATGTGGAAGCTGACCTCACGCTTTCAGGTAGGCGATAGCAAAGCAGAAGCCAAAGATGGATCCCTACGCACACTTGTATTCCCTCGAGTAGAGAAGATTAAGGGGTGATCTAATCGAGGTGTTTAAGATGATTAAAGGAATTGATAGGGTAGAGAGAGAGAGAAACTAATTCCTCGGGGGGGGGGGAAAAGAGTCCAGAACAAGCTTAAAATTAGACCCAGGCCATTCAGGGGTGATGTCAGGAAGCACCTCTTCATACAAAGGGGAGTGGAAATCTAGAACTCTCTCCCAAAAGCTGTCGAGGCTGGGAGTCAATTGAAAACTTCAAAACTGAGTTTGATCGTTTTTTTGTGGGGTAAGGGTATCAAGGGTTACAGAACCTGTTGCGTCCGTGTATAATAAGACACAGACTGCAGGAGAACGGTACAACAGGTGTTTACTCAACGTGGCTCACACAGGAACTGATCTGTACAGATTACTACTCAGTGCTATATACAGGTGTGGTCACTGCCGGTACTGCAGTATACATGAGCTGTAAAAGATAGTTCCCCCCTTAAAAAGGTATATACATTACAGAACCAAGGCAGGTAGATGGAGTTAAGATACAGATCAGCCATGATCTCATTGAATGGCGGAACAGGCTTGAGGGGTTGAATGGCCTCCTCCTGTTCCTGTGTACACTGGAAGTAAGCATGCGAGCAGAGAAGGAAAAGCCATTGGCATCAATGCAGAGCCTGGTTCAAGCGTTCTCCGAGACTGCAGCAGCGGAAGAATAAACACTCCACAGACTATGTGAATTCATCGATTATAGAGAGTATGGAATGATTTGCCACGGAGTGGTCACAGCGCAGACCAAGGCAAAAGTGGCTCAAGTACTTGAAGGAAGAGAGAGAGAGAGAGAGAGAGCGCGAGCACAGGGCAGCGGAATTAGATAATGGTTTTAGCGGAATCGAAAGCCATCAGAACATAGAATCATACAGCACAGAAGGAGGCCATTCGGCCCATCGAGTCTGCGCCGGCTCTTTCGAAGAGCAATCCAGTTAGTCCCACTCCCTCCCCCGCTCGTTCCCCATATCCCTGGAGTTTTTTCTCCTTCAAGTATTTATCCAATTCCCTTTTGAAGGTGACTATTGAATCTGTATCCACCGCCCTATCAGGCAGCGCATTCCAAATCCTCACCACTCGTTGTGTAAAAAAGTTTTTCCTCCTGTCGCCTCTGGTTCTTTTGCCAATCACCTTAAACCTGTGTCCTCTGGTTATCGACCCTTCAGTCACTGGAAACAGTTTCTCTTTATTTACTCTGTCTAAACCCCTCACGATTTTAAACACCTCTATCAAATCTCCTCTTAGCCTTCTCTGCTCCGAGGAGAACAACCCCAGCTTCTCCAGTCTAGCCATGTGACTGTAATCCCAGGAACCATTCTAGTAAATCTCTTCTGCACCTTCTCCAAAGCCTTCATGTCCTTCCTAAAGTGCGGTGCCCAGAAATTGGACACAATACTCCAGCCTGTATCTTTTGGGCTACCTGTCCCGAGTGTTGTTAATACATATGCAAGTTAGGTGGGACAGCCAACAGTACATGGATAAAGTAAAGCTCTAAACAAGACTTCTAAACTCACCTTTAAAGGCCTCCGTTGCCCCAGGAGCATGGTTTTTATCCGGATGAAACTTCAGCGCCAGTTTTCTGTATGCTTTCTTCAGATCCTCATCAGAGGCATCTTTACTGGTCCCCAGAATCTCATAATAATCTTTACATCTCTTTATCCTATAGAGAGATTGGAACGTTCAATATATAAAACAGACCCTCAACCAGCAGGGAGTTCATTTAAAGTTATTCATATAATCAATCCAACTGCAAGCACGGCAAATCTTTGCTCTTGAAAATAGTACTTATTCAACAAACACAGAATTAAGAGTGAGGCATTTATCAAAGTTTGGATAATAAACAGAAAATAACAATTCACAAAGTCAATTGGGATAACTCACCCTTCACATCAAACACCCCAAATTCAAGCAATTGAAAATAACACCACAAGGTTATCCACATGAAAAATGGACTATTTCCGCTGATTGGGGATTCCAGGGCAGAGTCTAAAAATTAGAGCCAGACCTTTCAGGAGTGAAGTTAGGAAACACTTCTACACACAAAGGGTGGTAGAAGTTTGGAACTCTCTTCCACAAACGGCAATTGATGCTGGATCAAGTGTTAATTTTAAATCTGAGATTGATAGATATTTGTTAACCAAAGGGATATTGGCCAAAGGCGGGTAGATGGAGTTAGGTCGTAGGTCAGCCATGATTTCATTGAATGGCAGAACAGGTTCGAGGGGCTAAATGGCCTCCTTCTGTTCCTGTGGTCATACGACTGTTCTGGGACCACTGATCAAGGAAATTCCAACACTGGAAACAGGAGAGACTTGCATCTTCAATTACAAAAAAGTGTTAACAAAAAGTTCAAGATGCAAAAAGCTCAAACAACTTCATCCGGGGGCGGGGGGAAAAGAGTCCTGCAGTGAAAATGGAGGTTATACTTTTTTTATTATTGATTCGCGGGATGTGGGCATCGCTGGCAAGGCCGGCATTTATTGCCCATCCCTAATTGCCCCCGAGAAGGTGGTGGTGAGCCGCCGCCTTGAACCGCTGCAGTCCGTGTGGTGAACTGCTGTTAGGTAGGATGAAGCAGACTGGGTTTACTAATGGTTGGTCATTTACTACCTATAAAAAGTAAAGGACCCAGTACTGAGCCCTGCGGAACCCCACTGGAAACAGCCTTCCAGTCACAAAAACACCCTTCGACCATTACCCTTTGTTTCCTGCCTCTGAGCCAATTTTGGATCCAACTTGCCACTTTGCCTTGGATCCCACGGGCTTTTACTTTCGTCTACCATTCGGAACCTTATCAAAAGCCTTGCTAAAATCCATATAGACTACATCAAACGCACTACCTTCATCGACCCTCTGTTAACTTCTCAAAATATGTAATTAAGTTTGTCAGACATGACCTTCCCTTAACAAATCCATGCCGGCTGTCCCTGATTAATCCGGGTCTTTCTAAATGAAGGTTTATCCTGTCCCTCAGAATATTTTCCAATAATTTTCCCACCACCGAGGTTAGGCTGACTGGCCTGTAATTACTCATTCTATCCCTTTCTCCCTTTTCAAACAACGGTACCACGTTAGCAGTCTTCCAGTCCTCCGGCACACCACCTGTAGCCAGAGAGGATTAGAAAATGATGGTCGCTCTCTGCTATTTCCTCTCTTACTTCTCTTAACAGTCTGGAATACATTTCATCCGGGCCTGGGGATTTAGCCACTGTCAAAGATGCTAAACCCCTTAATACTTCCTCATTCACTATGCTTATTTCATCTAATATTTCACACTCCTCCTCTCCGATAGCAATGTCTGCTTTGCCCCTCTCCTTTGTGAAAACAGACAAAGTATTTATTAAGAACCATACCCATGTCTCCCGCCTCCACACACGCAAATTACCTTTATGGTCCCCAATAGGCCCTCCTCTTACTTTAGTTATCCTCTTGCTCTTCATGCATTTATAAAACATCTTTGGGTTTTCCTTGATTTTACTTGCCAATATTTTTTCGTGCCCTCTTTGCTTTCCTAATTTCCTTTTTAATTTCACCCCTGCACTTTCTGCACTCCTCTAGGGTTTCTGCAGTATTGAGTCCTCAAAATCAGTCATACGCTTCCCGTTTTTTTCTTTATCCTTCCCTGTATGCCCCTTGACATCCAGGGAGCTCTAGATGTGTTAGTCCAACCCTTTTTCTTTAAGGGAACATACTTGCTCGGAACCCTCACTATCTCCTTGAATGCCTCCCACTGCTCTGACATTGTCTCCAGTCCACTTTGGCTAAATCACCTCTCAGATTAGTAAAATTGGCTTTTTCCCCCCCAATTGAGAACTTTTATTCCTGGTCTATCCTTGTCCTTTTCCATAACTACGCTAAATCTAACTGAATTATGATCACTACCACCAATATACTCTCCTATTGATACCCTTTCCACCTGCCCAGCTTCATTCCCCAAAACTAGGTCCAGAACCACCCCCTCTCTTGTTGGGCTTGCTACATACTGGCTAAAAAAGTTCTCCTGAATGCATTTTAGGTATTCTGCACCTTCTATATGTTTCACACTAATTTTATCCCAGTTAATATTAGGGAAGTTGAAATCCCCTACTATTACTGCCCTATTTTTGCACGTCTCAGAAATTTGCCTACATATCTGCTCTTCTAGCTCCCTCTGACTGTTTGGCGGTCTATAGTACGCTCCCAGCAGTGTGATCGCCCCTTTTTTGCTTTTCAGTTCAACCCATATGGCCTCGCTGGATGATCCTTCTAAGATATCATCCCTCCTCACAGCTGTAATTGATTCTTTAATCAATATTGCGACCCCCCCCCTCCTTTTTTAATCCCGCTCTCTATCTCGTCTGAAAACCCTATAACCAGGAATGTTGAGCTGCCATTCCTGCCCTTCTTTCAGCCATGTCTCAGTAACAGCTATAATATCATACTCCCACGTGTCTCTCTGTGCCCTCAGCTCATCTGCTTTATTCCCTAGGCTTCTTGCGTTGAAGTATATCCCATTTAGCACTGCCAAACTCCCTTGTTGTCTATATTCTCGCCTTTATTTCCTCTGCCTTCCAAACTCACTCACTAATTTTCTGCCTTCCATTTCCAGCTTTGCTTCTCTCCCTTCTGAATCTACTCTCAGGTTCCCATTCCTCTGCTAAGCTAGTTTAAACCCTCCCCAACAGCACCAGCAAACACCCCCCCGGTGAGGATATTGGTCCCAGTCCTGTTGAGGTGCAACCCGTCCGGCTTGTACAGGTCCCACCTCCCCTAGAAACAGTCCCAATGCCTCAGGAATCTAAAGCCCTCCCTCCTGTACCATTTCTCCAGCCATGTATTCATCTGCTCTATCCTCCTATTTCTGTACTCACTAGCATGTGGCACCAGGAGTAATCTGGAGATTACTACCTTTGAGATCCTGCTTTTTAATCTCTTTCCCAGCTCCCTAAAATCTGCCTGCAGGACCTCATCCTTCTTTCTACCTATGTCGTAGGTACCGACATGGACCACGACCTCTAGCTGTTCACCCTCCCCCCCTCAGAACGTCAGTGACATCCTTGACCCTGGCACCAGGGAGGCAACATACCATCCTGGAGTCACGTCTACGGCCGCAGAAACACCTGTCTGCTCCCCTAACTATCGAATCCCCTATGACTATTGCCAATCTTCTTCCTCCCCCCGTGCAGCTGAGCCACCCATGGTGCCATGGACTTGGCTCTGGCTGCGCTCCCAGAGGAGCCAATCGCCCCCACCTGTATCCAGAACTGCATTTTCTGGTTTTATTTCTTAAACCTATAAGCTATCTTGTATTAATAGCAAAAGCAGAGTGATGCCCTACTAAAGTAACCCTACACAGACTGTTCCTTTGTTATACTGTCGCTGCCATTTCCACCAGCATAGGTAGCCTACAAACAATTAAAACCCCTAAAGGCAAGGTTCACCGCGGTTGCAGCTACCGAATGGTAAACATGACAAAGTTCCCACTTCCAAGTCCTTTGGGAACGAGCAACACGCCTCGGGCAGAATAACAGTTCCCATGTTTCAGCAACAACAACCACCTGCATTGACACAGCGCCTTGAAAGTAGTTAAAAACATCCCAGGGCGCTTCATAGGAGCTGAAATCAAACTGAATCTGACACCGAGCCACACAAGGAGATATTCGGACAGGTGGCCAAAAGGCTTGGCCAAAAGAAAAAGGTTTTAAAGGAGCCTCTAAAAGGAGGAGAGAGGTGTAGCGTAGTGGCAATGTCACTGGGCTAGTAATCCAGAGGTCTGGACCAATGATCCAGAGACGCGAGTTCAAATCCCACCATGGCAGCTGGGGAATTTAAAGTCAGTTAATTAAATAAATCTGGAATCAGTAATGGTAACGGATCAGTATTGGATTGTCCTAAAAGACCCATCTGGCTCACTCATGCCCCTTTAAGGAAGGAAATCTGCTGTCCTTACCTGGTCTGGCCTATATGTGACTCCAGACCCACAGCGTGACTCTTAACTGCCCTCTGGAAAAAGCCACTCGGGTGTAACAAATAAAAAGAATGAAACCGGACAGACCACCTCGGCACCAGCTATGGACACGGCCCTCCCTAACAACACCACACGGACTGCAGCAGTTCAAGAAGGTGGTTCACCACCACCTTCGAGGGCAATTAGGACAAGAAGTGCTGGCCTTGCCAGCGACACCCATAAACGAATAAAAAGAGGCAGAGAGGGGCAAAGGTGCGGTGAAGTGATTAAAATAGTGGATGCGCAAGAGGCCAGAATTGGAGGAGCAGAGAGATTCTGGAGGGTTGTAGGGCTGGAGGAGGTTACAGAGATAGGGAGGGGTGAGGAACATAATATTCAAATTCAGCAGTTAACAGGATCAGACTGTAATGATTAATGGCTTAAAACTGAAACCTCAAACCAAACCCACCCAATGGAAGCTAGTTATTCTGTTTCAAAGCATGGGACAGGTTTTTTAACTTTGAGATTTACGAGAATGGTTCCAGGGATGAGGGACTTCAGCTATGTGGAGAAGCTGGAGTTGTTCTCCTTAGAGCAGAGAAGGTTGAGAGGAGATTTGATAGAGGTGTTCAAAATCATGAGGGGGTCTAGACAGAGTAGATAGAAACTGTTCCCATTGGTGGAAGGGTCGAGAACCAGAGGACACAGATTTAAAGGTGATTGGCAGGAGAACCAAAGGCGACACGAGGAAAAACTTTTTTTCCACAGCGAGTGGTTCGGATCTGGAATGCACTGCCTGAGAGGGCGGTGGAGGCAGATTCAATCGTGGCTTTCAAAAGGGAATTGGATAAGTACCTGGGGAAAGGGCGGTGGGAGTGGGACTAGCTGAAGTGCTCTCACAGAGAGCTGGCACGGGCTCAACGGGCTGAATGGCCTCCTCCAGTGCTGTAACCATTCTATGAGATTAGCTGCCGTGCGAGGAGAATTAGCCTTTACTGCAGCCACGTGGCTGATCATAGGAGTACATGGAATTTACAGCACAGAAACAGGCCGATCGGCCCAACTGGTCTCTCCTCCACACGAGCCTCCCCCCCTCCATCGTCATCCCACCCGATCCTCCGAGCACACACTGTTTAGAGGCACAGCAATGCACGCTGAAACTTGCCAGTGGGATCAGCTGCCATCTCAGCCTGTCAGCGCACCTCATGACAACGACTGCCGACACACCAGATGATCCCAGCACTGACCTCATCGCAAGGCCTAAAAACCACAGACAGCTGCTCAAAAATAAAAAAATAAAGAGGGAGGGAGGCTGGGAAAAAGCAAACATGTACAAGCCAATCTGTTATAAACAACTAAAGCTGTGTTTTTACTTTGAGCACATAATCCAGGCTGACACTCCCAGTGCAGTACTGAGGGAGTGCTGTGTTGTCGGAGGTGCCGTGATTCAAAAATTCTCCATTTTGTTTTCAAATCCCTCCATGGCCTCGCACCTCCCTATCTCTGGAACCTCCTCCAGCCCTACAACCACCACTCGCCCTACAACCACCACCCACCCCAAACCGAGATATCTGCGCTCCTCTAATTCTGCCCTCTTGAGCATCCCTGATTATAATCGCTCCGCTATTGGTGGCTGTGCCTTCTGTTGCCGGGGCCCTAAGCTCTGGAATTCCCTGCCTAAACCTCTCCGCCTCTCTTTCCTCCTTTAAGACGCTCCTTAAAACCGGCCTCTTTGGCCAAGGTTTTGGTCACCTGCCCTCATTTCTCCTTATCTGGCTCGGTGTCAAATTTTTTGTCTCATGAAGCGCCTTGGGATGTTTTACTATGTTAAAAGCGCTATATAAATACAGGAAACTCTCGTTTAAACGGCACCTAAATATTCGGAATTCTCTATTAACCGGCAAAATTCATACTCTGAAAACAACACCTCAATAACCGGCAATGTTGCCGAGTCCGAGTCTCCCGCGGTGGCCGAGTTAGTCAGTGGGGGTAGTTCTCCAAACTGCCACTACTCGGCTTCTTGGCGCTGTCGGAAGTCCGAACACCGCAATAACAGGAGTCTGACTCTCCCGCGCTGCCGGTAGCCTCTTCCGATTAAAGAGTTATGGATTACCCTCAACTGGCAGTACTGTACTTAATCAAGCATCTTCCACTGTCCATTTAACACAACATTCTGTAGGCGAGTACCCAATTACTGTATACTGCACATTGCTTGATTTTTTTTATTTTTGTTTGTTACAAATAACCTCGGTAGATAACCCTCTCCGTCATCCGGAATTTTTAATCAACTGGCACCATCCCGGTCCCGTCGGTGCCGGATACCAAAGAGTTTCCTATACAAGTTGTTGTTGTTGTTGCCGTCGTTCAGGCAAGACGTTAAACGTCTGCCCTCTCAGGTGAGTTTAAAAGATCCGATGACCCTATTTTGAAGAAGAGCAGGGGAATTCTCCCCGGGGCCCTGGAAATTTTTTTTATCCCGCAACCAACATCAGTAAAAAAAAAAAAAAAAAATTCTGGTCATATACCCCTCTGCTGTTTGTGGGATCTTGCTGTGCACAAATTGGCTGCCACGTTTCCTACATTACAACAGTGACTACACTCCAAAAATGTACTTCATTGGCTCGGAAGCGCTTTGGGAATTTTTTTTTTTTTTTTTTTTAAAAAGTGTTATAGTAATACAAGTTTGTTCGTTCATTCTTTAAAGGCAAATTCAAAATAAGATTTTCACACGCCACTTAGTTGAAAAAAATTAAATCATAGTTTCATAATGTATAGTCGCCTAGAAATAAACGGAACAATAGAAAGAGCCATTGTTCTTGTTGGTTCAATCAATGGGACTCGGGAGTCTAGACAGGCCAGACCCTGTATTTTTGGTAAAAAGCCAGATCATCCTATTGGTGAACTCCAGCTGGCTCTAACCAGCAACAGCCAACTCCAAATTATAAAAAGGACTTTCTTGACGTTCAAGGCTTGCCTTCTGATTTTAGCCACAATCGTAGGCATCCGAGTTCAGCACCATCTCACGCTCAGAAGTGAGTGGCCAACCCTTTACCCAAAGAGAGAGCCCCCCCCCTCTCTCCCCCCAAGAGAGACCCCCCCACTCAATTCACAATTCAAATCGCTTTATTGGCATGATAAGTTACATCTTATGTTGCCAAAGCATCAAAATACATTTATGGTTGAGCACATAAACGCAGTTCTATTCATACACTCCCATCTCTCCATGAGCACCCACACCCCCTCAATCCCCCCCACCCCATACCTCTGGACTCCTTCCAGCTGCTCGCTCGTATAGACCTTTGCTGAATCAGCTTTGTTCTCCTTCTCCGACGTGGCCCCATTTTCAGCCGCACTGCTTGAAGACTTCCTGTGGTGTGGTTTACCCGACTCAGCACGATGCCCAGCGCTACCAGCCGCGCTTCCGTTTCTGGTGATTGTGTCTATTAGTGCTAAAAAACGGGAAGGGAAACAAAGAAAAAAAGAGAGATATTGACAAGGGAGCAGGCAGCTCTCCGATTCTACCAGGGCACAGCGCACGGCGATGCCCAGTCAGCACCTGCACTACTGCCAACACCGTTACCATTCTCAACACTCCCAGTTTCCTGCAGAGTCACACATAGAAAGAAAGACCTTGCATTTATATAGCACCTTTCACCACCTCAGGACGTCTCTCTCTCTCGCTCACGCACACCTGTGATGTGCTTAAATGGAAAACAGGAGATGGTTAAATTACGGAAATGGTATTAACAAGAGATGAAAAGAAGCAGCAAAATAGAAGAAATTAAAAGATTTTGGAGATGCTGAGAATGTGGGAATAGTTCAGGTAATTGAGGTGGCGGGGGGGGGGGGGAAAGGGGAAGGGGGTAAGGCAGGTCTGCAATGGAAACAGGAAAAGCACATCTTCGATTTCCTTCCCCGTCAAGGTCCCTCATCCCCGGTATCATTCCAGTAAATCTCCTCTGTACCCTCTCCAAGGCCTTGACATCCTTCCTATAATGTGGTGCCCAGAATTGGCCACAATACTCCAGCTGAGGCCTAACTTAGTGATGTCTAAAAAGGTTCAGCGTGACTTCCTTGCTTTTGTACTCATATGCCTCTGTTTATAAAGCCCGGGATTAGATGGCACCTGCGACAGTGCAGCACTCCCTCAGAGGGGGGTCACCGGTCACCAGTCAGTCTGGATTACGCGCTCAAGTCCTGGAGTGGGGCTTGAAACCGCAACCCTTTGACTCTGAGGCAAGAGAGAGAGTGCCACCCACTGAGCCAAGATGGCATTCAACAACAGATTCCATTCCATTCCTGCCTTGGGTTTGGAGGCATCCCCTCCACACTGGAGACCCTCGCCCATTTAGGTCTTCAATAACCCGAGCAGAGATGGGCTATTCAGGAAGAATTTTTCCACAAAAAAAAAATCTACTTTTGACCTTCAGAAAATTTTCACACATTATTGAAGATTGTTTTGGCCCATGTTGAATCCAGTAGGCTGGACAATGGTACAAAACCAGTTACACTTTTTGTGCAAAAGGAACAAAGTGCTCGCTGCCAGAACTGCCAACATGAATAACTGTGCCCGTCACAATAAACAATTCATTGCCAAGGCCACTGCAACAACTCCACTTATTCAACAGCCCCTGAAGGTCCCTTTTCGATCAGAAGCAGCACAACCTCCTGACTGATACAGCACACGGCACTCTGATACAAATCACTCCCTGCTCTCACACAAAGCACAAATCAAGGGCGACGATCCTGCAGTGAGCTTGTTTAAAGCCACATGGAAGGAGAAATAGATTTCCACCTCGAGGTCTGTCCCCAGATTTATTCATTCAACAGCTGGCTAGAATTCATGGTCAAACAAGTCCTTCACAAAACAGGGCCTCTACTCTGCCATGCTTTGTCCCGCAAGGCCCCAAGCTGACCATTCGCCCTTCCAGATATCTTCCTGCTCTAGCCTCATTCTCAACTCCTCCCGAGATTTGTACCTAGCACACAACCTTCAGATGAAAATGGACAACCCACCCGACCCCATGAAAGAGAGGGAAGCAAAGTGCTTTCCCCCCTCCCCCATGGGTCATAGAAACATCGAAGATAGGAGCCGGAGTAGGCCATTCGGCCCCTCGAGCCTGCTCCGCCATTTAATGCGATCATGGCTGATCATCCAAATTCAGTACCCTGTTCCTGCTTTCTCCCCATATCCCTCGATTCCTTTAGCCTGAAGAAATATATCTAACTCCTTCTTGAATATATTTAATGAATTGGCCTCTACTGCCTTCTGTGGTAGAGAATTCCACAGGTTCACCACTCTCTGGGTGAAGAAATTCCTCCTCATCTCTGTCCTAAATGGCTTACCCCTTATCCTTAGACTGTGACCTAAAGGAAAGGCCAAGCCAAGTTTAACGCAAGACTCCATTCCTATTACTTTCCTCTATTGTATTACCATTAATGACTCCATAAAATGAGTTGCCGGTTAACAAGTTGACAGATTCATTACCACTCTCGTACACTGTGGAAAATATCAGGGCTTGTGTTTAAGACGGGTGTTGTGTGCCTGAAGTTTGCAGGCTGTCTAGGATAGTTACGATGGACGTAGTTCAGTGTTCTTTATGATCTGGACTCAAGAGAGGTGGACACTTTGTTGAACCTAGATGTCCATGTAAGCTAGCGGCTGTTACTGTTTTTGTTGTGCTGACTGATTCTTGGATTGCTAGCTTCACTTGCTGATCGAGGTCTTTAAAATTATGAAAGGGTTCGATAGGGTAGACGTAGAGAAGATGTTTCCACTTGTGGGGGAGACCAGAACTAGGGGCCATCAATATAAGAGAGTCACTAATAAATCCAATGGGGAATTCAGGAGAAATGTCTTTACCCAGAGAGTGGTGAGAATGTGGAACTCGCTACCACAGGGAGTGGTTGAGGCAAATAGCGTCGATGCATTTAAGGGGAAGCACACGAGTGAGAAAAGAATAGGACATTGCTGACAGAGCGAGATGAGGAAGGGTGGGAGAAGGCTCGTGTGGAGCATAAACACCGGCACAGACCAACGTTCCCTTTCGTTTTTTTGGGGGGGGGGGGGTTCGTGGCCCTTTCAAAATACTGCGCGGTTTTTCCCATCTAAAAGCCGGTGAGCCGACCGCGAGGGAGCTCCAGACTGCTGCGAGATCACGCAGCTTAAAGGGAACGTTGGCCCAGAACAGCTGGGCCAAAAGGCTGGTTTCTGTGCTGTAAGCTCGATGTAATATCGATACAATAGCACAAAATTTGCTGGGTTTCTGAAAGCCTTACTTGCAAGTCTTGGATGTACTTGGGCACCATTAGCAGTTTGTGCACACATTTAATACAGCAAAGTCTTTATAGGTTTCCATTACAAATATACGCGGTCACAGCACTTAGAATATTTTATCGCTTAACTGTGCTCGAAGCTGGGAAGGAAGACATTTGGTCTTAAAAGGTTCATTCTAGATAAATAATTTTAGGCACTTAAAGTAATTACTGGAGAAGGGAGGGAGGTTATGTGGGAGGAAGAGTGCAGAGTTTTATTTTTTCTTTCTTTCAAATAACAAAGCTGTACAATTAGATCAAGCTGGGAAATACTTGCAATGGGATTCGACTGTCAATAGGAACAGGTGCAAGCCATTCAGCCCCTTGAGCCCTGTTCCGCCATTCAATGAGATCGTGGCTGATCTGTATCTTAACTCCATCTACCCGCCTTGGCTCCCTAACCCTTAATACCCTTATCCAACAAAAAATCAATCTATCTCGGTTTTGAAGTTTTCAATTGACCCCCAGCCTCAACAGCTTTTTGGGGGAGAGAGTTCAGATTTCCACTCCCCTTTGTGTGAAGAAGTGCTTCCTGACATCACCCCTGAACAGCCTGGCTCTAATGTTAAGGCTATACCCCCTTGTTCTGGATTACCTCTTCACGTCGCTCATTCCTCTCCCAGTAAGACCCACTCTGATTCACTAGGGCTTCCATTTTCAGTCAAGCAGAAACTGAAAAGACCACAACATTCTGGTTTCTTTCGGGCTAGTTAATTCACCCATTAATTCTTTATGCAGACACCGATTCTCCAATTCGGTCTAATCTTTTCCTTACATGGAGGTTTCAATTATATTCTTAATCCTTGGGTGAATAAGCCATCTGCTAGTTTGGCTTCTCACCCCACTTAATGTGGCTCTGGTTTGACACCGTGGATATAAAGACCTACATAGAATTAACAGCACAGAAACAGGCCATTCAGCCCAACTGGTACTGGCCAGCTTTTACGCTACACACGAGCCTCCTCCTGCCCCTCTTCATCTCACCCCATCTACATCTCCTTCTATTCCTTTCTCCCTCCTGCCCCTCTTCATCTCACCCCATCTACATCTCCTTCTATTCCTTTCTCCCTCGTGTGTTTATCCAGCTTCCCCTTAAATGCATCTATACTATTCGCCTCAACCACTCCCTGTGGCAGCGAGTTCCACATTCTCACCACTCTCTGGGGAAAGAAGTTTCTCCTGAATTCCCCATTGGACGTATTAGTGACTATCTTATATTGATGGCCCCTAGTTCTGGTCTCCCCCACAAGTGGAAACATCTTCTCTATGTCTACCCTATCGAACCCTTTCATAATCTAAGAGACCTCTATCAGGTCACCCTTCAGCCTTCTATTTTCTAGAGAAAAGAGCCTCGGCTTGTTCAAGCTTTCCTGATAGTTATAACCTCTCAGAGACCAGAAATGAGCACAGTACTCCAAGTGTGGTTTAACCAAGGTTCAACAGAAGTTTAACAATAACTTAACTTGGTGTTGATAGATGTGTGGCAAAGGGGGAGGCTTCAGATTACAACCGTTCTTATTGCCACAGATCCTATTCAAGGATCGGTTACCTTTTTGTGCCCGAGCTCCTAGAGTCCAAGGTTAGCATCAAGGTTAGGGCTTGAAGGTAAGCATGCAGGTGCAGCAGGCGGTTAAGAAGGCAAATGGCATGTTGGCCTTCGTAGCGAGAGGGTTTGAGTACAGGAACAAGGATGTCTTGCTGCAGTTGTACAGGGCCTTGGTGAGACCACACCTTGAGTATTGTGTGCAGTTTTGGTCGCCTTATCTGAGGAAGGATGTTTCTTGCCATGGAAGGCGTTCAGCGAAGATTCACCAGGCTGATACCTGGGATGACAGGAATGACGTATGAGGAGAAATTGGGTCGATTGGGCTTATACTCACTGGAGTTTAGAAGAATGAGAGGGGATCTCATTGAAACTTATAAAATTCTGACAGGACTAGACAGACTAGATGCAGGAAGGATGTTCCCGATGGCCGGGGAGTCCAGAACCAGGGGTCACAGTCTAAGGATAAGGGGTAAGCCATTTAGGACAGAAATTAGGAGGAATTTCTTCACCCAGAGAGTGGTGAACCTGTGGAATTCTCTACCACAGAAGGCAGTAGAGGCCAATTCATTAAATATATTCAAGAAGGAGTTGGATATATTTCTTAAGGCTAAAGGGATCAAGGGGTAAAGGCAGGGACCGGGTACTGAATTTGGATGATCAGCCATGATCACTTTGAATGCCGGAGCAGGCTCGAGGGGTCGAATGGCCTACTCCTGCTCCTATCTTCTATGTTTCTATGAAAAGGTTGTATTCCCTGGAATACAGACAATTAAGGGGCAATTTGATTAAAGTTTTCAAGATATTAAGGGGAACTGATAGGGTAGATGGAGAGAAACTATTTCCGCTGGTTGTGGAGTCTAGGACTAGGGGGCATAGTCTAAATATTAGAGTCAGGCCTTTCAGGCGTGAAGTTAGGAAACACTTTTACACACAAAGGGTGGGAGAAGTTTGGAACTCTCTTCCGCAAATGGCAATTGATGCTGGATCAATTGTTAATTTTAAATCCGAAATTGATAGATTTTTGTTAACCAAAAGGTATTAAGGGATATGGGGCAACGGTGGGTATATGGAGCTACGTCGCAGATCAGCCACTGAATGGCGGAACAGGCTCGAGGGGCTGTATGGCCTCCTCCTGTTCCTGTGTTCCTAAAGGACTCTCTCAGTTGCCCTCTTGGGATCGCCGTGAAGCAAACACCGACCAGAGCTCCCAAGGAGGTCGGGCAGATGTTGCCCAAGAGTCTCCCTCTTCAACGGCCCTCATTTTCCTCCTCAGCTTTAAGACAATTTGGCACAATATCCCTCAGACATGACCCACCCTGAATTTACCCATTGCCTCGGCCTCCGATAACACGGGTCGGGAACGGGTGCAAGATGTTCCGTGTGCTGTAAACCTCCAGCAGGCAATCTCAATAACTGGATTCCGTCTCAAAGAAAAGCAAGGCACCATTCTAAACGTACCCCCACGCGCCTCAGCCGATGGGAGAGCGTTCTTTTAAACATTCTTTGGACAGCAATACTTAAGAGTCCATAACCACGATATGAAAACCTCTGCAAAAAACTGGTTGCTACGTAGATCACTTTCTCCACATTGACTGAATTTGCCGTCATCAACTCTCTCCAGGTACAGTGGAGATGGTCAGGCCAGAAGCGAACACAAAGAAGCAAGTTGCTGTACTATGCGACTCACTTCAAATCAGTACAACCCGTCTTTGCCTCAAAATACAAAAATAAAGAACACGTTATGCTGCCCCACATCAGTGGCCATCTTGCCAAACCTGAAACAAAATAAGCTCCTCCAGTTAGCAAGTGGCTCAAGAATCTCACGCACGAGCCTTCTGTCCAAGTTTCACACCGAGCCGCGCCGCGTATTTTCTGCTTAGCTTCATGCCACTTTGCTATTCACTTATTTATTGTTTCGCTCAGAACCTATAGTTCAAACAACACGTAAAAGTTGCACTGCCGGGCTGTCGCAAGACAGAAAGAAAGGACTTGCATTTCTATAGCGCCTTTCAAGACCTCAGGACATCCCAAAGCGCTTTACAGCCAATGAAGTACTTCTTGAAGTGGAGTCACTGTTGTAATGTGGGAAACACGGCAGCCAATTTGCACACAGCAAGCTCCCACAAACAGCAATGTGATAATGACCAGATCATCTGTTTTTAGTGATGTTAGTTGAGGGATAAATAAATATTGGCCCCAGGACACCGGGGAGAACCCCCCCCCCCCACTCCTCTTTGAAAAAACGTCATGGGGTCTTTTACGCCCACAGACGGGGCCTCGGTTTAACGTCTCATCTGAAAGACGGCACCGCCGACAGTGCAGCACTCCCTCAGTACTGGGAGTGTCAGTCTAGATTATATGCTCAAGTCTCTGGAGTGACTCGAACCCACAACCTGCTGACAGAGGCGAGAGTGCTACCCACTGAGCCACAGCGGAGACCTTGCTAGTTACCAGATCCACCCATCTCCCCCACCAGCAGCACTAGATCTGATAACTCCTTTCATGTGGCTTCATCCAAGTCCACACTTATAGAATCGCACAGCTCAGGAGGAGGCCATTCGGCCCATCGTGCCTGTGCCGGCTCTTTGAAAGAGCTCTCCAATTAGTCCCACTCCCCCCTGCTCTTTCCCCACAGCCCCGCAAATATTTTCCCTTCAAGTATTTTATCCAATTCCCTTTTGAAAGTTACTATTGAATCTGCTTCCACTGCCCTTTCAGGCAGCGCATTCCAGATCACAACAACTCGCTGGAGTAAAAAAAATTCTCCTCATCTTTTCCCTGGATTTTTTTTGTCAATTATCTTAAATCTGTGTCCTCTGGTTACCGACCCTCCTGCCACTGGAAACAGTTTCTCCTTATTTAATCCATCAAAACCCTTCATGATTTTGAACACCTCTACCAAATCTCCCCTTAACTTTCTCTGCTCTTAGGAGAACAATCCCAGCTTCTCCACATAACTAATTTATGATGATTACAATTGCTCTTTCAACAAAAGCGGATTTGCAATGCATTTCATGTACTAACCTAGTGCTAGACTGCACAGGAGTTCAAAACTATACCCCAAGAGATGGATGCTCAGTCATTGAGTATATTCAAAGGCAGAGATCGATAGATTTTTAGATTTTTGGATATAAGGGAACCAAGGGATACGGGGATCGGGCGGGAAAGTGGAGTTGAGGTTGATGATCAGCCATGATCTTATTGAATGGCGGAGCAGGCTCGAGGGGCCGCATGGCCGACTCCTGCTCCTATTTATGTTCTTGTGTATAGGACGAAACTTGCACATAAGTCTAAATTAATGGCCCAGTAATTCCGGTCCCAACGCGCGAGTACGGACGGGGGTACTCACGCGTGGGCCCGTTGGAAGTGCCGGATTTCAGCAGCATGCACAGCGCAATGCGCGGGAAAACCGGCATTTCCTCTCCTCTGAACTAAGGGGTTAAGAGGCGGTTCCCTAGCGACGTTTCAGGCAGCGCGTACGCGTTGAACTTCGTTTTTTTTGACAGGTTTGTCCGTGCGTGAAGGCCTCCACTTTTTACGAATGTAAAAAGCAGACGTAAGGACTTAGTTTTATAAGGTAAGTAGTCTAATAATTAAAGTTAGAAATTTTTTTCCACAGGTTATTATTTTTAAAGAATTTACAGTAAGGTAAGTGTGTTTTTGGACCCGATTTCTTGAAAAAAAAATTTTGGCATAAATTTGAATAATTGTTTAAATTAGTTTTTTAAAGTTATTAATAGTTAATTTAATTATTGGAATTTTTTTAAACTTTTATTTAAAGTTTAAGTAATGTTTTGGGCGCCCGGACTTTTCATGAGTTTGACAGATCTTATGTCTAACTCATGAATGGACTTTTGTAAACTCCCATTGGTTGCCCAGTGCTCACGTGATCCCAGCCGGCTCATCGCACTAAGTACGCCGCTGGATCACGCACGCACGCACAGCGCGCCGGGAGCTGAACCGGGCCACAGACCGGAAATCCATGCAGGCCCAGTCTTCAAATGTCAGCGCGATATGTAAGTGTAGGTCGGGGGCTTGCACCCGCGGGAAGCCCCTGACCCGAATTTCTGGGCCAATATATACTGCATGCACAGGACACCAGGTAACTCCACTCAAAGGCTGCAATTATTTAAAGTCAAATGTAAACGCAAAATAAATTTTGAGGAAAACTTATTTGTGGGCCGGTTATCAACATGCAAAATTTAAAGGACTGAATTTAAGAGGGAAAAAAAATGATTTTTGAATATTCCAACAGTTACTTCAGCTGCCCACTCTATTGCATGCATCCAAAGGCACGATTATTTGCTGGCTGGCAGTGACGCACGGGTAAAGATAATGGCCCGTAATTTGCGTTCAGCGGCGAAGCAAAGGCGCTCGCTGCTGGCCCTGAAGTAGGCTGCCCCGCAGGGATCTCACGACCTCTCGGCGGCGGTGAGAAGTTCGGCTTTTTCTGACGCATAACTGAAATCAACACAAGTTAAGGGGGGAATCCCTAGCGCGAGCTGCCGTGACGTCAACAGGCTGATAAAGCAGCCAATCAGAACGCAGAATTCTCACAGCCAGCGAACCAGGAAGTGAGTAAACTCGTAAAATGCAATTTTTTTTTTTTTTTTTAATGTTAGCGAGAGCAAAACAAAGATTGGGGCTCTCACACGGGGGAAAAAGGCAAACCTGAAATAAAGATGGTCAAACTTCTAAAAAAAAATTTTTTTTAAGTTGCTTAAGATTTTTTAATGTTTTTATTAAAATGGATAAATGTGACACTCTGCAAAATTAAAATTAGTTTTTCAGCGCCATAGCGTTTGTTTAGTAGTTAATACGTTTTTAAAACCCCAGTTACACCTAATCCAACAAGGCCCAACATTTAATGGGGAATTTAACAGCGATATTATGGCGGAAGGGCCCAAGTTTTCGTCAGTTTCCGTTATTTGAGAGACTTCACTGATTGCCGGCTCGGGGGAGGCGAGGCGGTGGGTCCACAGCGCAGCCAGTGTCGGAGCAGTGACTGACCGACCGCAACTTCAGGATTTCCGCATTAGGATGCGCGTGTGCTGAATCCTGAAGTTGCGGTCAGTTTCAAAGGCGAAATGACGGCAAACGTTACCAGTTCGCCGTCATGGGGACCGCAAATTCCGGGCCTGTCCATCAAAATAGAAAATATAGAGCCGGGGGGGGGGGGGAAGAGATTGGATCTGGAAATTAATGTAGCACTTAAAACAAACTTTTGGGCTATTCAAGAAGGGGCTTTAATATATACACGCACACTGAGGGAAGTAGAAAATGACAGAAAACAAAGGGGAAAAATGGAAATTACCGTTGAACAATGTTCGAAGCGATCGTTCCAATTTAAACCAAGGAAAACACAAACCTGCTACAACAGTTTTGTGTCTCTCTGCGGGCCACGGGTGGTGGATGCGACAGGGCTCTGGGGAGCGCATACGATGTTCTGAGTCATGCTCCCCTTAATCAGCAGGCATCTCAAGCTGCTGATCAAAACAGATCTGGTTACCTACCAAAAACAAACTTCAGGCCCTCAAAATTCAACCAGAAGAAAGCAGTGAATGAGAAATGCAAGCACAGGTACATGCATCAAGAGTCCTTCAGTCCTAATGGCCTTCATTGCAAGAGGATTTGAGTACAGGAGCAAGGATGTCTTACTACAGTTATACAGGACCTTGGTGAGACCACACCTGGAGTACTGTGTGCAGTTTTGGTCTCCTTACCTAAAAAGGATATACTTGCCATAGAGGGAGTGCAGCGAAGGTTCACCAGACGGACTCCTGGAATGGCAGGAGTGTTGTATGCGGAGAGATTGGGTCGACTAGGCCTGTATTCACTAGAGATTAGAAGAATGAGAGGGGATCTCATTGAAACGTATAAAATTCTGACAGGGCTAGACAGACTGGTGCAGGGAGGATGTTTCTGCTGGCTGGGGGGGTCTAGAACGAGGGGTCACAGTCTCAGGATATGGGGTGGGACATTTAGGACTGAAATGAGGAGAAATTTCTTCACTCAGAGGGTGGTGAACCTGTGGAATTCTCTACCACAGAAGGCTGTGAAGCAGATAGATAGATTTCTAAACACAAAAGGCATCAAGGGGTATGGGGAAGAGAGCGGGAATATGGTATTGAGATAGAGGATCAGCCATGATCGTGTTGAGTGGCGGAGGCAGGGCCGAATGGCCTACTCCAGCTCCTAATTTTCTGTTTTTTTTTAATGTTTCCACAGCACAGAAACAGGCCATTCGGCCCAACAGGTCAATGCCGGAGTTTATGCTCCACATGAGCCTCCTCCCAACCCCACTTCATCTCACCCCATTAACATATCCTTCTAATCCTTTCTTCCCCCCCCATGTGGGTAGCACTCTCACCTCTCAGTCAGAAGGTTGTGGGTTCAAGTCCCACTCCAGGGACTTGAGCACAAAAATCTAGGCTGACACTCCAGTGCAGTACTGAGGGACTTTCGGATGTGACATTAAACCGAGGCCCCATCTACCCTCTCGGGTGGATGTAAAAGATCCCACGGCCAGTATTTCGTCAAAGAGCAGGGGAGTTGACCCAGTGTTCTGGACCAATATTTATCCTTCAAATCAACATCACTAAAAACAGATCAGCTGGTTATTAACACATTGCTGTTTGTGGGATCTTGCTGTGTGCAAATTGGCTGCCGCGTTTCCTACAGTGACTACACTTCAAAAGTACTTCATTGGCTGTGGGATGTCCAGAGGTCGTGAAAGGCGCTATAAAAATTCAAGTTTTTTTTTTTTAAATGTGCTTCTCCTAAACTGCATCTATGCTAACAGGACAGAGTTGCCTGGGCTTCAAGGGTTGGATTGCCAGGGTTTTGGGGCTCACAGGTTGGATGTCCCTGCTCTACCACAGCCAGCAGATGTACCACATGCATGGTGCTGATCAAAATATTATGCTCGCATCTTGTTATTTCTGCCCAATTTCTCCAATTACAGACTCTCACAGCACAGGAGGAGGCCATTCGGCCCATCATTCATGCCTGTGTCGGCTCTTTGGTAGAGCTCTCTGATTAGTCCCACACCCACCACCCCCGCCCCTTCCCCATAGCCCTGAATTTTTTTCCCTTTTCAAGCATTTATCCAATTCCCTTTTGAAAGTTACTATTGAATCTGCTTCCACCGCCCTTTCAGGCAGCGCGTTCCAGATCACAACAACTCGCTGCGTAAACAAGAAATTCCCCTCATCTCCCCTCTGGTTCTTTTGCCGATTATCTTCAATCTGTGTCCTCTGGTTACCGACCCTCCTGCCACTGGAAACAGTTTCTCCCTATTTACTCTATTTGTAAGCAAATGTGAGGTCATCCACTTTGGACCTAAAAAAGGATCAAACCGGGTACTTTCTGAATGGTGAAAAGTTAAAATCAGTGGAGGGCCAAAGAGACTCGGGGGGTCCAGGTACATAGATCATTAAAATGTCATGGACAGGTACAGAAAATAATCAAAAAGGCTAATGGAATGCTGGCCTTTATATCTGGAGGACTAGAGTACAAGGGGGTAGAAGTTATGCTGCAGCTGTACAAAGCCCTGGTTAGACCACACCTGGAGCACTGGAGCAGTTCTGGGCACCACACCTTAGGAAGGATATATTGGCCTTGGAGGGAGTGCAGCGTAGGTTTACCAGAATGATACCCGGACTCCAAGGGTTAAGTTACGAGGAGAGATTACACAAATTAGGTTGTATTCCCTAGAAGGTTAAGGGGAGATCTGATCAAAGTTTAAGTTATTAAGCGGAACAGATAGGGTAGAGAGAAACTATTTCTGCTGGTTGGGGATTCTGGGACCTGGGGGGCATAGTCTAAAAATTAGAGCCAGACCTTTCAGGAGTGAAATTTGGAAACACTTCTACACACAAAGGGTGGTAGAAGTTTGGAACTCTCTTCTGCAAACAAGAATTGATGCTCGATCAATTGTTAATTATAAATCTGAGATTGATAGATTTCTGTTAACCAAAGTTATTAAGGGATATGGGGTAAAGGCGGGTATGTGGAGTTAGGTCACAGATCAGCCATGATCTCACTGAATGGTGGAACAGGCTCGAGGGGCTGAATGGCCTCCTCCTGTTCCTATCAAAAACACCACTCATGATTTTGAATACCTCTATACATAAATTGATCTAATAGATGAATTGAAATTGACATCCTTTGTCTAAAGTGATGTTACTGCGCAAGAATTCTTGTGTAGCTTTTTATGAATTACATACAGCGTACAGCACTGAAACAGGCCATTCGGCCCTACAGGTCTATGTCAGGGTTTATGCTCCACACGAGCCTCCTCCCAACCCCACTTCATCTCACCCGATCAACATATCCTTGTACTCCTTTCTCCCTCATGTACTCATGAATTCCTTATTGGATTTATTAGTGACTATCTTATATTGATGGCCCCTAGTTCTGGTCTCCCCACAAGTGGAAACATCTTCTGTGTCTACCCTATCGAACGCTTTCATAATTTTAAAGACCTCTATCAGGTCACCCCCTCAGCCTCCCCTTTTCTAGAGAAAAGTCCCAGCCTGTTCAATCTTTCCTGAGAGTTATAACCTCTCAGTTCTGTGGGTACAGCTAGCAAATAAATGCTGTGTAAAAATTCTAAATTCACTCAGTTATGGACATACAGTAATATCCCTTTGGTTGTTCTACATATGATGCACTGCAAAGTCCTAAGAAAACATTCACAACCTATCCATATAAGAACGTTGGTCAAAGATAGTCACTGCTGCCAGTTACAGCTGTGAGTGGAGAGTGAAATGGGGCTCTTATGTATGTTTAGGTACATCTGTATAATCTGGCAGATCTAAAGAAGAATGATTTACATTGAGATAGCACCTTTAAAAAAGGTAGAAAGAATCCCAAGGTGCTTCATAGAGGCATAATTTTTTTTTTTTTTTTTTTAAATGGATGCTAACCCAAAGAAGGAGATACCAGAAGAGTGGTCAACAAGATGGGCGTTAAAGGTCCGGGGGGGGGGGGTGGGGGGAGGAAGAAAGAGAAAGAGAGCAAAGTGGGGTTTAGGGAGAGAGTTCCAGAGTGTGGCGATTAAGCGTCTGAAGGCACAGCCACCAACAGTGGGATAAAGAGGCACAAGAGGCCAGAGTTGGTGGAACAGAGAATTTGAGGGGGAAAGGGGAATTGTAGACTAGAGATAGGGAGGGGAGGGGGCGTGGGTCAATTTATTGAAAAAAAAAGGTAAGAATTTTAAATTGGGAGTGTTGGGAGGTCCCAATGTAGGACAGGGGCGATGGTAAAGAAATATTTTTTATATTAAAAAACAGTTCTACCGTCTCGTGTTTCCAAAATAAATATATTTTGAAAGTTCCTACAGCAACAATAATTGGCCTGAAGGCAAGTGCAATATAGGTCACTTCCTTAAAAGGGAGTATTTGAGTAATGGTCACACAGACAGGTGTGGACGACCATTCTCCAGACTGTGTACCCTACCCCCTCAGGTCTCCTATTTTTAAAAATCAGCCTCACAAGTTGTCCTTAAGAGTTTTTTTTTTGGCTGTGTGATGAATTATTAAACCGCAATTCCGAGTTAGTAGTTCCTTTGCAAGACCTTAAAGTAACTTGTCCAACCTCTTCCAGGTTATCATGGGTGCCTTTCACATTGTATTTAAAATAATGGTTTAGAAAGGTTTGGAGATTCTATTCCCATTGACTGGAATCTTCTAAGGATAAGGGGTAAGCCATTTAGGACAGAGATGAGGAGGAATTTCTTCACCCAGAGAGTGGTGAACCTGTAGAATTCTCTACCACAGAAGGCAGTGGAGGCCAATTCATTAAATATATTCAAGAAGGAGTTAGATATATGTCTTGAGGCTAAAGGGATCAAGGGATATGGGGAGAAAGCAGGGACAGGGTACTGAATTTGGATGATCAGCCATGATCTCATTGAATGGCGGAGCGGGCTCGAGGGGCCAAATGGCCTACTCCTGCTCCTATCTTCTATGTTTCTGTGTTTTATGTTAATCAATGCCTTATTAAATCATTTCACTGTGCGTCGATCATCGGGCAGTCAGCTCACTTAATGTTTAAACAAAAGTGTTAAACAAAATGTAAGGAGTGTCTTAAAGGAGGAGAGAGAGGCGGAGAGGTTTAGGGAGAGAATTTCTGAGCTTAGGGCCCAGGCAGCTGAAGGCACGGCCGTCAATGGTGGAGCGATTAAAATCAGGGATGTACAAGAGGCCAGAATTGGAGAAGCGCAGAGATCTCGGGGGGTTGTAGGAGTTTACAGAGATAAGGAGGGGCGAGGCCATGGAGGGATTTGAAAACAAGGAGAATAATTTTATAATGAGGCGTTGCTTATGTAGGCAATGTAGGTCAGCGAGCTCAGGGGCGACGGGTAAACACGTCTTGGTGTGAGTTAGGATACGGGCAACAGAGTTTTGGATGAGCTCAAGTTTTCGTAGGGTACAATGTGGGCCAGGAGTGCGATAGAATAGTCAAGTCCAGAGGTAACAAAGGAATGGATGAGGGTTTCAGCAGCGGATGAGCTGAGGCAGGGGTGGAGACGGGCGATGTTACGGAGGTGGAAATAGGCGGTCTTAGTTATGCTGCGGATATGTGGTCGGAAGCTCATTTCAGGGTCAAATATGACACCAAGGCTGCGAACAGTGTGGTTCAGCCTCAGACAGATGTTAGGGAGAGGGATGGAGTCAGTGGCTCGGGAACGGAGTTTGTGGCGGGGACCGAAAACAATGGCTTCGGTCTTCCCAATATTTAATTGGAGAAAATTTCTGCTCATCCAGAACTGGATGTTGGACAAACAGTCTGACAATTTAGAGACCGTGGAGGGGTCGAGAGAAGTGGTGGTGAGGTAGAGCTGGGTGTCGTCAGCGTACACGTGGAACCTGACCGTGTTTTCAGATGAACTACAG